>NC_142064.1:7280000-7580000 GCF_059756535.1 Pantherophis guttatus
AATTCCCAAAAATCTTGTAACTTTGTCCTTCTTAAGAAAGAGAAGGAGAGAACCAGCCTAGAACTAAGAAGACATTTCCTAAAAGTGAGAACAATTAACCAGCGGAAGGACTTGCCACCAGAAATTGTGGGTGCTCCAACACTGGAGTCCCAAAGGTGCTTTTTCAGGAGGCAACTGGATTTTCTTGTTTTTTTTTTCTTTTGAAGACATTTCACTTCTCATCCAAGAAGCTTCTTCAGCTCTGACAGAATAGTGGGAACTGGAAGGATTTATATTTCTTGCAGACAGCTGGACATTTGCATCCTTTTAGAGAGTCATTGAGGCTGCTTGGAGGTTTCTCTGTGTCTTTGGAGTCAGAAGAAGCTTCTTGGATGAGAAGCAAAACTCTTCAAAATAAAAAAAAAACAAGGAAGTCCAGTTGCCTCCTGAAAAAGGACCTTTGGGACAACCATGACCTGGATGACTGAGAATCTCTACAGACATCCAACATTGGAGGTTTTTAAGAAGAGGTTAGAATAGAATAACAGAGTTGGAAGGGACCTTGGAGGTCTTCTAGTCCAACCCCCTGCCCAGGCAGGAAACCCTACACCACTTCAGACAAATGGTTATCCAACATCTTCTTAAAAACTCCCAGTGTTGGAGCATTTACAACTTCTGGAGGCAAGTTGTTCCACTGATTCATTGTTCTCACTGTCAGGAAATTTCTCCTTAGTTCTAGGTTGCTTCTCTCCTTGATTAGTTTCCACCCATTGCTTCTTGTCCTTCCCTCAGGTGCTTTGGAGAATAGCTTGACCCCACTCTTCTTTGTGGCAGCTCCTGAGATATTGGAAGACTGCTATCAGGTCTCTCCTAATCCTTCTTTTCATTAAACTAAACCTACCCAGTTCCTGCAACCGTTCTTCATATGTTTTGGCCTCCAGTCCCCTAATCATCTTTGTTGCTCTTCTCTGAAGGTTGTCCAATCATTTCAGATAAAAATGAAATAAAAGTATAGGGTCTCCAGCTTGAATAGCGGATTGGACTAGAAGTCTTTCAAGGTCCTTTCCAACTCTGATATGTATACTTGGAAAAGCAACTTTTGTTTTTACACATAGTAGGAGGGTAAATCACAAAATAAGATGCGTTAATCTGAAAAGGGACTATCAAACCCCTTCTCATTTTTCATGGTATTTACACACGAAGTAGACTTTTTCCAGTAAGTAAATTCATCAAATTCATTTGGGCTGACTTCTGAATAACCAAGTTTAGGATTGCTCTATACACTTCATCTTTCACTTTGTTAATAGGTATCAGTTCTTGGAGGGGGAAAAAAACCGCGCATCTTATTGAAATTCCTTTTATATTATAAAAAAAACTGAGACAGTTCAGGATTGGCTGGAATGAAAGATGAATAAGTATATCCATTTTTTTTTCTTTCGATAACATTTCTTTTTTCTCAAATTTATCTCTTCCTCTGTAATGTTAACAGAGGGAGATGGGGGCACAGGGCTGCATTGTAAGTAAGTCAAAGTGGCAAACAGCCTCAGTACTCCTTTGAATGTCTATGGAGACTCTCACTCATCCAGGTCATGATTGTCCCAAAGGTGCTTTTTTCAAGAGGCCACTGGACTTTCTGGTTTTTTTTGAAGATGTTTCGCTTCTCATCCAAGAAGCTTCTTCAGCTCTGACTGGATGGTAGGGAACGGAAGGATTTATCCTCCTTGCAGACAGCTGGTCATTTGCATCCTTTTAGAGGGTCGTTGAGGCCACTTGGAGGTTTATCTGTGTCCTCAAAGTCACCTGAATGGTGCAAATGGCAATTTGGAGAGGAGATCATCAAGGACTCAATGATTGCCTGGGGGAGAAATTTGGGATACTCGATTGAACTTAAAAAATGGGAAGAAATTTGGGGGAAAACCTTAAAATTAACAATGTCGGTTTCCTATAAGGAAAATATATACAAAATGCTGTATAGATGGCACCTGCCCCTGGCTAGATTATCGAAGATGTTACCGGGAACCTCTCCGGTTTGTTGGAAATGCAACGCCGCTATGGGAACTTACTTTCATAGTTGGTGGACCTGTCCCCGAGCAAAAGAATATTGGGCTAGAATTCAAAAATGGATTTTAGAAATCATAGGATGTAGAATAGATTTGAACCCGGAAACATTTTTACTAGGCATGAAACCAGAGAACTTAAACAAATCTAATTGGTATCTCACTCTCCACATCATCATTGCAGCCAGGATCTCGTTCACGCAAGAATGGAAATCCCCTCCCGAACCTCCGGCTTCTAACACACATGTGCACCCGATGATCAGCTGGCCATTGCGCATGTACAGGCTGGTTTTCAGCACTGCCACATGTGTGAAGGGATCATGCTCCAGAAAAGCCGAACTTCCAAGTTCTAGTGCGCATGCGCGCCCGACAATCAGCTCATCGGTGCGCATGTGCAGGCCGGTTTTCAGCACTGCTACATGTGTGAAGGAATCATGTTCCAGAAAAGCCGAACTTCCAGGTTCATGTGCACCCAACAATCAGCTGGCCGGTGCACATGCACACACCGATTTTCAGCACTGCCATTCACGGGAATGCACAGCTGATCGTCGTGCATGCATGCACACCAGAAACCCGAAAGACAAACAGGCAAGGCTCTGCGTGCTAGGTGACATGGCTTCATGTGTAACTTTGGGCACAGGTGCCATAGGTTCGCCATCACAGATCTAAGAAGTTAGAAGGTTATAGCTTTACTCTGGCAAGATTCTGTTCATTAGGTGTAAGCAAATAAAGAATTGGACTCGGTTGGATTTCACTGTGTCATCTTTGAACTTGGACCTGACAAGAGGAGAGCTCCAGATTGCCAACAGCATGGTCATTGTTTCTTCCAAGCAAAAAGTGAGACTTCAGCTGTGCTTGATGCAGCCAAGATGGTTTATGAGTTGCCCTTCTAGTACGCCTTGGGTCTAACCAACTGGAAAAAAATCTGACATTTTTTTCCCCCTCCTAGTAAATATTCTGAAATGGCTCCTTAGTTCAAATCTCATGTACGCATTGCTTAAGGGAGAGCGACCCTCACTGAGCCCTCCCTAGATGTTCAGACTGCATGTGCGAAATCAGCCATGGCAAGGAGACTTCTGATGCATTGCATATTATACCAATGGGCCCTGGAAGTTTTTAAGAAGATGTTGGATAACTATTTGTCTGAAGTGGTATTGGGTTTCCTGCCTAAGCAGGGGGTTGGACTGGAAGACCTCCAAGGTCTCTTTCATTTCATTTCAGACAAATAGTTGTCCAGTAGCTTCTTAAAAGCCTCCAGCGTTGGAGCATTCACAGCTTCTGGAGGCAAGCTGTTCCAACAGATTAATTGTTCTAACTGTCAGGAAATTTCTCCTTAATTCTAGGTTGCTTCTCTCCTTGATCAGTTTCCACCCATTACTTCTTATCCTGCCCTCAGGTGCTTTGGAAAATAGTTTGATTCCCTCTTCTTTGGGGCAGCCCTGAAATATTAGAACACTGCTATCATGTCACCCCTGGTCCTTCTTTTCATCAAAATAGACCTACCCAATTCCTGCAACTGTTCTTCGTATGTTTTAATCTTCAATCCCCTAATTAGAATCCGAATCAGAATAACTTTGGAGATCTTCTACCAGTGGTGAAATCCAAATTTTTTTACTACTGGTTCTGTGGGCATGGCTTGGAGGGCGTCATGTGGCTTGGTGGGTGTGGCTTGGTGGGTGTGGCAGGGGAAGGACAGGTTCTGGAGAACCAGTAGTGGAAATTTTGAGCAGTTCAGAGAACCGGCAAATACCACGTCTGGCTGGCCCCAGAATGGGGTGGGAATGGAAATTTTGCAATATCCTTTCCCCAGGAGTGGGGAGGGAATGGGGATTTTGCAGTATCCTTCCCCTGCCACGCCCACCAAGCCACATGCAAAGTCTCCATTCCCACCCCACTCCAGGGGAAGGATACTGCAAAATCCCCATTCCCTCCCCACTCCTAGGGGAAGGATATTACAAAATCCCCATTCCCACCCCACTCTGGGGCCAGCCAGAGATGGTATTTGCCGCTTCTTTGAACTGCTCAAAATTTCCGCTACTGGTTCTCCAGAACCTGTCAGAACCTGCTGGATTTCACCTCTGTCTTCTAGTCCAACTCAGGCAGGAAACCCTATACCATTTTGGACAAATGGTAATCATCTTTGTTGTTCTTCTCTGCACTTTTTCTAGAGATGTTCCTGAAATCCAAGAGTTTATGGTCCAGAATTTCTGGCTAGGTTTCCAAAGGTTTGTTGTAGAGCAGTGTTTCTCAACCTTGGAAGCTTGAAGATGGGTGGACTTCAACTCCCAGAAGTTGAAGTCCACCCATCTTCAAGCTACCAAGGTTGAGAAACACTGTTGTAGAGGGAATGACTAAATCCTCTTTTCTCTTTGTCCTGAATCCATTCTCAATGTTTCCTTCTGTTTCTCAAGATTCCAGAGTTTGGAGAAATTAACACCAACCCCGTACAGTAGGCTAGGCGACGAAGGGGCCTCCGATATCAAAGTAACCCAAAGAGTTTGATGGCGGAACATGGATTGAACCCTCCCTCTTCCCCAGAATGAAGCCACCCCTCACTCTGCTCCACCACACTCCATTAACTGTGAAAGCAAACGGCGATGGCTGCAAGAAGCAGATGGGAAGAGCAGAAGGTGAGGGCGAGACCATTACGGCATGCGTAATAAGCACAAATCCCAAATATTATCCTGGGAATTTAGCCCACATGGAGGTAATATTAACCAGTTGTCTAAAGTAAAACCATAAAGTTTCAAGGACAATAGTGTAGCTTCATGTAGGGATTTGATTAGGATGGACGTCATCAGAACAATTTTTTTCCTTTTCTTTCTTTCTTTCTTTCTTTCTTTCTTTCTTTCTTTCTTTCTTTCTTTCTTTCTTTCTTTTTCCTTCTTTTCCTTCCCCCCTCCCTCCCTCCTCTCCTCTCCCCTCTCCTTCCTTCCTTTTTTCTTTTTCCCTCCCTCCCTCCCTCTTTCTCTCCTTCCTTCCCTCCCCTCCCCTCCCTTCCTTTTTTCTTCTTCCCTCCCTCCCTCCCCTCTCCTTCTTTCCTTCCTTTCCTTCCTTCCTTCTTCTTTCCACCCTCCCTCTCTTCTTTCTCCTCTCCTCTCCTCTTTCTTTCTTTCTTCCTTCCTTCCTTCCTTCCTTCATCCCAGCCTCCTTCCCTCCATTTCTCTCCCCCTTCCTCTCCCCCTTTTTTCTTCCTCCCTCCCTCCCCTCCCCTTCCCTTACCTCCAAAGACTTTTTTGTCTTTCTTATCAACAATTGCTAAGTCTGCAATATTGTGATAGAGGCCTACTTGTTTAAATTCTAAAGTCCCAGACTGCAGGGACTTATA
This sequence comes from Pantherophis guttatus, assembly GCF_059756535.1. NCBI lineage: Eukaryota > Metazoa > Chordata > Lepidosauria > Squamata > Colubridae > Pantherophis > Pantherophis guttatus. The sequence continues at coordinate 7,285,365 of NC_142064.1, forward strand.
CAGATTTATTTGTATAATTTAGCACAACAAACATATCAACACACTTTCCTTCTCATATTTTCCCCACAACAAGAACCCTGTGAGTTGTTGGGCTGAGAGAGAGAGAGGGGGGGGGGAGGGAGGGAGGGAGGGAGAGAGAGAGAGAGAGAGAGACATCGTCATTCAGCCAGCTTTTATTCCTAAATTGGGACTAGAATTTACCATTTTCTGGTGATTGGCCTAAAGTCACCTAGCTGACTTTTATGCCTAATGTAGGACTGGAACTCACAATCTCCTGGTGATTGGCCCAAAGTCACCTAGCTGACTTTTATGCCTAATGTAGGACTGGAACTCACAATCTCCTGGTGATTGGCCCGAAGTCACCCAATTGGCTTTCATGCCTAAGGTGGAACTAGAACTCATCGTCTCCTGGTGATTGGCCCCAATTCACCCAGCTGGCTTTCATTATTAAGGTGGGGCTAGAACTCACTGTCTCCTGGTTTCTAGCCTGGGACCTTAACTTCTAGACCAAACCGGCTCTCTTCTGATCCAACTACATTCAAGCTTCACACAGGAAAGGAAAACCTGAAGTTGCAACGAGAGAACCTCAGTGGGAACTTGGTATGTAAGAAGCGTGAACATGGGAAAATTCAGCAGAGTGGAATATGAAATGAATTAATGACACGTTGATAGCTGAGGCTTCAATGAATTGAAGTAGACACTTTCAGCCAAAAGATAATACCGATTACTACGCAGAGCACAAGATACCTCAGAAGCACAAGAAAACAAAGAAGAAATGGGTCTGTTTTCATAGTCAGGAAGGATATAGGGAAGACCGTACTTGGATATAATAAAATCAATTAGTTTTTGCAGACAGTCCTTTAGTACGATGGTTATCTGGGTTTATGTTCCAAGCACTGATGCGGAAGAGGAAGAAAAAGAAGCTAAGGAATTGTATAGTTAAATTCGAACTGAAATCAGCAGAAGATGTGAACGAAGATGTGACTGGAAAGGAAAACGTTCAAGTTTGAAATTCTGAAGAGATCTTCAGTCATCCAGTTGTCCCAAAGGTGCATGTTTCAGGAGGCAACTGGATTTTCTTGTTGTTGTTTTTTCTTTTGAAGACGTTTCACTTCTCATCCGAGAAGCTTCTTCAGCTCTGACTGGATGGTGGGGAAGGGAAGGATTTATATTTCTTGTAGACAGCTGGTCATTTGCATCCTTTGAGAGGGGGGTTGAAGCACTTGGAGCTTTCTCTGTATCCTCAGGGTCACCTGAGTGGTGCTCCTGGTTCCTGTAGTCTGCAATTTTTTCTTTCTCTGGAAATCCATTCCTACTCCCACACCATTCAAAGGGTGTTCATCCCTAACTGTATAGCTAAAAGGGATGAAATTGGGATAAATAAATGAAATTGGGATAAATAAATCAGACCGAAAAACGGCCCAGAAAATGGCCTGAAAACAGCCCCCAAAATGGCCTGAAAACAGCCCCCCAAATGGCCTGGAAAACGGCTCCAAAACTGCCCCAAACCACCCCAAAAACGGTCTGAAAACAGCCTGAAAACAGCCCGGAAAATGGCCCCAAAAATGGCCTGAAAATGGCCTGAAAAATGCCTTGAAAATGGCCTGAAAATGGCCTGAAAAATGGCCTGAAAATGACCTGAAAAATGGCCTGAAAATGGCCTGAAAATGGCCTGAAAAATGGCCTGAAAATGGCCTGAAAAATGGCCTGAAAATGGCCTGAAAAACGGCCTGAAAAATGGCCCAAAAAAACAGGCAAAGAGGACCCCCAAAAAGGCCAAAAAGGGTCCAAAAAACGGCCAAAAAATGGGCGGGGGCAGGGCCAGTCAATGGTGGGATTAGCCCCAACCGGCTGAATCCTACCTCTGCCTTTGAGGTGAGTGGCTGGGAGGCGGGGCTGGGTGTGATGAGTGACGTCACCCACCCAGTCACATGACCAACCGGCCATGCTTACCCAGCCAGAAAACTGGTTTTCTGGAAATCCATTCCTACTCCCACACCATTCAAAGGGTGTTCATCCCTAACTGTATAGCTAAAAGGGATGAAATTGGGATAAATAAATGAAATTGGGATAAATAAATCAGACCGAAAAACGGCCCAGAAAATGGCCTGAAAACAGCCCCCAAAATGGCCTGAAAACAGCCCCCCAAATGGCCTGGAAAATGGCTCCAAAACTGCCCCAAACCACCCCAAAAACGGTCTGAAAACAGCCTGAAAACAGCCCGGAAAATGGCCCCAAAAATGGCCTGAAAATGGCCTGAAAAATGGCTTGAAAATGGTCTGAAAATGGCCTGAAAAATGGCCTGAAAATGACCTGGAAAATGGCCTGAAAATGGCCTGAAAATGGCCTGAAAAATGGCCTGAAAATGGCCTGAAAACGCCCCGAAAAACGCCCTGAAAATGGCCCAAAAAACAGGCAAAGAGGGCCCCCAAAACGGCCAAAAAGGGTCCAAAAAACGGCCAAAAACAGGCAGGGCCAGGGCCAGGGTGACGAGGGCATGAGTGACCATGAATAAGGAGTCCCAATCCAAAAAGGGACGCAACCGGTGAATCAGGCGAACCTGATGAAAAATCCTCCCAGTCACGGCCGTCAGATGCTCTTCTAAAAACAGCCGTGAATCCAGGAGGATGCCCAAGTTGCGCACCCTCTCCGTGGGGACCAGCGATTTGCCCCCAATAGTCAGTGATGGCACCAACTGACTATATTGGGACGTCGGAAACCACAGCCACTCGGTCTTGGATGGGTTGAGCCTGAGCCTGTTTCTCCCCATCCAGATCCGCACGGCCTCCAGGCACCAGGACATCACTTCAAGGGCATTGTTGGGGTGGTCCAGGGTGGAGATGTACAGCTGAGTATCATCAGTGTACTGATGGTACTTCACCCCGAAACCATGGATGATCTCACCCAGCGGCTTTACATAAATATTGAACAGAAGGGGCGAGAGGACCTACCCTTGTAGCACCCCAGATATGAGGCGCCTCGGGGTCGACCTCTGCCCCCCTGCCAACACAGACTGCAACCGGTCGGAGAGAAAGGAGGAGAACCACTGCAACACAGTGCTCCCCACCCCTAACTCTTCCAACCGGTGCAGCATGATACCATGGTGATGGTATCAAAAGCCGCTGAGAGGTCTAATAGGACCAGGACAGAGGAGCAACCTCTGTTCCGAGCCCTCCAGAGATCATCAACCAACGTGACCAATGCCGTTTCCGTGCTGTACCCAGGCCTGAAGCCCGACTGGAATGGATCCAGATACACCGTTTCATCCAGGTGCTGGGGGAGCTATCACGCAACCACACTCTCAACAACCTTCGCCACAAAGTGAAGGTTGGAGACTGGACGATAATTAGACAACACTGCCGGATCCAGGGAAGGCTTCTTGAGGAGAGGCCTCACCACTGCCTCTTTCAAGGCAGCTGGGAAGTCACCCTCACTCAATGAAGCATTTATAATCCCCTGGAGCTAGTCTCGCGTCACCTCCCGAGAAGCCAGCACTAACCAGGAGGGACACGGGTCCAACAAACATGTGGTCGCGTTCAGTCTACCCAGAATCCTGTCCATGTCGTCAGGAGTCACAGGATCAAACTCATCCCAGATAACATTCTCAAGATCTGGCTCAGTCATCCCCCCTGAAACTACTCAGTCGGAATCCAGACCTTCCCGAATCTGAGTGATTTTGTCATGCAGATGAAATATGAAAGATATCTGTTCCTGCAGCACTATAAAACCCATCTGCACCAGTCATTTCCACGAGAGTGTCTCGCCTTCATTTACTTGTTTATCCTCTCCTTCCCTCCCTCCCTTTCTTTCTTTTTATAGCAGTTGTAAAACCCCCATGTTTCTTAAAGCAGCTTTGAGGTGAGATCATTAAAAAATCAAAAGCTCACACAAGCACACACACACACACACACACACACACACACACACACACACATACACACACACAACCCAGCAGCCTGGGTGACAGATGGGGGTCAGGCTATGTTAGCTCTCAGCTCTGCAGACCTGGAAGCTTTTGCTGGGTGTGTTCAAGCAGAGAGCAATGGCCATCTGTCACAGATGCTTTAATATGGATTCATGCACTTGGTGGCCTAAACAAGCATCTTCTTCCAACTTTAGGATTTTAAGCGCATGGGGGGGTCTTTTTTAAGGACTGGTGGGAGTGACGTGATAGTAGCGTTCCAGTATTTGAGGGGCTTCCACAAAGAAGAGGGGGGTCAACTTATTTACCAAAGCACCAGAAGGCAGGACAAGAAACAATGGATGGAAACTGATCAAGGTGAGAAGCAACCTGGAATTAAGGAGAAACTTCCTAACAGTGAGGACAATTAGCCAGTGGAACTCCTTGCCTTAAGAAGTTGCAAACACTTCGTCAGTGGAAGCTTTCAAAAAGAGACTGGAAGCCATCCGTCAGAAATGGTATAGGGTCTTCTGCTTAAGCAGGGGGTTGAAGTAGAAGACCTCCAAGGTCCCTTCTATTCTACAATAGAATAGGGGTCTTGTTTTTGGGAAAACAAGGGTAATTGTGGTGAAATATTTGACCTAGAACAGCAGCTCTTCTTCTGGCTGAGGGATGCTGAAGATGACACTCCAGGTCAAGTGATAGGAATCTGTGGTTAAGCCTCCAAGCAGTGGTGAAATCCAAATTTTTTTACTACCAGTTCTGTGGGCGTGGCTTGGTGGGCATGGTGTCGCATCGTGTGGCTTGGTGGGCGTGGCTTGGTGGGCATGGCATGGGAAAGATACTGCAAAAATCTCCATTCCCACCCCACTCTGGGGCCAGAGGTGGCATTTGCCAGTTCTCTGAACTACTCAAAATTCCCGCTACCGGTTCTCTGAATTACTCCAAATTTCCGCTACCAGTTCTCCAGAATCTGTCAGAACCCACTGGATTTCATCCCTGCCTCCAAGCCATCTATCATGAACTGTAAGTCAGTGGTGGGTTTCAAATTTTTTCACTACCGGTTCTGTGGGTATGGCTTGGTGGGCGTGCAATGGCTTGGTGGGCATGGCTTGGTGGGCATGGCAGGGGAAGGATACCATAAAATCTCCATTCCCACCCCACTCCAGGGGAAGGATACTGCAAAATCTCCATTCCCACCCCACTTCAGGGGAAGGATACTGTAAAATCCCCATTTCCTCCTGATCAGCTGGGACTCGGGAGGCAGAAAATAGATGGGGGCAAGGCCAGTCAGAGGTGGTATTTACCGGTTCTCCGAACTACTCAAAATTTCTGCTACCGGTTCTCCAGAATTGAGAATTCCCTCATTAAAAAGCTGGCAAGGCCAAAATAGTTTGCCATGACCTCAGAAAACATTTTCCTTTGCCGAGTTTTCAAGAAAAGACTGGATAGCCATTAGTCTGAAAAGATATAGGGTCTCCTACTTGAGCAGGAGAGTTGGACTAGAAGACCTCCAAGGTCCCTTCCAATTCTGCTATTCTTTATTTATTGTGTTAAGTGATAATCACTGGTAGAACGCTCTAGGAAGGTATACAACTTTGTATGGAAGGTCAGAACCTTAAAATCCATGTCTTAAACACCTCCAGATATTATAAAGAGAAGCTGATGAGATGTTTATACAATAATCAACTCTTACATTTATCAGCTGCCCTGAGCTGGTGTAATGATTTCCTAAGAACTGGATGCAGGGGTGAAATGTTACCGGTTCGCACCGGTTTGGGTGAACCGGTAGTAATAAAAGCTACCGGTTCTTTTTTTTTTTTTTTTTTTATTGCAAAAGTTTTACAATTACATTTTCACCCCTTTTTTTCACCCCCCCACCTCCCTCCCCAAACTTCCCGTCCTCCCTAACCCTCCCTAACCCTCCCCCCCCCAGACTTCCCTATTATGTACTCATAACTAATAACACTGATATATATACCTGAACCCATCCCTCCCCCTACATAATTTTCCCTCTTTGTCTCTTTATATTAAAATATTTCTAATACATTGTTTTCAAATAAAAGCTATTTGATACTTTCTAATTTGGTATTTGTTCTGAACATATTCTATCCACCTTTTCCATTCCCATTCATAAGTCTCTTGTGGACAATCTTTTAAATATGCTGAAATCTTCGCCATCTCTGCAAAACTGGCCATCTTCGAAGTCCATTCCTCGATAGTAGGCAAAGCTTCATTCTTCCAATATTTACCTATCAACAATCTTGCTGCTGTTATCATATACAATATTAATTTTGTTTCATCCCGTGTAAAACCCTTAACTATGCCCAATAAAAACAATTGTGGAGAAAATTGAATTTTTTTCTTCAAAACATTCTGCATGACCCACCATATTTTTATCCAAAAAGCCTTAACTTTCCTACAGGTCCACCAAACATGATAATACGTAGCATCCAAACATTCACATCTCCAACATTTTGGCTGAACATTAGGGTACATACATGACAACTTTTTAGGATCTAGATGCCATCTATAAAACATTTTATAAAAATTTTCCCTCAAATTCTGCGACTGTGTAAATTTAACATTCTGAACCCAAATTTTTCCCCATGTTTCCAACATCACTGGTTCTTCAAAATTTTGTGCCCACTTAATCATACAATCTTTAACTAATTCCGTTTCTGAATCCCTTTCTAGCAAAACATTGTAAAGCCTTTTAATATGCATTGGACCTTTCTCTCTTATATGTCTAACCAATTCTTCCTCATGCAACATAATACCAGTTTTTTGGTCCTCTTTCCATCTCAATTGTAATTGATTATATTGTAACCAGGTTAAATTAATCCCTTCGTCCAACAGTGTCTGCAATGTCTTCAACTGCCATCTGCCCGCATCTGTAAAAAGAACCTCTTTGTATAAAAACCCCCCGAGTGACATTATATTTGTATTCCACAAGGTATGACCAAGATCCAGCCATAGCGGTATTTTATAATCCCATTTGAGTCGGTGCTTCTTCCAAACTCTCATCAAAGAGTCTCTAAGTATATGACTTTTAAATACTTTATCAACTTTGTCATCATAAAATAGGTAAGCATGCCATCCAAATTCAAGATCAAAACTTTCTGCATTCAATATTCCAGCCTTTTTACTTCCAAACCAATCACTTGTTAAAGTTAAAGCTGCTGCATCATAATATAACTGTAGGTTTGGAAGTTTAAGGCCTCCTCTTTCTGGAACATCTTGCATAATTTTCAATTTCACTCTCGGCTTTTTCTCGTTCCAGACAAACTTATTAAGTCCAGTTTGCCAAACTTTCAGTTGTTTATCACTTTTAAGCACCGGAATCATTTGAAACAAAAACAGAAATCTTGGCAAAATGTTCATCTTAACTGCTGCTATTCTTCCAAGTAAAGACAGTTGCAGCTTTTTCCAAGTCCCCATGTCTTTCTGAACCTCTCGCCACAACACCTCATAGTTATTTTGAAACAATTTCATGTTTGATTCTGCAACCTGAACTCCAAGATATTTTACCTTAGGTACAATTTCAAAACCTGCCCTCCTTTCAAACTCATGTTTACGATCTTGTGTCATATTTTTGACTATCATTTTAGTCTTTTTTGAGTTCACTCTGAAACCTGAAACTCTACCATAGTCTTGTATAATGTCGTTCATCAAGATTATTGATTCCATTGGTTGTGATAGGGTAACCACCAGATCATCTGCAAATGCCTTTATTCTATAATCCTCTTGCCTTATCATTATGCCTTTCAAAATTTTTGAGTCCCGTATTGTATTTAGCAAGACTTCCAATGTTAAAATAAATAAAAGTGGGGACAACGGACATCCCTGTCTTGTTCCTTTTTCAATTTTAAACTCTGTCGTCAAACTTCCATTAATAATAATCTGTGCTTTTTGCTCTTGATAAATTGCTGAAATTGCCTGTGTAAATTGGTCCCCAAAGCCCATCTTTTTTAAAGTCTTTAGTAGAAAATTCCAATCCACTCTATCAAAGGCCTTCTCCGCATCCAAAAAGACCAGCACTGCAGAAATCTGTTTATTCTTATCAAGATATTCCAATAAGTCTATTACTTGCCTTACATTGTCCTTCATGTATCTACCCTCAATAAATCCCGCTTGGTCCTCATGAATCACCTTTTGGATTACTGGCATCAACCTGTTGGCTAATACCTTCGCGTAAATTTTATAGTCTGTGTTCAAAAGAGATATTGGTCTGTAGTTCTCTGGTTTTTTAGGACCAACTTGTTCTTTTGGTATCAAAGATATATAAGCAGTTGTCCAGGATGGGGGTATTTTACCCCCTTGTTGAATATTGCAAAATAAATCTCTAAGTTGTCCCACCATTTCAGCTTGTAAAGTTTTGTAATACACTGCAGTCAAACCATCCGTACCAGGAGCTTTGGCTGTTTTTAGCTGTTTAATTGCTGCTGTTATCTCCTCCTCTGTTATAGGATGATTCATTCTTTCCTTTTGTTGATCAGTAATTTTTGTAACTCTCTTATCCTTTAAATATTTTTCTATAAGTCCATTCTGCACCTCTTCTTTGGCATATAGTTTAGTATAATAATCCACAAAAGCTTCTTTAATTAGTTTTTGTTGAAAGATTTCTTTCCCTCCAATATCAATACTATCAATAGTCCGTATACTTTGTTTTTTCCTCAATGTGTAAGCCAACCATCTGCCCGGTTTATTAGCATTGCTAAATGTATTATGCTTCGCGTATTGTAAACTTGTTGCAACTTGTTCCGCCATAAGCATTTGGAATTGGTCTTTCAAAAGTTTTATAGCACTTCGTATTCTTTCATCTGTTGGGTTTTTAATAAGTAACTGTTCTTTATTCTTTATTTCCATTTCCAACTCAGATCTTTTCTTTTGTCGGAACAGTCTATGTTTAGAATTCATGTAGATAAGTACCCCTCTCATATAAGCTTTACTTGCATCCCAAACAATTTCAACTGGGGTACCTTTATTCAAATTTATTTCAAAAAATTCTTTCAAATGCTTTTTAAGTTCTATTATATTTTTTTCATATCTAAACAAGTTCTCATTTAATCTCCAAGAACGTCTCTCAACCTTATCCATCTCGATTTCTATCCATACAGGACTATGATCAGTCAAAGTTCTTGGAAAAATCTTTGTTCTTTTTGTCTTAACAAGTAGATCATTTGACAACAAGATAAAATCAATCCTAGAAAAAGATCTATGTCTATCAGAAAAAAAAGTGTAATCCAATTCATTTGGGTTATGTATTCTCCAAACATCTTTTAGTTCCATATCTTCTTTCATATCAAAAAAGGTCTGTGGTAATCTAATTCTAGACTTTGCCAAGCTCTTTTTATCTAATTTGGAATCAATTACTCCATTCCAATCTCCCATAATTAAAATAGATCTGTAGTCCCATTGCAATATTTTAGTATGTAACATCTTGTAAAAATAATCCTGTTGTTGGTTGGGAGCATAAATTCCAATCAAAAGAATTTGACCATTTGCTGTAAACAATTCAATTGCTACAAATCTACCATCTTGATCTACTTCTATAACTTTTGCTGTTAATTTTTTATTTACATAAATAACCACACCATTCTTTTTCTGCGAAGTTGAAGATATATAATGTGCTCCTAGTTTTGAGTTTATCAAATATTTTTGATCTTGAGTTGTAATATGCGTTTCTTGTAAACATATTATATCATTATTAAATTGTTTCAAATATGTAAATAATTTTTTCCTTTTCTGTGCTGAATTCAACCCATTGACATTCCAAGATAAACACTTAAAGGTCATTAGCCTCTTTCTGGAGCGCGGAGCAATATGCTTGAAGTTCATCCGCGAGCTTCGATCTCGCTCCTCCCATAGCGCCAATCTCTTGTGCAGTGCTCTTAACTGCCTTCTTGTTTTGTCTTTCCTGTTGTTGTTGTTGCTTCTGTTTAAGTAGCTTGGATTGAGCTCTAGTTATACGTTGATCTTTAACTTCAGTCAACTGAATCAAATCCAAAATTGGAGAAGAATCCAGCGATGGCTCACTCAGAATACCTCCTTCTGCACCTTGCACGTTTTCTAATTCCTGCTTAGACTGTTCTTTCAATTGCCTCTCTTCACTCTCCTTAATCTCCAGAACTGTAGATGTACGTGGAGATGGTGTTCTTTCCATAAGAATAGTACTGTAAAAGTGTTGCGCCTTCTCCACGGTATTCAACCGATATCCTTCTCCCTTATATCTGAAAATTACCCCAGCTGGTGCATCCCACCGGAAGGGTATCTGTAAATTTTTCAATTCCTTAACAAGAAAACCAAATTCTTTTCTAGCTTTCAGCATTTTAGGAGGTAATTCTTTAAAAATTACAAGCCGTGAGCCCCCCACTTGTATAGAAGTGTGAAAAGATTTTTGCAGGATATCATTTCTAATTTCTCTCTCAGTAAAGTATATGACCACATCTCTGGGTAATTGTCTTTGCCTGGCCACCCAAGAGTTCACTCTGTAAATTTTATCTATTTTATGAAATACCAAATCAGGATTAACTTGTAAAATCTTAGCCAGGGCTTCAGAGCAAACTTGTCTCAAGTCCTGTCTTTCCTCCTCTCGAATTCCCCGAAGCCGTATGGCAAATTCCATCGCCCGGAATTGTATCATAACAATCTCATCTTCAATTCTCTGCATTTTATTGTCAACTTCATCAATTTTATAATCATTGTCTTTCATCCTAACATTAACTTCTGATTTAAATTCTTTAACTTTAAAATCAACTTTCCCAATAAAATCTGCCAGGCCAGACGCCACTTCTGATATTTTTTTGGTCACCATAATTTGATTCTGTTTCACCATGTCTTTAACTTCATTAATTTCCTGCAAAAATTCCTGATGTGATTTTTGAAGTTCCTGTTGTGATTCTTGAAATTTATCATCCAAAGTTTTAGAAATAAATTCTTTTAAATCTGCCACATCAAATTCTTTTTTCTGAGTTTGTAACTGTTGAGCAGGGGGAAGTTGCGTTTGATGTTTATGTGTGGGGGATCCCCCCCCTGATGCCTTCCCTTCCTGCTTCTTTGAGGCCATCGTGCCACGTAAGCTAGTTTTTTTGAAGAGGGAAGTTCTTTTTCCTTTCCCTCTTCCACAGAAACTTCTAAAAAAGTCCCCCAGATTTAATCAGGTGGAACTAGAATAAAGCAGAGTCAAATTTTAGCAAAAGAAATTTTTTCTTTAGATAGAGCAACTTTGTAGCAATTTTACAACTTTGTAGCAAAGCAGGGAGGCTTCACAAATCCACTTTCACTAGCTCGTTAACTCAAACGCTAGACGCCATATTTTTTCAAATCACTTTCACTCGCTCACTTTCTCTTTTGATTTAAAAAGTCAACAAAGCACCAATACTTGCAGTTTTCAAGTTTCTGGATTCAAGTTGATATTTCCGCTGTTTGTTAAAATTAATTCCTCTCACTTTAAAAGTTTGCTGCTGCCGGCTTGTTCTGCTGAAGGCAGAATCGTCCCACGCCGCCCGGAGTCTCCGCAGGTTGGAAGGGAGCCACACCTGTTTTCACCCCCAGAAGCGATTCCCTGGGGGGGTTACAGGGGCTCAACCTGTACCCTGCTGTCTCTGCTCCTGCAATCTTCAAGATTTCGGAGTTTTCGAGCCGCACCTCGTTCGCGGGGCGGCTCTACAGGCGGCGGGGCTGGCGGTCTTTAAAAAGTCACCGCCGTCGCCGAAGCTCGCAAACCGGAAGTCGTTCAACTTACCTTCTTAAGCCTCCTTTTTTTTTTAAAAAAAATGTTTGTTTATTTATTTATTTATTTATTTATTTATTTATTTTGTCAAGCATATATAAGATAACAGGTAAAAGTATAAACATAATTTGAATACAGGAAAAGAGTAAGTAAAAAGGAATATTAGGACAGGGATGGTAGGCACGCAGGTGCACTTATGCACGCCCCTTACAGACCTCTTAGAATGGGGTGAGGTCAACAGTAGACAGTCTAAGGTTAACGTTTTGGGGTTTGGGAAGAAACCACAGAGTCAGGTAGTGCATTCCAGGCATTGACCACTCTGTTACTGAAGTCATATTTTCTGCAATTGAGTTTGGAACGGTTTACCTTGAGTTTGTATCTATTATTTGCTCGTATATTGTTGTGGTTGAAGCTGAAGTAGTCATTGACAGGAAGGACATTGTGGTAGATAATTTTATGTACAACACTTAGGTCAGACTGAAGTCGGCGTAGTTCTAAGTTGTCTAAGCCCAAAATTTGGAGTCTGGTGGCATAAGGTATTTTGTTGCGATTAGAGGAATGGAGGACTCTTCTCATAAAATATCTCTGGACTCTCTTGATTGTATTTATGTCCGATATGCAGTGCGGGTTCCAGACAGATGAGCTGTATTCAAGAATTGGTCTAGCAAATGTTTTGTATGCTCTAGTTAGTAGTACAACATTACCAGAGAAGAAGCTACACAAGATTAGGTTAACAACTCTTAATGTCTTTTTGGCAATGTTGTTACAGTGGGCTCTGGCACTTAGATCTTTAGAAATGAGTCCTCCAAGGTCCTTGACAGAGTAAGGGTCATCTACAAGGTCATGTCCATCTAATTTGTATTTTATGTTTTGATTTTTTTTTTTGCCAATGTGCAAGACAGAGCATTTGTTGGTTGAGATTTGAAGTTGCCACTTGTTAGACCAATCGGACACATAGTCAAAGTCTTTTTGAAGGGTAGTTGCATTGTCGGTGGTGTTGAATAGTTTATCATCATCAGCGAAGAGAACACAGTTGCTTTTAATATGATCGCGAAGGTCATTTATGTAAAGTATGAAGAGTGTTGGACCTAAGACATCGTGCAATTGGGTTACCACTGGTAACCCAATATTATTCGCGGGTGCAGCGAACCCAGTGGTAAAACTCAGAGGATCTCACCACTGACTGAATGCCATATTTCTGCTAAGGCAGCCTAAAGGCCATATTAGCTGTTGTACTCTATTGCTTACTAGGGATTACTTAATTATTTATTTATTTTTATTTTATTTCGAATTTATATACAGCACCTTCTCCTGAGGGACTCAGGGCGGTGTACAGCCAGCTAAAAACATACAATACAAACATTAAAAACAATTAAAAGGATATATATTAATTTGGCCCCAATTTAAAATGACAGACCAGTTAAAAATGTTTTTAAAAAATGTTATGTTAAGCCAGCCCGGCTTGGTGGAAAAAGAAAGTTTTAAGGGCACGGCGGAAGGCACCAAGGTCTTGAATTCTCCTTATCTCTGGGGGCAGCTGATTCCAGAGGGTAGGTGCCCCCACAGAGAAGGCCCTCCCCCTGGGGGTCACCAGCCTGCACTGTTTGGCTGATGGCACCCCGAGGAGGCCCTCTCTGTGGGAGCGCACGGGTCGGTGGGAGGTCGTCGGTAGCAGCAGGCGGTCTCGAAGATAACTAGGTCCTATGCCATGGAGCGCTTTAAAGGTGATTACCAACACCTTGAAGCGCACCCGGAAGGCCACTGGGAGCCAGTGCAGCTCACGCAGGAGCGGTGTTATGTGGGAGTGCCAGGCAGCTCCCGTAATTACCCACGCGGCCGCATTCTGGACCAGTTGGAGCCTCTGGGTGCTCCTCAAGGGGAGCACCTGGATGATAATTACTTATCATCAAGCCACATCTTCTTATTCTTGGATTTATGCATTTGCTACTTTCTTTCCAGATGTTGGACTCCACACCCATGAATCCTCCTGTTGAAATTAGCCCATAATTCAAGCTGTCTATCTTATCAGACACTAATTGCAAACATTAAACAACAGCCAAATCAAGGAAGTACCAAAAAGAAAACAACACTCCCACGACCACTCACAGGGCAAGACACTTGCATATAAATGAGCAAACTCTGCACCCTTCTATTTATTTTATTTATTTATTTATTTGTTCCTATTTCTATACCACCCTTCTCCAAATAGGACTCAGGGCGGTGAACAGCCAAAGTAAAAAACAGAACATACAAAATTTAAAAGCAGTTTAAAATAAGTAAATATTTTGGCTGTAAATTAAAACAACCCAATTTAAAATCAATTTAAAATTTAACTCAAGCCAGCCCAGCTAGTTGAAATAAATGGGTTTTCAGGGCCCGACGAAAAATCCGGAGGTCTGTTATTGTACGTATCTCTGGGGGGAGATTGTTCCAGAGGGTGGGCGCCGCCACAGAGAAGGCTCTCCCCCTGGGAGTCGCCAGCCGACATTGTCTGGCAGACGGCACCCTGAGGAGGCCCACTCTGTGCGAGCGTACTGGCCGGTGGGAGGCTATTGGTGGCAGTAGGCGGTCTCGTAAGTACCCCGGCCCTAAGCCATGGAGCGCTTTAAAGGTGGTCACCAACACCTTGAAGCGCACCCGGAAGACCACCGGGAGCCAGTGCAGCTCGCGCAGGAGAGGTGTCACATGGGAGCGCCTCGTCGCCCCCATAATCCCCCGTGCAGCCGCGTTCTGGACCAGCTGGTGCCTCCGGGTGCACCCCAGGGGGAGCCCCATGTAGAGAGCGTTACAATAGTCCAGACGAGAAGTGACGAGAGCATGAGTGACTGTGCGTAAGGAGTCCCGATCTAGAAAGGGGCGTAACTGGCGTATCAGGCGGACCTGATCATCTAACACTGATGATGTTACCTCGTTGAGTAATGAAATGTCTGCAAGAAAACAACCAAGCTCAAAGCACACCAAGGACCCAGTCCTTCTCCTCCCCTTCTCCTCCACTCTGCAAATGCCACTCGTTTCCAGCACTGAATATGTTACCTAGTTGGATAATGAAATGTCTGCAAACAAACAAACTAACAAACAAACAAGAGCACACCAAGGACCCCACTGTTCTCCTCCTCCTCCTCCTCCTCCTCCTCCTCCTCCTCCTCCTCCTCCTCCTCCTCCTCCTCCTCCTCCTCCTCCTCCTCCTCCTTTGTGCAAACCTCACTCCCTTCTTGCACTGATGATGTTACTTAGTTGGGAAATGAAATATCAGTGAGAAAGCAGCCAAGCTCAGAGTACCAAGGACCGCCCCCCCCCAGTCCTTTTCCTCCCCTTCTCTTCCACTCTGCAAATTCCACTATCTTCTAGCACTGATGATGTTCCCTAGTTGGGTAATGAGACGTCTGCATGAAAGCAACCAAGCTCAGAGAGCACCAAGGACCCCACGGTTCAACCTTGAGTTACAAATATTCTCTTCTATTGCTTATTTGTTTCCATGGGTTGCTGTCTTGAATGCCCTCTGGACAAGATAAGGTAAAGGTTCTCCACACACACATATATACTAGTCATTCCTGACTCTAGGGGGCGGTGCTCATCTCCGTTTCAAAGCCGAAGAGCCAGCACTGTCCGAAGACGTCTCCGTGGTCATGTGGCTGGCATGACTAAACACCAAAGGCACATGGAACGCTGTTACCTTCCCACCAAAGGTGGTCCCTATTTTTCTACTTGCAGTTTTTACAGGCTTTCAAACTGCTAGGTTGGCAGAAGCTGCGACAAGTAATAGGAGCTCACTCCCTTAGGCGGCACTAGGGATTCGAACCACTGAACTGCCGACCTTTCGATCAACAAGATCAGTGTCTTAGCTACTGAGCCACCGCATCCTGATCTGGACAAGATAGATGGATACAAAAATAAACAGAAGTCGCTTTCAAACAGAACTAGTAAGTACAACATTTTCTAGGATTCTCCATTGTAGTTTATTTCCATTACTTTACCGTGCCAGGGAAGTTAAAGAGTTAGGTTGACCTAAAACCAACTGGTAACTATTGCTTGTTAAATTTTAAGTACGTTCACACTTCTGTTAATATCTCCCCAAGGCAGCCATAATGAAGGCTTTATTATACGCCAGTTTATTTTAATTTAATCAATTATTTGATTGATTTTTGCTGTAAAAAGTATGTAATTACTCGCCTAGCATTCTTTAATTGTTAAAAATACGGCAATGAAGCATTTTAAATTTCCCTCAATTTTTTTTTTCTCTGACCTTGTTGGATAGATTTTTACAACTTTTATTGCAATATGTTTGAAAGCTTTAGATTCCGAGCACAGCTCTTCCCACCTTCTACAAAACCTAGTCAGGCAGCTGAGAAATTCTTCTCTTATTTGCTTTATTTTGGGAGCTGGTTTTTAAAGCCGACCGACCATGGGTATATCTGAACACTGGGTCCTATCTAACAAAATGAAATTCAACATAGAGAAAATTAAAGTCTTACACTTAGGTAAGAAAAACCAAAAGCACAGATATAAACTGGGGGAAACCAGGCTTAATAGCAGTAACTGTGAGTGGGATCTTGGAGTCTTAGTGGACAACCAGTTCAATATGAGCCAGCAGTGTGCAGCGGCAGCCAAAAAAGCCAATGCAATCCTAAATTGCATTAACAGAGGGATTCAATCAAGATCAAGTGAGATACTAATACCATTCTATAAAGCCTTAGTAAGACCACACCTGGAATACTGCATCCAGTTTTGGTCACCACACTATAAAAAAGATGTTGAGACTCTAGAAAGAGTGCAGAGAAGAGCAACCAAGATGATAAGGGGACTGGAAGCTAAAAGTGGTCGGCAGTTCAGCGGTTCGAATCCCTAGTGCCGCTTAACAGAGTGATCTCCCGTTCCTTGTCCCAGCTTCTGCCAACCTAGCAGTTCGAAAGCACGTAAAAATGCAAGTAGAAAAATAGGGACCACCTTTGCTGGGAAGGTAACAGCGCTCCGTGCGCCTTCGGCGTTTAGTCATGACAGCCAGAGGTGGTATTCAGCCGGTTCGTACCAGTTCAGGCGAACCAGTAGCGGAGATCGCTGGTGGGCCCGCCTACCCACCTCGGCTCTATGATGTCCTATTTAGGCATGTTTTCGAGGCCAGGCGCATGCATGGAAGGTGTGCAAGTGAGAAAAATGCATGCACGGAACGCACGTATGGGGGAACCAGTGGTAAGAAAATTGGAAACTCACTACTGATGCCGGCCACATGACCACGGAATCATCATCAGACAGCGCTGGCTCTTCTGCTTAGAAACAGAGATGAGCACTGCCCCCTAGAGTCGAGACTGACTAGCAATTATGTGTGAAGGGAACCTTTACCTTAGTACAGGATTACTTCTTCTTAGAAAGTTTTACAAACTCGAATCAGGCTAGTAGTGTACCCTGGAAACGACATCTCGTAGCTACAATCCTTCCATCCTTTACAATTCAAAGAAATATGAATCTCTTTTTTCTGCGAGACAGAAAAGCGATACCGTTATTAAGTGAGTTTTTCTCCATTTTATGACCTTTCTTGTCACAGTTGTTAAGCCAACCACGGCAGGTGTTACTTCCCCATTGATTTTGCTTGTCAGAAGGCTGCAAAAGGGGATCACATGATCCTCGGGGTCAGATGCTTGGCAACATGAGACAGTTGCCAAGCATATGAGTTTTGATCACGTGACCGGGGGGGGGATGCGGAGATAAGTGTGAAAAATGTTTTCAAAGCTGTTGTAACTTCAAGCAGTCGCTAAGTGAACTGTTGTAAGTCAAGGACTACCTGTAAGATTAAGTGAAGACTACACAGCCATCTAAGTTGGATTCCTACGCTGAGCTGAGCTGAGACTTGATGATGTGGTGAGAACGAATGAGAACTTGGAATGAATTAATATACAACATAGTCTACAGAAGTGGCCAAAATTGTGGAGACCTATTGGGAAAAGTGTATTTTCTAAAACTAGCTAATAACACCACTTTTCTTTGGAGTAGTACCATAAAATTATATATCAATGGAAAGATAATTTCATCAAGAATGTAATGTAGTAACTTTTATGAAGGATTTGCTATTAGAATAGCAGTTACAGTATAAAGAAGAAAAGTGAAACACGTAGAAAAAACGAGATATACAAAAATTATATCAGTTGTGTCAGTTAATACTTAGTTGGGTAAACTTTAGTATGAATTACGGCCTTACAAGGTCTTCCCATGGAGCGAACCAAGCCTTTTAGTTCTGCAGCTGTTATCATGTGAAACCAAGATTGAATGGTGGCTTCTATTAACTGGGTTTTATTGCTGGGTCGCTTCTGACTAACCAGTTTCTTTAGTCGGCTCCATAGATTTTCAATTGGGTGAAGGTCTGGGCTATTCCGAGGCCATTCCAGCAGTGGAATAGGATTATCTTCAAATTCCCCCCAAAAAAGTGGTGTTATTAGCCATAAAACCTCAAAAATACACTTTTCCCAAAAGGTTTCCACAATTTTGGCCACTACTGTATGATTGATTTACATAAATATTTCACTTAATGTTAGGCATATGTTTATTTCATGGCCTCCATTCCAACTGTAGAATTCTATGAACCAATTTTGACCTACCTAAAACATATATAGCCATAGATTTCACTATATAAATTTTAAACCTTTTATGGAATATTATGCACAGATAGACAGACAAAGTACTACAAGTGTTTTCTCAGTTATACCGTGCAACTAAAATAGGCCTTCGTTCGTGATAAATGTATCAATGATGTATGATATGTTCAACACATTGGAACATGACTCTTACTATGGTTAATGAAACGGTGCACGTGTTACTTATTTTAACAACTGTTAGCATGTCTCTGGGATTCTTATCAATCTGAACTACAAGCAGAAAGAATCACACAACCAGAGTTTTAAAATGTATTAGTAATGGTTAAATTAGCATTTGCTAATGATTTGAAAGTTCAGCATTACCACCAAAAAGAGAATGGCTAATGACGGTTTGGGAGTTAATAAAAGTGGTTTAACAAACTTTACGAGTAAGAGGATCGTGTAAGAAATATGCGGGCACTACTTTTTGCAGGAAGTACTAATAGAATATCTGATGAAATGAAATTATGCAACTGATCAAGGGAGCCTTGATAGTACAGTGGTTTAAGCACCCTGTTATTAACACAGCTGCCTGCAATTTACTGCTGGTTCGAATCTCTCCAAGGCTCAAGGTTGATTCAGCCTTCCATCCTTTCTAAGGTAGGTAAATTGAGGACCCAGTTTGTGGGGGCAATAAGCTGACTTTGTATAAATATACAAAAGTATGAAGGCTATTTCTTAATGCATTGTAAGCCGCCCTGAGTCTCCGGAGAAGGGCGGCATATAAATCAAATTAAAAAGAAAAAAAAAAGTTGGAGGACAACTTCAATTTAAAAAGGCTGCTCTAGAAATATGAAACCGTTCACTGAAGACCAGATCGTGGTGATTTCTCAATTCTTGTTTTTTTTTACTCAGAGTATTTTAGAATTGCTCTACTTCTTGCAATGTTTGATATTGTCAGTCCTGCCACAACTTAAACCTCTAAGTAAAAACGATCCTTGGCTCTGTTCATTGAGAAAGGCATAGTTTTATTAGAGATCAAGTGTAGTGCAGTAATGCAAAGCCAGAACTGAGAATTGCGCACCAAATCCACTAAATTCTACTTTTTGTCAGGGTTCCAAGTCACATACCCATAGCAAACAAAACTCTGAGGCAGGTGATTTCCTCAAAGAATAGGCTTACTGTAAGGTGACCAGACATCCCGCTTTTGACGGGACAGTCCCGATTTTTAGCAATTTGTCCCGCGTCCCGCGGCGTTTTAAAAAAGTCCCGATTTTTCATTCTGCCTCCTGAGTCCCGGCTGCCTCCTGAGTCCCAGCTGATGGCTAGAGGAAAAAAGAACTGTTTAAACACTTGCCGCGGGGCTTCAAAGGGCCGACCTACAGCTGATCAGTGTTAAAAGCAAACAAATGAGTAGACCCATGACTGCAAAAATAGAAAAAACAGCTTCCGCATAGGTTAATTGGCTGCAAAGAGTTCCTGGAGCAGATTTTTTCCTCCTAGCTATACTGAAAAAGCAAAAGCGAAAGTAAAGCTGTAACGTGACAAAATGAGGCAGAGAGAGATTTCTTTTTCTTTTTCTTTTTCTTCACCAAAAAAGGTAAGTGCAAAACTGCAAACAATGGGAAATTTAGGGCAAAAGAGGAGAGTTCAAGATTTTAAAACACAAAAGAAAAAAAGCTCTATTTAACTAGGGAATTGTAATAATTGAGATACTATTAATAATTGTATATTGTGTTGAAAGCAGAAATGGTTAAGTTGTGGTTGAAGGAATATATGGGGGAAATTATTTGGTTTATTATTATTGGTAAATATAATTAATTGATTTGTAAGAAATTGGATTGCATGGAAATAATTGGAATATTCATGTTCATATTGATTAATATACAAAAAAGATAGTTATATAACTAATTGATTTATATTAAAATGTTGAATTTGTATTAAACAACTGTATTACATAATTACATAATTAACCAATGTGAGGATGGATATAAAAATAGATGACAATGGGAAGGGGTATAATATAGAATAGAAGGGAAAAATTGAATTTGATTAAGATTAGAGATGAGGATGAAGGGTAATATTGGTTTTTTAAAAAAATAGATGAGGAATAAATATGGCAAAAAGGAAATATAGAAATTGTAAATGACTAAACACTGTTTAAATTTGTGAACCAGCCAAATATTCTGTTCAAAGAAAATACATTGTATGTTTGTATGTGTGTTTCTAATTATTGCTATTTATTTATATTTGTTCTTTTATTCTTTAAAGTTTAACAATTCATTCTTTATCTTAATATCTTTATATTTGCTTGGGGTTGGCTTTCTTCCCTTTCATCTTTTTTATTGTACAGCAATCTTTCTCCTCAAACCTATCACCTCTCTCTTTTCTTTCCTTCTTACTTTCTCTTCCTCCCCCTCTTCTTCTCCTCCCTACTTCCTCTTCCTTTCTCCTTCTCCTCCTCCCTTCCTCCCTCTCTTACCCTCCCTCCTACTCTAATTTCCCTTCCCTTCCTTCATCCCACTCTATTGCTGTATCCTTTTATGCATATGGACTACTCAGAGGGCTGAAAAAGTTATTTTTGACTGGTCCTCGCACTTTTGACCAGTCTTCAAACTTACGACTGTCCTCACATTTTACGTTTTTTGCCCTATCTTATCACCATGGTGAAGAGAAGCAGTTGTGAAATGAGTGACATGGTTTTTAAGAATGCTGCACGGGCATAAATGTGAGGATGGTCATAAGTGTGAGGACCAGTCAAAAGTGCGAGGACCTGTCAGAAATGACTTTTTTCAGCCCTCTGAGTAGTCCCTATACACATAGCCATGGCCACCCGGTCACATGACCTCCAAGCCATGCCCACCAGTCACATGACCTCCAAGCCACGCCCACAAAATAAGCCACGCCCAAAATTGTGTCCCTCTTTACCAATATTAAAATCTGGTCACCTTAGTTTACTGAATATGTCATATTGGCACAGGCTGGTGAAAACCGACTCTGAATATTCCCGCGGTTTTCATCTAATTAAAATTGAAAGTTTGTTACTTTCTCAAAACAATCAGTCTCATGGTCCAATCAGGATACTGTCCAGTTGCTAGGTGACTCCAATCCTCTCCTTCTGAGCACCTGCCAGAATGTCCTTGGTTCCCCAGAGAAAGCTTGCATGCATGGGGCAGGGTACATGGGTGGGGGTGCTTGCATTGCATTTTGGGGTTTTTGGCACATGCGCGTGCATTCGAGCTCATGCTCTTTGGGGACTCGGCACCAAAAAGGTTAACCATCACTGTTCTATTCTATTCTAATCTTCCCCAGATTTTCACTTCCGAGAGAAAACAAAATATGGAAAATTCAGAGGAAAGCACCCTGCTCTGTTTAATGAGGAAAAAGAGGCAAGAAGATTGCAATCATTTTATATCTTATAAAATGTTGCAAAATCTCAATTCCCACCCCACTCTGGGGCCAGCCAGAGGTGGTATTTGCCAGTTCTCCAAGCTACTCAAAATTTCTGTTACCGGTTCTGCAGAACCTGTCAGAACCTGCTGGATTTCACCCCTGATCACAACATACAATATCTTCCAGACACTGATGGGGAAAAAACCATTGCTCAGAGAATCTCTGGAAAAGTTCCATCCTCATTTGTCTCCTGCAGGCATCGCTGAGAAGTCCGACCTAACTCTGCTCATTTGTTGTGACCCAGGCCCAAGTAACTAGTAGGAAAATCAGTCCGTGAAAAAACAAACAAACTTTATTCGAACAGCTGAGAATTACTTCATTCCCAGCGTCGTTCAACTAAATTAAAGCAAATTCCTCCCAACACAAATTCCTCAGTCCTATCGCAAACCTTGGTCCAATTAGGCAAACTGCCTAAGACCTTTCTTGGCAAACGTATAGAAGTCACAGATACAAAAATAAATGCAAGACGTAGAAGAAGAAGAAGAAGAAGAAGCTACCAACGTTGTTTTCCAGCAAAGCTCAAATGCCGTTGCTGGTCTGTTTTAAGCCTTATGGGAGGGGCCAATCATCTCTTGGCCCTACTCCCGAGTTGTCCTCTTTGCTTGAGCTGCTCTTGCCTTCTGGCAGCTCTTCTCATGTGTGCATTAGGAACAGACTCCTCCTGTTCCTCTGCCTCACTCCTATCAGGCTCTGGAGGCTCTGGAGTCCGCACATCACTCCCCGATGGCCCTGGCCCCATCTCTGCTTCTGACGCAGAGCCCTCATCCAGGCCTTCCCCAGCCTTCCAGCCTTTTCTTTTATAAAGAAAATGATGTTGTGGTCCACCAGCAGCCTGCGGAGCTGGCAGCGGAGTCGGACAGCGATGAGGCTGAGGAAGAACATGGGCCAGTCCTGGAGTCCTATATAAACTTTTTTATTTTTTTATTTTTTACAAACATAACAATGCGTGAACAGTGTGGCACCTCGGTGTCCAACATTCTAATACAAATAAAACTAGTCAAATTAATCATAAATTTTGGGAACTAGGCAGTGGAAGAGGGTAGAGGTGGGAGAAATACCCAGATTGAACAGCCAAGAAGCAGATTCTGACAGAGATAGAGATCCAGGAGAGGAATTTGGGAGGCAAGTTAAAAAAAAAAAAAAAGGATAGCAATTAAAATATTGAAGCGAGCAAGAGATGATGGATAAACAATTTCTCTTTTTTGTTGTTCTGATTTGCTTTCCCTTTTCTCTCTCTTTATTTTCTTTTCTTTTCTTTTTTTTTTTAGGTAAGTAATATGATTAGAAGTTAGGTAGGATAGAAAGAAAATGTTTTAGTAAAAGGTGATATGATTAAAAGTTAGAATAAGTGATGGAAATAAAAGAAGGGGGAATGTTAGTGTCTACCCTTATATAATAAAACAAAAGTAACAATAAGAAACAGAGAACAAGGTGGCTGGAGGGACTCACTGAAGCAGTCGGCGTGAGCTTAAATGGACTCCAGAGGATGGTAGAGGACAGGAAGGCCTGGAGGAATGTTGTCCATGAGGTCACGATGGGTCGGACACGACTTCGCAACTAACAACAACAACAAAACAATAAGACAGAATAATTGAATGATGACAGATTGCAACTTAATACAATTGTGTATCCTTATTAGAAATACATAAATTGATTGAATCTAATAATTATGATTAATTTGACTAGTTTTATTTATATTAGAATGTTGGAGTCTGCTCATTTTCTAAATCCCATTTTTTATTTGAGTCACCTGCCTGGTGCTATCTAGAAGGAAAACAAAGTCTTGAATCTTTGTTCTTTCCTCTTCTTTCGGTCATTGAATAAACCCAGAGTTATCACGCTTGTTCTCCTAGGCCAGTGGTGGTGAACCTTTTACTCACCAAGTGCCGAACAGATACGTGTTTCGCGTGCTATGCACGTGTGTGTGCCATCTGCGCCTAATGCGCAGCTCCTCCATGTGCTGCACGCACAACCGCACCATCTGCGCAAGCGCACAGCTTTCACATGCACCCACCATGCACTGCGCGCACAACCACACCATCTGCACACAACTTTCATGTGCGCCCCCACCGTGCGCTCCATGCGCAATCGCACAATCTATGTATGCACATGGTTTTCATATGCAATGCACATGCGTGAACATTAACTGTGCATGCCCACGCTGCAAACCAGTACTCTTGCACACATGCGCAAACGCATACCAGCTGGGTCCCCTGAATTGTGCGCATGCGCACCGGAGGCCCGAACACCAGCTGGGTCGCGCATACATGCGCAGCTGCAGATGAGTTGGGCGACAGCTTGTGTGCCCGGAAAAAATGGTTCTGCATGCCACTTCCAGCACGCATGCCATAGGTTTGCCATCACGGTCCTAGGCTTTTGAGACTGGGAACACGTGAAGGTTTTTTTGTGTGTGATTTATGATTTGCTATTTTCCAGGTTGCTGGGATTTGGATTTTAATTGGTTTTAGCTGTTTTATTGGTTTGGAAAACAGTTGTTGAAAAGCTGTTAAAATCCATAAAACGCGGGAAAGCAAGCAAGCCAGCCAAGGGAAAATCAGAATGTTCGGAAAGGTGTTCTCGGTGGCCATTCTGCACAGGTAGGGCCCCCTCTGCTTTATGGACTTGTTTGTATGCAAGACTGAACAAAGGAAGCTCCAAGTCCTGCATTCGAAAAGCAGTCAGCAATCTCTTTTGAGGCTGTGCCTCATGGGAGTCTCTCCGTCTTCATTCAGTAACAGTTGCATGTAAATCTGTTTCCCAATTTCAGGAAAGCTCACCTGCGGCTTTCGTACAACCGTTTCCATGAAGTTCTCATGATGTTCCATCAAGTGACAAGGAGTTAACTCAGCCTAAATGAGACCTCTTTTACACTGTATCCTATAGAATAGAATGGAAAGGAATGGAAAGGAAAGGAAAGGAAAGGAAAGGAAAGGAAAGGAAAGGAAAGGAAAGGAAAGGAAAGGAAAGGAAAGGAAAGGAAAGGAAAGGAAAGGAAAGGAAAGGAAAGGAAAGGAAGAGAAGAGAATGGAATAGAATGGAATGGAATGGAAAGGAAAGGAAAGGAAAGGAAAGGAAGGGAAGGGAAGGGAAGGGAAGGGAAGGGAAGGGGAGGGAGTAGAATAGAATAGAATAGAATAGAATAGAATAGAATAGAATAGAATAGAATAGAATAGAATAGAATAGAATAGAATAGAATAACAGAGTTGGAAGGGACCTTGAAGGTCTTCTAGTCCAACCTCCTGCTCAGGCAGGAAACTCTATATCCGTGATGGCGAACCTATGGCATGCGTGCCAGAATTGGCATGCACAGCCCTCTCTCTGGGCACGTGTGCTGTTGCCTGCTACTCTTCTGAGTTCCGTTGTTCGAATGCATGTGTGCACCTGAAGCTGGAAGAGAGCAGCTGGCCAGTGCGCACTAAATATTTTTTACTACTGGTTCTGTGGGCGTGGCTTATTTTGTGGGCGTGGTTTGATGGTCATGTGACAATTCTTTAGGATTTAGCAGAGGTGCTGGTCTACCAGGCTTTTAATAAAATATTTTTTATTAAACAGTTTGTCTTTAAAAACAACACAAAAAACAATAACACATATATAAAAATAAAACATGTCAAAATGTAACATATTGAACATTACACAACATTAATGGTAATTTTACAGCATTTTGTATCAACTTGCGTACTTTGGTTTTGTAGTTCTCTATTCTATCATTTCTATTTATTACTCAATAGTAAAATAATCGCATTATTCCAACATATATATATATACACATTATAATATTCATTTGTTCTTATCTACACATTTATATTCGTTTATATTTATCTCTCTTTATTTAATGTTGTTCAGTTACTTTAAGTTTCATCAATATTAAGTTAAGCATTTCTTGTTCTGATTTCTATTTTCGAGCCAACTGTACATTTTATTCCATATTTCATAATAGTCCGAATCCTCTCTCTCTTTCAACTCCATAGTCATTTTATCCATCTCTGCGCATTCTAAAATTTTCCTTATTACAGTTTCATCTGACGGTATATATTTTTTTTGTTTCCAATTTTTTGCGAATGTGACCAAACTTTTCACTACCAGGCTTTTAACTGCTTGCAGAGCTGTACCGGTCTACCCATTTGTTCTTGGAGTGTTCTGGTCTACCCATTTGTTTTTGGAGCGCACCACCACAATGCCTTTTACCGCTGATCAGCTGTAGGGCGGCCCTTTGAAGTGACGCGGCAAGAGTTTAAACAGTTTTTTTCCTTCCAGCCGATCAGCTGGGACTCGAGAGGCAGCGAATAGATTGGGGGTGGGGCCAGGCAGAGGTGGTATTTACCAGTTCTCCGAACTACTCAAAATTTCCACAACCGGTTGGCGAGAACAGGGGAGAACTGGTAGCAACCCACCACTGGTCTCCACATTTTTTTTTACATTGTGGCAACCAAAACTGGATGCAGTATTCCAACTGTGGCCTTACCAAGGAATTATAAAGTGGTATTAACACTTCACATGATCTTGATTCTATCCCTCTCTCTATGCAGCCTAGAACTGTGTTGGCTTTTTTGGCAGCTGCAGTAAAATGTTTTTGTTTTTTTTTAATTTTGATTTATATGCCGCCCTTCTCCGGAGACTCAAGGCGGCTTACAATGCATTAAGCAATAGCCTTCGTACTTTTGTATATTTATACAAAGTCAGCTTATTGCCCCCACAATCCAGGTCCTCATTTTACCTACCTTAGAAAGGATGGAAGGCTGAGGCAACCTTGAGCCTGGTGAGATTTGAACTTGCAGCAGTGGTGGGTTCCTCCCGGTTCGGTCCGGTTCGGCCGAGCAGGTAGCAGTGATGATATGAGGTCACCGAACCGGTTCTCCCCCCCCGCCCTCCCCCCCACCCCCCCACATTATTCTTACCTTTTATTTGGTCCCACCCCCAATCTATTGCTGCCTCCTGAGTCCCAGCTGATGACTAGAGGGAAAAAAACTGTTTAAACTCTTGCCGCGGGGCTTCCAAGGGCCGCCCTACAGCTGATCAGTGTTAAAAGCAAACAAATGAGTCGGGTCGTAAGTGCGAGGACTGGTCGTAAGTGCGAGGACCTTCCAGAAATGACTCTGACCAACTAGCCACGCCCACTTAGTCACATGACCTCCAAGCCACACCCACAAAATAAGCCACGCCCACAGAACCGGTAGTAAAAAAAAATTAGAACCCACCTCTGACTTGCAGTAATTGCAGGCAGCTGATGCTAATAACAGTGCTTTAGTCTGCTGCGCCACCAGGGCTCATTGACTCATATTTAAGTGATTGTCCACTAGGACCTCAAGACTATTGCTATTGTGCCAAGTACCACCTATACTATACCTGTGCATTTGGT
Organism: Pantherophis guttatus; assembly: GCF_059756535.1. NCBI lineage: Eukaryota > Metazoa > Chordata > Lepidosauria > Squamata > Colubridae > Pantherophis > Pantherophis guttatus. The sequence goes on from NC_142064.1 coordinate 7,312,373, forward strand.
TTTTTTTTTTCTTGCACTCAATGTAGAACCTTACTTTTTTCCATCGTTGGATTTCATTCTGAATTTCATTCTGTCTGTTTCTTCCAATATATGTTGGAAGAAAAAAAAAACCTCAAAAGCCTCACTGAGAGAAATACAAAAAAAAAAAAGAAGAAGCATCTTGGCATCCAGGTAGGGAAAAAAAAAACAGAGGCCCCTTCAACAGATATCAAATCTCACGACTGTGTTTCATGAATCTGGCGGAGAAGAACTCTGGTCCATGACAGCTTATGCCGCAATAAATTAAGATGCTGCCAGCCTCTTTGCTGTTTTTAATTCTTTAATTAACTCCAGTTCTTTGCCACACCAGCAAGTCTCTACTGGGATGTTAGTATGCTTGGATACACACTTGGGGGAATGACTATATTTTCACGTCTATTTCTTTGGGGAAGTTAAAAAACAAAACAAAAAAAAAACCCCACAAAGACAATGAGAAAAAGAAGAAAAGAAAAGGAAGAAAAGGAGGGGAAGGGTTGATTTAATTCTTGCCAAGAATTCAGAAGCACGCACTTCTGTCGTTTCCCCAATGAATCTCTTCCCGCCCTCCCAGCCCCCAGGGACATTGCTTAAATTTCTTTACATTAAAAAAAAAAAAAAAAGTCCACCGAGACTCCGAATTTCACTTCGATTTTTATTTTTTTTTTAGCGGAGGCATAATTTCCCCCTTTTATCAAATGCTCAGTGCTGTAATGTGATAAAGGTCCCATGCAAGCTATAAAACTAATTTATCATTTGCAAGGTGTGCAAAGAAAATGAAAGCTGCCTCCTTGTCTGTTTGACATATGAGGTCATTTTTGCCGCTAGCTCTTCTAATGTCGAGCCATTTTTACCAGCTATTTATATACATTAATTGCAGGCACCCATATGCTTGTTGCTGTATTTAATAATGCAAGGCGTTGCATATGCATTCCTTAAAGATTTCGGCAAGCCGCCTGCAGATTTTATTCCATTGTTGTTGTTTTCCTATTAAAGCCCATTAGTCAGCGAGACAGGATTAGGAATCAAGCAACATAAGAACAGTCGTGGTGGATTAGGTCAAAACTTGGCGTAGTCCAGCATTTCCGCCCCGCCCTCCACATGTAAACAACTAGATGCCTCTGAGAGGAACACATTAATAGAGTTGAAAGGGACCCTGTAGGTCATCTAGTCCAACCCCCCACCCAAGCAGGAGACCCTATACCAAGTTGCTCACAAGGAGGAGACTGAGACATAGTCCTTCTTCTGGTATTTGTGAGACCTGTCCCCAGCGAGAAGATCACTTGGAGCCTTCAAGACCAATAGAATAGAATAACAGAGTTGGAAGGAACCTTGGAGGTCTTCTAGTCCATCCCCCAGCCCAGGCAGGAAACCCTACACCACTTCAGACAAATGAGTATCTAATCTCTTCTTAAAAAGTGTTGGGGCATTCACAACCTCTGGAGGCAAATTGTTCCACTGATTCATTGTTCTCACTGTCAGGAAATTTCTCCTTAGTTCTAAGTTGCTTCTCTCCTTGATTAGTTTCCACCCATTGCTTCTTGTTCTACCCTCAGGTGCTTTGGAGAATAGCTTGACTCCCTCTTCTTTGTGGCAGCCCCTGAGATATTGGAATACTGATATCATGTCACCCCCTTGTCCTTCTTTTCATTAAACTAGACACACCCAGTTCCTGCAACCATTCTTCAAATGTTTTAGCCTCCAGTCCCCTCATCATCTTTGTTGCTCTTCTCTGCACTCTTTCTAGAGTCTCCACATCTTTTTTAGATTGTGGCGACCAAAACTGAATGCCATATTCCACGTGTGGCTTTACCAAGGCATTATAAAGTAGTATTAACACTTCACGTGATCTTGATTCTATCCCTCTGTTTATGCAGCCCAGAACTGTGTTGTCTTTTTGGGCAGCTGCAGCACATGGCTGGCTCATATTATATATAGACCTGCTCACTGTGAATTCAGGGGTCCTGGGTGATCTCTGAGCTTGGTTGTTTTCTTGCAGATGTTTCATTACCCAAAGTAGTAATGTCATCAGTGCCAGCACTCCCACTAACATTGACAGAGCAAGTCACTTGTATAAAAAAATGCAAACCCTACTCCCCTCTAGCACTGATGATGCTTAGTAAGACCACACTTGGAATACTGCATCCAGTTCTGGTCACCACAATATATATTAAAAAAAGTATGTTGAGACTCTGGAAAGAGTGCCGAGAAGAGCAACAAAGATGATTAGGGGACTGGAGGCTAAAAGATATGAAGAACGGTTGCAGGAACTGGGTATGACTAGTTTAATGAAAAGAAAGACTAGGGGTGACATGATAGCAGTGCTCCAATATCTCAGGGTCTGTCACAAAGAAGAGGGGGTCAACCTATTTTCCAAAGCATCAAAAGGCAAGATAGCATAGATAGTATTTAGATTTATATACCGCTACACAGTGCTTCACAGCCCTCTCTAAGTGGTTTACAGAGTCAGCCTATGGCCCCCAACAGTCTGGGTCCTCATTTTACCGACCTTGGAAGGATGGAAGGCTGAGTCAACCTTGAGCCTGATGAGATTGGAACTGCCAAATTGCAGGCGGTCGGCAGTCAGCAGAATTAGCCTGCAGCACTGCACTCTAACCACTGCGCCACCACAGCTCTTGATGAGAAATAAGGGATGGAGACTAACTAAGAAGAGGAGCAATCTAGAACTAAGGAGAAATTTCCTAACGGTGAGAGCAATCAACCCATGGAAACAGCTTGCCTTCAGAAGTAGTGGGTGCTCCATCACTGGAGGCTTTTAAAAAGGGACTGGACAACTATTTCATCTGAAATGGTTTAAGGGTCTCCTGCTCGAGCAGGAAGACCTCCAAGGTCCCATCTAACTCTATTATTTGTTATTCTATGTTCAACCTTGAGCTACAAATATTCTCCTTTATTAACGCTCTTTCAACGGTCTCTAAGTTACTGGCCATCATCTTGACTTGTGTGGATGAAGCTCAGTTACGCACAGATGAAAAAGTGCTTCCATCCAGCTTCAGGGGACAGTCCCTGGTTGTGGTGCTTGGGAAGAGGAAGAAAACCAGCTTCACTCCCACCTTGTCCAGCCACCACATCTATTTATTTATTATTTATCTGTCAGGTTTCGATGCTATCTCAAAATAAATGAATTTCCAGACTGCCGATCTTTAAGGAAATTTTCTCTTTATTTGGGCACAGCGATCTGATCCTGGCTCTTTCGCGGTCAGTACTGACCTTTGCCACCCAATCCCTCCCTTTCCAATCCCCAATTCTCTGCTTCTCATTAGCTATCTTCCAAGTCACTTTCCTGATCTCTTCTTCATCAGATCACAGGAATGTCTCCCCCCTCTCCCATCTCCGAGGAGACAGAATCTTCAAAGGGATTTAGTAGGCAAAAGTTCAAGCTTCTCCACTCTTTATATATGTCAGTGCTGGGACACTGACATATCTATTTGTCAACAAGTACAAGGAAACAAGTAACAGTATAGACATGGACATGGACACATGAAAAAAATTGGCACAAATAAAAGGATATAAATTGGCAAAACGTAGCCATAAACACATAGAATTATTACGTATAAATGGGAACAGTAGGACAGGGATGGTAGGCACGCTGGTGCACTTATGCATGCCCCCTTAGGGACCTCTTAAGAAATGTGAATGGTCCATGGTAGACAGGTTAAGATAAAAGGTATGGGGGTTAGAGAGACTAACAACAGGATCAGGTAGAGTGCTCCAGACATTTACTACTCTATTGCAGAAGTCATATTTCCTACAATCAAGATTAGAGCAAATTTCATTGAGTTGGAATCTATTGATAGTTCTTGTGTTAGTTAGTTATGAATGCTAACATGCTTGTGAAGAAAGCACAGAAGAGGCTGTACTTCCTGAGAATGCTCAGGAAGATAAATCTATCTCAGCATCTACTTCTGTCTACCATTGAGAGTGTCCTGACATACGGCATTCTTGCATGGTATGGGAACAGCTCTATAGCGGACAAAAAAGCTCTACAGAAAATCATTAAAACTGCCCAGAATATCATCGGACTCCAGCTACCAGCCCTGGATGACATCTTCAAATCTCGCTGTTTGAGAAAGTTGCATAACATTCTCAGAGACTCTTCCCATCCTGCTTACAATCTTTTTGGACTGTTGCCTTCTGGCAGAAGATACAGAACAATTAAAACTTGGACCACACGTCTTCTGAATAGTTTCTATCCCAGAGCTATAATTGCACTCAACAATGAACTAAAGGGCCACCATCAGTGAGCTGTTGGACAGCATTACTTGGTCTGTTGTGTGGATGTTTGGGTGGTTTAGGAGTGGGGAATTTGTGGTGGGTGGGAGTGTGTTTGGGGATTGTTATGTGTATTGGACCTGGTCTTTGGGTGTTAAGTGAATTTCGTTGTATGGGTATACTGTATATACACGTACAATGACAATAAAGTTATTTATTTGTTATTACGGTTGAAATAACCATAATCACCTGGTTATCGGCTATAATATGCTCATAATATGTTAATGTCAGGTGTGAAAACTCAGGTCCATATATGAAGATCCAATTAAACTCATTTATTGCTAAACACTCTGGGAAAGCATTTGCTTTCAGGGGGAACCTGAAACCCCCACAAAGTATGCCCCCTGGTGGCGGATTGGGGGGCCCTACCCATTATGGCTTTATGCTGTATTGGCGGGTTGGAGGGAATCAAATACCTCCCATGGACCAACAGGCCTGATGAGTGGAAACTGACTCATCTGTATCGACTGAAGGCAGAGTCCATATTGGTCGGAATAGAATAGAATAGAATAGAATAGAATAGAATAGAATAGAATAGAATAGAATAGAATAGAATAGAATAGAATAGAATAGAATAGAATTTTATTGGCCAAGTGTGATTGGACACATAAGGAATTTGTCTTTAGTGCATATGCTCTCAGTGTACATAAAAGAAAATATATGTTCATCAAGAATCATAAGGTACAACACTTCATGATAGTCATAGGGTACAAATAAGCAATCAAATCATATTAGGAAACAGTCAATATAAATCGTAAGGATACAAGCAACAAAGTTACAGTCATAGAGTCAGAAGTGGAAGGAGATGGGTGATAGGAACGATGAGAAGATTAATTGTAGTGCAGACTTAGTGAATAGTTTGACAGTGTTGAGGGAATTATTTGTTTAGCAGAGTGATGGCGTTCGGGGAAAAACTGTTCTTGTCTCTAGTTGTTCTGGTGTGCAGTGCTCTATAGCGTCGTTTTGAGGGTAGGAGTTGAAACAGTTTATGTCCAGGATGCGAGGGGTCTGTAGATATTTTCACAGCCCTCTTTTTGACTCGTGCAGTATACAGGTCCTCCATGGAAGGCAGGTTGGTAGCCATTGTTTTTTCTGCAGTTCTAATTATCCTCTGAAGTCTTGTGTCCGTCTTGTTGGGTTACAGAGACAAACCAGACAGTTATAGAGGTGCAGATGACAGACTCAATGGAGGCAAAACCTCTTAATGGTCCCCAGTACAGGCACCCCTTAAATGCAACAGGGGTGCTAAGAATCTCCTGGTCTGCTAGAAGCATGAAAAATAGGATCGCCAACATGATTGCCAATATCCGATGATGGATATGGGCACAAGAAGAAGATTGCTAAACAGCCTATCTACAGGAATCTTCTCAACAAATGGTTAGCACCTGCTTAGAGTGCTGTAAGGGTCAAGAGCCTTGGTGGCGCAGCAGACTAAAGCACTGTTAAGTAACACCATCTGCCTGCAATTACTGCAAGTTCAAATCTCACCAGGCCCAAGGTTGACTCAGCCTTCCATCCTTTCGAGGTAGGTAAAATGAGGACCCGGTTTGTGGGGGCAATAAGCTGACTTTGTATAAAAAAGAACACCGTTTGTAGGTGGGGGCGAAAGCCCTACTAAGCAGGTATGTACAAAAGCATGAAGGCTATTGCTTAATGCATTATAAGTCACCCTGAGTCTCCGGAGAAGGGCGGCATATAAATCAAACCAATAAATAAATAAATAAATAAATAAGAGAATTTAAAGGGTGGCTGGATTTGTCTCCTTGTGGCTACATAGGGATGCTAGGCTGATCCCTCTTTTAACTCTGCCTCTAGCTTCTCTCACTTCTTTTCCCATAGTGAGTTGAAAATAATATCCTGTCTAAGTTTTTAGCAGCACTCATGGTGCATAAAAGTGCTTGTCTTCCTAAGACCCTTTTCAGAAGGAAGATACGATAATAAAGAAAAGATTAAAAATGGAGCCTTGTCTAGAATCATGTCCTGCGTACAGATATTTTTCTACGAACATTTCCCAGTTAATACCAAAACTACTGATCACTGAATCGGAAAACACATTACATTATGAAAGAGTTGCAAACAAGAAGTAGGGGGGGCAAGGGGAAAGACAGGAATATCCACATCATAAATGCACAAGTGCTGTTTTATATCCGTGGTTTTTCAATATCAAGAGAGTCTCTGTCATAATTAAATAACGCCACCCAGAGTGATAAATGCTTCTATTGATAGCAACTCAAAACACTTGATGTTTTGTCTGGAGGCTAAAACATATGAAGAACGGTTAGAGGAATTGGGTATGTCTAGTCTAATGAAAAGAAGGATTAGGGATGATGTGATACCCAGTGCTCCAATATTTGTCACAAAGAAGTGGGGGTCAATCTCAGGGGTGGGTTCTAAAAATTTTTACTACTGGTTCTGTGGCCGTGGCTTATTTTGTGGGCGTGGTTTGATGGTCATGTGACCAATTATTTAGGATTTAGCAGAGGTACTGGTCTACCAGGCTTTTAACTGCTTGCAGAACTGTACTGGTCTACTCATTTGTTCTTGGAGCGTTCCGATCTACCCATTTGTTTTTGGAGGCCCCGGTCTACCCATTTGTTTTTGGAGGCACCGGTCTACCACCACACTGCCTTTTAACACTGATCAGCTGTAGGGCGGCCCTTTGAAGCCCTGCGGCAAGAGTTTAAACAGTTTTCTTCCTTCTCGCCGATCAGCTGGGACTCAGGAGGCAGCGAATAGATTGGGGGCGGGGCCAAATAAAAGGTAAGAATAACGCGGGGATGGGCAGCTCCCGAACAAAGAGAACCGGTTTGGTGATGTCATATCGTCACCGCTACCGGCTTGGCCGAACCGGGCCAAACCGTGAGGAACCCACCACTGGTCAACCTATTCTCCAAAACACCAGAAGGCAGGACAAGAAGCAACGCATGGAAACTAATCAAGAAGAGAAGCAACCTAGAATTAAGGAGAAATGTCTCAACAGTTAGAACAATAAATCAACAGAATGATTTCCCTCCAGAAATTGTAGGTGATCCAACTCTGGAGGTTTTTATGAAGAGACTCTATAACCCATTGTTTAAAATTAGGGTTTCCTGCCTGAGAGGGGAATTGAATTAGAAAACCTCCAAGGTCCCTTCCGACTCTGTTATTCTGTTTCTTGATTTTTCTTCTATCCTGTAGGAGGAATGCATATATAAAGGTTAGTGGTTTCCTCTGTCTTGAGAACTTTATAATGCTGAGAATGGTGGAAGGAAAGAGAAGAAGAGGATACGAGGAGCAAAGAGAATGAACTCACAGTAGTGTCATCTAGAATTAAGGAGAAATTTCCTGACACTGAGAACAAAAAAACAGTGGAATGGCTTGCCGTCAGAAGCTGTGGGTGCTCCATCACTGGAGGCTTTTAAGAAGAGATTGGACAGTCATTTGTATGAAATGGTATAGGGTAAATTGAGCAGGGGATGCATGAGAAGACATCCAAGGCAGGGGTGGGTTCTAAATTTTTTTACTACCGGTTCTGTGGGCGTGGCTTATTTTGTGGGCGTGGCTTGATGGTCATGTGATAATTATTTGGGATTTAGCAGAGGTACTGGTCTACCAGGCTTTTAACTCCTTGCAGAGCTGTACCAATCTACCAATTTATTTTTTGCAGGCACTGGTCTACCCATTTATTTTTTGCAGGCACTGATCTACTCAACTATTTTTGCAGGCACTGATCTACTCATGTGTTTTTGCAGGCACTAATCTACTTATGTATTTTTACAGGCACTGATCTACTCGTGTATTTTTACAGGCACTGATCTACTCGTGTATTTTTGCAGGCACTGGTCTACCCATTTATTTTTTGCAGGCACTGATCTACTCAACTATTTTTGCAGGCACTGATCTACTCATGTGTTTTTGCAGGCACTAATCTACTTATGTATTTTTACAGGCACTGATCTACTTGTGTATTTTTACAGGCACTGATCTACTCGTGTATTTTTGCAGGCATTGGTCTACCCATTTATTTTTGCAGGCACTAATCTACGCATGTATTTTTGCAGGCACTGATCTACTCATGTATTTTTGCAGGCACTGGTCTACCCATTTATTTTTGCAGGCACTAATCTACTCATGTATTTTTGCAGGCACTGATCTACTCATGTATTTTTGCAGGCACTGGTCTACCCATTTATTTTTGCAGGCACTGATCTACTCATGTATTTTTGCAGACACCGGTCTACTCATTTGTTTTCTTTTAACACTGATCAGCTGTAGGGTGGTTTTTTTTCCCTCTAGCCATCAGCTGGGACTCAGGAGGCAGCAATAGATTGGGGGTGGGGCCAAATCAAAGGTAAGAATAACACGGGGGTGGGGGAGTGCGGGGGGGGCGGGGGGCGGGGGGCAGAACCAGTTCGGTGATGTCATATCGTCACCACTACTGGCTTGGTAGAACCGGGAGGAACCCACCACTGATCCAAGGTCCCTTCCAACTCTGTTATTCTGTTATTTTCCTGGGGTTTTCTTATGACTCTGTTTTCAGTGTCAGCAACTTTAAGACGTGTGGACTTTCAGAATTCCCCAGTCCTAGCTGGCTGAAGAATTATGAGAATTGAAGCCCACACGCCTAAAGCTGTTAAGGTTGAGACACACCTCTCTTAACTATTATACAGATGAACATAAGAAACAGAAAGTAGAAAATAACGTAGAATTAATTGAAAGGCCATATCTGTTGACTTATTTTGGCAAGGATATTGATGTTTACCTGTACTATTTCTTTATAAGATTTTTTTAAACAAAAGAATGGAATGGGATGGGATGGGATCAGTGGTGGGTTTCAAAATTTTTTACTACCAGTTGTGTGGGTGTGGTCTGGTGGGTGTGGCATGGCTTGGTGGGAATGGCGAGGCTTGGAGGACATGGCTTGTTGGGCGTTGCAGGGGAAGGATACTATAAACTCTCCATTCTCACCCCACTGTAGGGGAAGGTTACTGCAAAATCCCCATTTCACCCTAATCAGCTGGGACTCGGGAGGCAGAGAATAGATGGGGGTGGAACCAGCCAGAGGTGGTATTTACTGGTTCTCCGAACTACTCAAAATTTCTGCTACCGGTTCTCTAGAACTGGTCAGAACCTGCTGAAACCCATCTCTGGATGGGATGGAATGAGAATGGGATAGATAGGTAGCATAGGATAGCATAACATAGGAAACATGGAATGGAATGGACTGGACTGAACTAGAGTAAATTGCAATGCAATGCAATGCAATGCAGCACTACAGAAAATAGAATCATAAGGCTGGAAGGAACCTCAGAGGTCTTCTAGTCCAACCCTCTTCCCCAAAGCAGGAGACTGTATACCATCCTGGCCAAATGGTTGTCCCATCTTTTCTGGAAAAGTTCCAACCATGGAGCACACATCGCTTTGCAATGGACTCCCCATCCATATTCTAACCAAAGTCTTTCCCTGCATAGTTTTTTAAGAATCTCCAAGTTTGGCTACTTGGCTAGTTCTGCTTGTATGAGTCTTTTTTTTTTTTTTTTAAAGAATCTTGGTTAAAAAGGAAGCAGAAAAGAGGAAATGGATGGCTTTGCAAAGAGACAAAGATGGAGAGGGATTTGCAGTGTTTATGCTCAAGTGTGGGGATCTTTTTGTTTTGTTTTGTTTTGCAAGATTCCTGAGCTGCAGCTGCCATCTAGCGGGCCAGCCTAGCAACTCTCTGCAAAACGCTGGGCTTTCTTTCCCAAAAGAGGATGAGGTAACCGTTTTCGACTAAATGTGTTAACTTAGCAATGTTGCATGGTGAATTAGGAATTCATAGAGGCGTCTTCCCCATTTCTGGGTGGTGGAGGTTACTATACGTAGAAAGTTAGCAGCCACTCCTCTCCTAGAAGAATGAAACATTCTAGGAAATATTAAAAAGGCAGAATATTGTATTTCCCCAGATGAGAAAAGGAGAAACATGTTTTTAAAGACAAAGAGCAGCTCCCTGCCCCAGCAGATATTTAGTGCACATCGAGCAGGACTGGGCCAGTCTTTCTACAAGACAAAAGACCTTCAGCTCCAGGGTGATGGGATTAAGACACGGCCCTCCAGGACATAATAGGACTATCTATCAGCAGAGCTCACCATGTGACACAACCACCTGGGAACATTGTATCCCCCTCCAAGTTTCAACCAAACCTGGGAGCTCAGACAAAGTTAGCTATGACCCATAGCTATAGCCCAGGGGTGGGTTCTACTTACCTTTACTACCGGTTCGCAACGGGGCTTCGCTCGTGCGCACGCTCTTCTGTGCATGCGCAGAAGCGTTTTGATGATGTCGGGGTGGGTGGGCGGAGCCTCCCTCCGGTTTTACTACCGGTTCTATAAAACCGGTACGAACTGGGGGCAACCCACCACTGCTATAGCCCCATGGGAATCTGACAGCAACCAATAGAATACATGCCCTTGCCACAGGAACAGGAAGCTCAAGGGCAAGGCCCAAGAGAGGGTATATATAACCCTTATTCTCTACTCCATGTGGTCAACTGCACCAGGATCATGTACTTGATGGTTCTGCTTCATTAAAAACGTATTTCCAATCAGCCTCCATCAGGGCGGTATTTACTTACCTTCGCTACTGTTGTGGCTTCGTTACCGGAGCCTGTGTCATCGTCAGGAGAGGACTCCGAGAATGAAGGGGAGGAGTTGGCAAGGCCTCCCTCTCCAGGACCCTCCCCTCTGGCAATGCCTTCGGTGTCCGCCGAAGGGCAAGAGATAGGGCCGGGGCCAAGCACGTCCATGCAGCCACAGATGGACAGTGATGAGGGTAATGAGTCTTGGCTGGACCCACGCCAGCGTCACAGAGATAAGCGCGCACAACAGAAGAAAAGGCGTGCCCGAGATTAGGCTGAGTCACTGGACCACACCCCACAAGGTATAAAAGGGAGCGTGGTGGCCAGTCAAACCTTGTGACAAACAAAGCTGAAAGCTTCCATGCCATTCTGCATTGCCGGACTTTTGCTTTAAGACTGAATTATCTCTGGACTTGATTGTAATTATTGAGCTGCTTTCCTTTGATGTATCAGAAGTAGGGAGAAGTTATCTCTCCTCTTTGTAAATAATAAACTCTTGGCAGGCAGCCACTAGGTTGTTGCCAAGTTCCGTTATCATAAGGAAAAGGATTTTGCTGGCTGGTTTGGTCTTTAACTCCTGAACGTCTGTTGGGGTGTGTGCGTGGGGTTGGGGTTGGGGACAGAACAGCTACCAGTTCGCAAATGTGAGCACATGCAGGATCTTGCGTGCATGCCCAGAGCATCAAAAACAGGACATGATTGGGAAATAAGCCATTGTTAAATAATTGCTAGATGAGAATAATAATATAAAGGGATATATAAAATTGTCAAATAAGAGAAATTAAATAATTTGTAACCTTAGATATGGGATTAAGCACAAAAGAATCTTAACCGATCAACACACTGTCTGTGATTGTATTGAATGATGGTTGTTTTTATGTTTTGTTATGTTTAAAAATAAAAAAATTTTTTTAAAAAATGGGACATGATGTCAACCGGGTGGGTGGGTTAGGAGCCTCCCGCTGCCACTGCTACCAGTTCGCTTGAACCGGATAGAACTGGCTGAATACCACCACTGGCCTCCATGTTTCCAGCGTCTTTCTCCCTGCTAGGAACTGAACCAGATGGATATTTCTTCTGACATATACATGCATACACTAATAGATTCTTTCTATCTAGTTTGGGTTGGCATTTCAGTCTTGTACCGAAACAAACGAAATAACAAAGCACAGCTTTAATGAACAGAGGTGAATACGATGCCTTTTCTTTTCTTTTGCGGATACTGTGAGAAATCTTTTGCTTTTCTCTCTTGGGGATAGTTCTAAGGGGTCCTCAGAGCTTCTATCAGAAAGAGTCAGATGAATTCAAAGGGGGTTCACATGGAGTAGCACATACACGTATTTGAGGGGCTGCCACAAAGAAGAGGGAGGTCAATGTATTTTCCAAAGCACCAGAAGGCAAGACAAGAAGCAACGGGTGGAAACTGATCAAGGAGAGAAGCAACCTGGGATTAAGGAGAAGCTTCCCAACAGTGAGAACAATTTGCCATGGAACAGCTTGCCTCCAGAAGCTGTGGGTGCTTCATGACTGGAGGTATATAAAAAAACCAATTGTCTGAAATGGTATTTTTGGAAGAAAAATCCAGATCCAGTTCCAAGCCAGGAATAAAATGGAAGCTGATTGGAAAGAAAGTTGGTTTATTCGTGACTAATTGCGATTTTGAGACAGCTGACAAAATGGAGTTGAGAGCAGGGTGGGTTTTTATACCTTTGTGATTTCTATGGGGTCATGTAGGGGTCATGTCTGGCTCTATAGGCAAAAGGGGAAATGCAAATCCTAGGTCCATGATGGCGTGTGTGCTGGAAGCGGCATACACAGCCATCTCTCCAGGCATGCCAGCTGTCGCCCATTGCCCTTCCAGGTTCTGGTGCACACATGCATGCCGGCCAGCGGGCCTTCATGCACGCATGTGCACCAGGGAGCTGCTTTTCCAGTTTCCAGTGTTCACACACACGCAAAGCTTCTTCATCTTCGCACGTGCAGGAGTGCCGGCCAGCTGGTCTTCACATGTGCATGCGCACCAGAAACCAGAGGACCATGTGACCAGTGCCCATGTGCACTCCAGAGACTAGAGCTGCTCTTCCAATTTCTGGTGCTCCTCCCCGCACACTTGGTGCCAAAAAAGATTTGCCAACACTGTCCTAGGTGTTTTTCTGAGTTAATCTTGTCTTGCCTAGTTGCTTATCTGAAGTTTCTGTCTGACCCAGTCTGTATGAACGGATTACCAAATCTGCATTTCTAAAAGCTGGCCTCCTCAGTTTCTGCTTGGGGGCAGGGAAACTGAGGCTGGTTTCTGATTCTCCTAAGATTTTTCCTATCTCTTCTATAGGGGAGATATTCTATCCTGCTTTTTTTGTTTTAATATTCCCCCAAATATTTCATTCGCTAGGAGGGTGGGCAGGTGTGGATGTTCTAGAGTATAGGATCACCTGCTTGAGCAGAGGGTTGGACTAGAAGACCTCCAAGGTCATTTCCAGCTCTATTCTGATTCTGATTTAGTGATTTATCATGAAATAAGACTTTGTATAGGTAGGAGAAGGCCAGACAGAGACACTGTGGGTAGAGTCAAATGAGTAATCAGCCTGGAGTGGAGTCAATATGTTTCCACAAGCAGTCTAAATCTAATCCCTCTTGAATCCCATTAACTCTCTTCTAGCATCAATTTAGTGCTGGCCTTTAGTTGACAAGATTCTCGTGTATCGGCATCAGCAATAAATCAGCTTAATGGGAGCTTAATGTGTGATTCTGATTCTTCGCAACTTGACGTTGTGAGTCTATACCTCGTCCAAGCTTAGACACCGGAAGAGCATCTATTGTACTTTAGCTGACTTTACCTTTTGATTGGGTGAGAAGTGGTGGAGCTTGAGCTGTGAAATCTGTTATATACCATGATGAACTCAAAATAACAATATCCATGAAGTCAGGTCAAACTGCAAACACTGCTACATTTTCCTGACAGTCAAAACAATTAATTGGTGGAACAGCTTGCCTCCAGAAGTTGTGGGTGCTCCATCACTGGAGGTTTCCAAGAAGAGATTGGACATCCATTTGTCTGGAATGGTATAAGGTCTCCTGCTTGAGCAGCTGGTTGCACTAGAAGACTAGAAACACTAGAAGATCTCTTCCAACCTCCACAGTGTTGGAGCACCCACAACTTCTGAAGGCAAGTTGTTTCACTGGTTGATTGTTCTCACCGTCAGGAAATTCCCCCTTCATTCTAGGATGCTTCTCTCTTTGATTAGTTTCCATCCATTGCTTCTTGTCTTTCCTTCAAGTACTTTGGAGAATAGGTTGACCCCCTCTTCTCTATGGCAGCCCTTTAGATATTGTAATACTGCTGTCATGTCACTTCTAATCTTATTTTTGCTAGATTCCTTTCCAGAATCATAGTTGGTGTCAGGGGTGGGCTGCTGGGGGTTCAGAAGAACCTCTAGCTAAGATTCTGTGCAGTTCAGAGATGTTGTGACCCAGACCCAAGTAGGTAGTAATTGACGCAAACAGTTCCAAAACAAACAGACTTTATTAGAACAGCTGAGAATTAACTCATTCTCAACGTAGTCCAAACTAAATTAAAACAAACTCTTCATAACACAAATTCTTCAGTCTAATCACCAACCTTGGTATAATTAGGCAAACTGCCAAAGGCTTCTCTTGGCAAAAGTTCAGAAGCAGAAGACGCCGACCAGAGATAAGTGCAGCAAGACAAGAACAAGTCTATCAACGTTGTTTTCCGACAAAGAGCCCAAGAGCCATTGCTGGTCTTTTAAGCCTTATGGGAGGGGCCAATCATCTCTTGGCCCTACTCCTGAGTTGTCCTCTTTGCTTTAGCTGCTCTTGCTTTCTGGCAGCTCTTCTCATACGTGCACTAGGAATAGGCTCCTCCTATTCCTCTGCCTCTCTGTCAGCCTCTGGAGGCTCCAGAGTCCACATCTCACTCCCCGATGGCCCTGGACTCATCTCTGCTTCTGACGCAGAGCCCTCATCCGGGCCTTCCCCAGCCTCCAGGACTGGCCCATGTTCTTCCTCAGCCTCACTGCTGTTGGACTCCGCTGCCAGCTCCACAGGCTGCTGGCGGACCACAACAAGAGAACCCCCAAATCCCACTCCTAGCTGGCCCCACCCACCCCTCCCCTCCCCTCCCAGGAGTTCCCACGCCATCTGTTTTGGATGCAGGTAAGTGCAGGGTGTGCGCGGAGGCTCAGGGAGGGCAAAAAATGGGCCTACCGGAAGTTTGGGAAAGCCAGAAATGGACCCATTTCCAGCCTCCAGAGGGCCTCCGGAGTCTGGGAGGCTGTTTTCACCCTCCTGGAGGCTCAAGAAAAGCCTCCAGAGCCCAGGGAGGACAAAAACATCCCCCCCTCTTGCCATGGTGCAGGAGGCCAACTAGCCACACCCACCATGGCCACGCCAACCCAGCAACCAGGCAGAGTACCCCTTGCTAAAATTTTTGAAGCCCATCCCTGATTGGTGTCATTAAGTATTCAAGTCTTTATATGTAGAGTCTTTATATTCAAGTCTTTATGTACAGTACATCAAGAATAAAGTAGGAAGTTGGTGGGGGAGAGAAAGAAAGAAAGAGAGAGAGAAAGGAAGGAAGGAAGGAAGGAAGGAAGGAAGGAAGGAAGGAAGGAAGGAAGGAAAGAAAGAAAGAAAGAAAGAAAGAAAGAAAGAAAGAAAGAAAGAAAGAAAGAAAGAAAGAAAGACGGAAGGAAAGAAGGAAAGAAGGAAGGAAGGGAGGAAAGAAAGAAAGAAAGAAAGAAAGAAAGAAAGAAAGAAAGAGGAAGGAAGGAAGGAAGGAAGGAAGACAAGAAAGGAAGGAAGGAAGGAAGGAAGGAAGGAAGGAAGGAAAGAAAGAAAGAAAGAAAGAGAGAAAGAAAGGAAGGAAGGAAACAGAATAATTTTTGAAGAAGCTAAATTCAGATTGCTATTTTGTCTCTCCTTTTCTCTCTCTCTCTCTCTCTCTCTCTCTCACACACACACACACACATACACACACACAAGAAACTCACAACAGCTCAAATCACAGTCCATTACATAAAATAAATTCTGTTCTGTCAAGCTCCACTGGTCCCTAGCTTGCTGTTTAAATTTCTATCCAAATTCCTGTTGGCTCTTCAGATCAGATTATACAGAGTACTCTCCCCTTCACATCTGACTAGCCCGCTGGCCCCAAAATGCAAAGGATGCCTAGTAATAAAAATCAAGGACCATGGTGAGAGAGGGGGAAAAAAAAAACGAGACGAAGATTAAACATAAGAAAAGCAAACCGCTGACAAGCAGCAGAACAAGCAAACTTCGAATTGGTCATGAAGATATCAAACCGGGGAGGAGTTTCCGCTTTTTAAGATCAACCATCAACAGTAAAGGAACAAGTGTTTAAGAATGTTTTTAAATTTTTTAAATTTTATTTATTTTGTCAAGCATGTATTTGATAACAGATACAAGTTATGAATGCATGAAATGGATGCGAATAAAAGGAAACATTAGGACAGGGACGGTAGGCACGCTGGTGCGCTTATGCACGCCCCTTAAAGACCTCTTAGGAATGGGGTGAGGTCTACAGTAGACAGTCTAAGGTTAAAGTTTTGAAGGTTTGGGGAAGAGACCACAGAGTCAGGTAGTGCATTCCAGGCATTGAGCACTCTGTTGCTGAAGTCGTATTTTCTGCAGTCGAGTTTGGACCGGTTTACTTTAAGTTTGTATCTATTGTGTGCTCGTGTATTGTTGCGGTTGAAGCTGAAGTAGTCATTGACAGGTAGGACGTTGTATCAGATAATTGTCAGGTTTCGTTGCTATCTTAAATAAACTTCATTCTCAAACGCAAAGTCTCTAATGAATCTTTTTTTTATTTAAGAATAGAAAAAACGACATGCCTGAACTCTGATGCAGCCAAGATTGGCACCTCCTTCCAAACCCAACACCTTTCCGTTCTTCAACCCCAATGTCTCATTGGCCACCATGCAGATCCATCTCTTCGTCCCGTGCACTTTCTTTTCACAGGAATTTTCCCCCTCCCTCTGTTGCCCAAGTAACGCTATCTGCTGAAGAGCCAGGAACTAGGTGAAAGTTCATCCCAGCATCAAAGCAAGCCTTCTGTTTCTTTCATTGATATCATGTCAGCGCTGAAAGAGATCATAATTTGGAACGCTGACAATAATTTTATGTACTACGCTTAGGTCGGACCTAAGACGGTGAAGTTCTAAGTTGTCTAAGCCCAAAATTTCAAGTCTGGTGGCATAAGGTATTTTGTTGCGAGCAGAGGAGTGGAGGACACTTCTCGTGAAATATCTCTGGATTCTCTCAATTGTATTAATGTCCGATATGCAGTGCAGGTTCCAGACAGTTGAGCTGTATTCAAATACACCATAGACGAACTTTACAAGATGGATCTTGGAGTCTTAGAAGACCACCACTTAAATATGAACCAGAAGTGTGATGCAGTAGCCAAAAAAAAAAAAAAAAGCCAACACAATCCTAGGCTGCATTAACAGAGGGAGAGAATCAAGATCATGTGAAGTGTTAATGCCACTTTATAAACCTTGGTAAGACCATAGGGCCGTGCCCTAAAAACTTTTCTTTTCCATCAAGCAGGGCTGGCGTGAAACACCCCCCCCCCTTTTTTTTTTTTTTAGCTTTTTAAATTGTCAATGGGTTTTAGTTTGAATGTTTTAAATTTTGGGCCAAAGTCATGTAATTCTTTTAAAAATTTTAAATGTTGTATTGGTATGTGTTTTAGTTCTGGCTGTGCACCGCCCTGAGTCCACTAGGAGAAGGGCGGTATACAAATTGAATAAAATAAATAAATAAATAAATAAATAAATAAATAAATAAATAAATAAATAAATAAATAAATATTTGGAATACTGCATCCAGTTTTGGTCACCATATCATAAAAAAAGATGTAGAGATTGTGGAAAGAGTGCAGAGGCTGAGGTTTCAGTAGGTCTCCCATTTGTGACAGCAAGCCCATGAACTATGTTCCCATAATTTATGTCAGCACTTCAAGCTGCAGTTTCTCTAGTGCTGACATAAGAAGGAGAAACGGAGGCGTCTGGAAAGGGACGTTTGACTTTTCACCTACTTATTTTCCCTGGAGATAATATCCCCTAGGAGATGGGATGGGAGGGGGGAAATTCCTTTGAGCTGGAGTAGATTAGGGGTAGAATGACTTGGAAGATGGCCAATGAGTGCAGGGGAATGGGGAATGGAAAGGGAGGGTTTGGGGGCTGGAAGTCAGTGTTGGCTGCAATGGAGTCGGGTTTTAGAATGCCGTGCTTAATAAATAGAAGTTTTTCTTCAAAGACTTTGTTTGAAATGCAATTTATTTGAGACGACCTCAAAACTTGACAATCTACTAATTTTGATTATTGCACCAACTTATTTATTGAGGAGTGGTGCAGTGGCCTAGAGGTAGAGCTCTCGCCTCACAATCAGGAGGCTGTGAGTTCAATCCTAGGTAGAGGCAGATATTTCTTTCTCTGGGTACAATGAGTAAATATCAGCTGTGAATTCTGCATTGGCAACAGGAAGGGCATCCGGCCAATAAACACTCAGCTCCATTCAGTTGCCTGGACTCCACCCTGATGCAAGGGATTATGGGGTCATTAAAGGACAAAAATAAAATAAAATAACCTATTTATTGAGTTCATACAATACCATGTATGAACCAACCCATAGCAGGATTTGGCCCACTGCAAAAAATAATAGCTAACCATGATTAGCATTAGGCAAGCTTCAGGGATTGTGGAAATGCAGTCATTGTGTCACTAGTGGGCAAAATTTGAGTGGAGTCACAGGCTGTAATTGTTGTGGCCCGCCAGAGGCCAGCAGAGCTGACAGCAGATTCGGACAGTGAGGAGGTTGGGGAGGAACGTGGGCCAGTCCTGGAGTCTGGGGAAGGCTCTGATGAGGGCTCTGAGTCTGAGGCAGAGAGGGGGCCAAGGCCATCTTGTAGTTATTTGCTGCCTCCGGAACCTCCGGAGCCTGACATCAGCAAGGCAGAAGAACAGCGTGAGCCTGTTCCCAGTGTGCGCATGAGCAGAACTGCCAGGAGACAGGGACAATTAATTTAATTTAATTTAATTTAATAATTTCAATTTATATGCCGCCTTTCTCTTGAGATTCAGGGTGGCTAATTAAGAAAACAGGGTCGACTTGGGAGTAAGACTTGGAGATGATTGGCCCCTCCCATAAGACATAAAAGAGGAACGAATGGGATGTGAGCTTTTGCAGGAAGCAATTAGTTCATCTGGTCGGTTCAAGCTTTGGAAAGTTCTGTTTAACTTTGTGCTAAGTTTGGCCTTGCCCTGCATGTGGCATTTTTTTTTTAAATTTGATTTATATGCCGCCCTTCTCCGGAGACTCAGGGCAACTTACAATGTGCTAAGCAATAGCCTTCATCCTTTTGTATATTTATACAAAGTCAGCTTATTGCCCCCACAACTGGGTCCTCAATTTACCTACCTTAGAAAGGATGGAAGGCTGAGTCAACCTTGAGCCTGGCGAGATTCGAACCTGCAGTAATTGCAGGCAGCTGGTCTTAATAACAGGGTGCTTTAGACCACTGTTCTACCAAGGCAATTAGTTCTCTGGCAGCATTCCAAGGGAGATAAGGTGGGTGTTTATAAACATTCCCCTGAAAGACTGTTTGTGAAGCCTTTCAGACTGTGAATGACAATAATTCACAGCCATAAGAATAAAAGAGGTTTGCCGGGACTAAGATTGTGCTTTATGCTTTCTAAGGAAGCCTAGATTAGAACACTAATGTGACTTTTTTTAAAAAAAAATTGATTTATATGCCGCCCTTCTCCGGAGACTCAGGGAGGCTTACAATGCGTTAAGCAATAGCCTTCATACTTTTGTATATTTTATACAAAGTCAGTTTATTGCCCCCACAATCTGGGTCCCCAATTTAGCTACCTTAGGAAGGATGGAAGGCTGAGTCAACCTTGAGCCTGGTGAGATTTGAACTTGCAGTAATTGCAGGCAGATGGTGTTAATAACAGTGCTTTAGTCTGCTGTGCCACCAGGGCTCTTCTCAATCTTCTAGGTACTCAGGAAGTTGTAATGAATTTACAGGAATGAATTGTTGAAATTGTTGGGCATGGGGATGGGAATGGTGCAGGAATTAAGGGTGAACAGGAAATTGTTTCCATTCCCAACCTTAACATCTCTCAATTATGCATGCATGTAAGTTTATTATTAGTATATGGCATTGTTACAATAGCCAGGAGACCACAATGCTATTGCAGAGTAGTAGTTTGGCTTGCCAAGGTACCAGCCCTGTTGTGGGACATGCTTGCATGCTTCCCTTCCAAGATGCATTATGGGAGAGTGAGCTGGCTTTGCACCAGAGAGGAAGATGAGCTGCTGTTCCTGCAGCATCACCCATGGCCCCCTCCCTTATCAGAGCAACTTCACAAGCAGGAGCTGCAACTGGGAAAGTTCAGAGCCATCAGGAATCAGACTGCCTGCACAGAGCACTGGCTCGTCTCCCCACTGAAGTGGTACCTATTTATCTACTCGCATACAATTTGCTTTCATTGTCAGGCTGGCAGAAGTGATGGGAGCTCACCCCGCCACACAGTGCTAGGACTCGAACTGCCAGAGCTGAAAGAAAATCTCCAGCATCCTCAAGCCATTAAGTCACCATACCTCTTGCACTCAAGCAAGAAGACTTTGTTGCAGATTTCAATGCCAACATTTCCAAATGCCTGTGGGATGTTTTGGCACATTCGCCAGGGTTTCTAGGAAGAGTTCAGGAACGGAGCAGAAGCCTTTTACGTGCCAAAATCTTTTCCCCATCCTTAATTTGCAAAGACAAAAACTGAAACTCAGCCATTTTGCTACCAGATTTTGGGCTCTCGGGCTGCCCCCCCTCCCCGTGCTAACTCTTTCAATCATTTAGTTGAATTGATTACACAAACTTCACCCCTCAGAACTAATACAAACAGTCCTAAATATTAGCCATAAGAAATCTTATCTTAAGACTCCTTCTCCTTCTCCTTCTCCTTCTCCTTCTCCTTCTCCTTCTCCTTCTCCTTCTCCTTCTCCTTCTCCTTCTCCTTCTCCTTCTCCTTCTCCTTCTCCTTCTCCTTCTCCTTCTCCTTCTCCTTCTCCTGCACACACACAGCAGCTGCCAAAAAAGCCAACACAATTCTGGGCTGCATAAACAGAGGGATAGAATCAAGATCACGTGAAGTGTTAATACCACTTTATAATGCCTTGGTAAGGCCACTCTTGGAATATTGCATCCAGTTTTGGTCGCCACGATGTAAAAAAGATGTGGAGACTCTAGAAAGAGTGCAGAGAAGAGCAACAAAGATGATGAGGGGACTGGAGGCTAAAACATATGTAGAACGGTTGCAGGAGCTGGGTATGTCTAGTTTGATGAAGAGAAGGACTAGAGGAGACATGATAGCAGTCTTCCAATATCTCAGGGGCTGCCACAAAGAAGAGGGAATCAAACTATTCTTCAAAGCACCTGAGGGCAGGACAAGAAGCAATGGGTGGAAACTAATCAAGGAGAGAAGCAACTTAGAACTAAGGAGAAATTTCCTGACATTTAGAACAATTAATCAGTGGAACCACTTGCCTCCAGAAGCTGTGAATGCTCCAACACTGGAAGTTTTTAAGATGTTGGATAACCATTTGTCTGAAGCGGCATAGAGTTTCCTGCCTGGGCAGGGGGTTGGACTAGAAGACCTCCAAGGTCCCTTCCAACTCTGTTATTCTATTCTATTCCTTCTCCTTCTCTTTCTCCTTGTTCTTCTTCTCCTCCTCCTTCTTCCCCTTCTTCTTCTGCCTCTCCTCCTCCTCCTCCTCCTCCTCCTCCTTCTGCTCCTCCTTTTCCTTCTTCTTCTTCTTCCTCTTCTTCTTCCCCTCCTCCTCCTCCTTTTTCTTCTTCTTCATCTTCTTCTTCTTCCATCGGGAGAAGAGGCCACGTCTTACGTGCCAGAACGCCACGTGTGATTGGGTTTCATCATATAAAAACTGTGATTTTTATGAGGACACAGCGGGAGACTTGGTTAGTTAATAGCCTGAACATGGATCCTAATGCGATTTCAGATAAGGACCATTGAAACCATCAGCTGAATCAAGAGACGAAAGTCTCCTGGGCTGCGTCGTTGTAAGCCAGAGGGACACCGTCCATATGTTGGGACTTCCTCCCATGAAACAGCTCCTTGCACAGCTCCGGCTTCCAATCTGCCATTCTCACAATGGGTTCTTACGAAAACCAGTGCAGGAAGAGCATCTCCGAGTACAGATTGTTGGCCCATCCATTAATCAGCTCCCCCAGCAACACAGCCCAGCCTTCTGTTCGAGTGCCATTCTCGTCCTCCTGCTGTTGCTCTGTATTTTATAATTATTCCTAAGGCATGTGCCAGCTATTAAGACCACATGCTGGGTCTCCTTGAATTTCTCCCCTTCCCTTTTTGGAGTTTTAGATCTTTTACAGCTGGCTCGTACCCTGTGGCCAATGCTTAGGCCCGCTCTGCCGATTTACTGCTGGTTTTGTTTTCCCCCCCGTACACACAACACACAAATGGTCTTTTTTTTGCAAAGCTGTAGCTCCAGGTGCCTAATCATTTCAGGAACACTCCTTTGAACTTCTTCCCAATTTGTCTACATCTCACTGGTAATTACAGTGTGTGTGTGTGTGTGTTTTCTTTCCTTCTTCCTCTGTGTTTCTCATTTCTTACTTGTGGTCCCCCCAACTTATCGCAAACGACAGAACGCTGAACCATTTACCCAATTCCTGGGCCGCCCTACCAAGTAAACTGGGTAGTTGATATCTTTTGTGTGTTACAAGCTAGATTTAATTTTGCAGGCTAGGGGGAAAAAAATCATGATTTCAAGCCAAACCGAAGCTGTCAAAAAACCCCACCCACAAACAAACAGATTATGCCTCCATGCCATCCAACTATGAACAAAAGGGACACTGTTGACTCATAACCACAAAGAAGGAATATCTCTAATCATAAAGTGGGTTTTGTTCGTGTATTTAAGTTAAGTACAAATCCAATGTTTGTTCAAGTCCGGGTACTTGGGAAAGCAAAAAAGCTCCATCCAAACATTAGTAAAAGATATCAGGTCCCATCAAGAAAAATGTACATCGAAGTTTATTTATTTATTTATTTCTATACCACCCTTCTCCTGAAGGACTCAGGGCGGTGTACAGCCTATTAAAAGCACAAAGACAGACATCAATTAAAAATAATTAAAATTATGAAATAATTTCGGCTCAGATTTAAAACCCCAAAATTTAAAACACCCAATTTAAAATCATTATATTGATAGCCTGGCCTGGCAGAATAGCAGGATCTTGAGGGTACAGTGAAATACACGGAGGTTGGAGATCTTACGCATTTCCGGGGACAGTTCATTCCACAGGGCAGGGGCTCCCACAGAGAAGGCCCTCCCCCTGGGTGTTGCCAGCCGACATAATTTGGCTGATGGCACCCTGAGGAGACCCTCTCTGTAGGAGCGAACTGGCCGGTGGGAGGCTGTTTGTGGCAGAAGTCGGTCTCGAAGATACCCGGGTCCTATGCCATGGAGCGCTTTAAAGGTGGTGACCAACACCTTGAATCGCACCCGGAAGACCACTGGGAGCCAGTGCAGCTCGCGCAGGAGGGGGGTCATGTGGGCACAATGAGTTGCACCCATAACCACCCGCGCGGCCACATTCTGGACCAGTTGGAGCCTCCGGATGCTTTTCAAGGGGAGCTCCATGTAGAGAGCATTACAGTAGTCCAGTTGGGAGTTGACAAGGGCGTGAGTGACTCCTGGTTGACTCCTGGTTACTTAACCAGGGGCAAGTTCAAGTAGCTTATTTTTGCAACAATACTGCAGTTATTTGTTGCCTTTTTCAGAGATCATTGAATCATAGGGCTGGAAGGAACCTTGGAGGTCTTCTACTCCAACCTGCCTAAGGCAGCTGTCGTTATATCATCCAGGGAAAATGGTTATCTCATCTTTTCTTGAAAATCTCCAATGGTGGACGTGCCCCAAAGCAGGCAAATATTGGTCCAAGGTTTGGAACTGGATAGTGGAAATTAACAGGATATAATATAGAGCTGAAACGAGAGACTTTTTTATTAGGAATGAAACCAGACAAAATAACTAAGGAAAAATGATATTTGATCCTCCACATTACTACTGCAGCTAGGATACCATACGTGCAAGAATGGAAAAATGGATTAATACCCACAGAAAATAAATTGATTTGGAAAATTACAGAATGCGCAGAGGCAGACCGGTTAACAAAATTAACTTAGGAACCAAAAAGATTCTGATTATTACAAAGGTTGGAATTCATGGTATAATTGGGTGAAAGAAAAGAGAGAGGGAAATGAAATGGATTGTATTAGTGGTATAGGCGCATATTTGTATACGTTAGTTGCAATAACCTTGTATGTATATATGTAAAGTATTGTATTTTTAAAAAGGAAAACAAAGTTTATTAAAAAAAAAAAAAGAAAACCTCCAGTGATGGAGAACTCACAACTCCTGGAGGTAAGCTGTTTCATTGACTTATTGATTCCTCTCACTATCAGGAAATTCCTCCTTATCTTCATGTTGTATCTCCCTCTAAGGAGCTTCTACCCGTTGCTTCTTGTCTTTCCCTGAGAAACTTTGGCAGGCATGTCAAACTCAATTTCATTGAGGGCCGCATCAGGGTTGTGTTTGACCTCAGGGGGCCGGGGTGGGTTTGGCTGAGGTGGATGTGCTCAGGGTGTGTGTGGCCAGGTTGATGTTACTCATGTTGGGGGCACCTGTGGTGGCCAAGTGGACTTCCCTGAGACCCTACCCATAACTCTTATTATAATCTCCTTCCTTCCTTCCTTCCTTCCTTCCTTCCTTCCTTCCTTCCTTCCTTCCTTCCTTCCCTCCCTCCCTCCCTCCCTCCCTCCCTCCCTCCCTCCTTCCTTCCTTCCTTCCTTCCTTCCTTCCTTCCTTCCTTCCTTCCTTCTTTTTCCTTCCCTCTTCATTCTCCTTTTGTCTTACTCCCCTCTTTCCTTACTTTTCCTTCCTTGCTTTCTTCCCATCTTCCCTTCTTTTTCTTTGTCTTTTTGTGGCCCCCTGAGCTCTGTTTTCACTGGCAGAGGCACTGCAGGTTGATCCTTTGCTGTTTCCAGGATGGCCCCGCGTTCCAGATCTAAGCAACCCATGGGCTGGATCCGCCCTCCCCCCCAGACCTTGAGTTTGACACCTCTGAACTATGGAGAGTAAATCAATGCCCTCTTTTTTGAATAGCTCTTCAACTATTGGAAGATCACGTCTTCTCTAAGTCTCCTTTTCATTAGGCTAAACCTACCAGTTTAGCCTTCAGACCTCTTATTGTCTTTATTGTTGTTCGTCTCTGGACTTTTTTTTTTTTTTAGAGCTTTGTCACTTTGAAGATATTTTTTCAACTGTCCAATCTAACCAGCAGCTGGTGTTTCCTCATCCACATAAGGCTTTAACCATGTCCAATCCTCTTTTGATTCTTGAGGCAGGTCAGGGTTGAGTATAACTTGCCACTTCTGGAAAACTAGGATGGACTTGCTTTGAAATTTGAAAGAAAGAAAAGAAAGAAAGAAAGAAAGAAAGAAAGAAAGAAAGAAAGAAAGAAAGAAAGAAAGAAAGAAAGAAAAGAAAAGAGAGAGAGAGAGAAAGATGAAAGAGAGGAAAGAAAGAAAGACAGAGAAAGAAAGAAATAGAACAGAACAGAACAGAACAGAATAGAATTCTTTATTGGCCAAGTGTGATTGGACACACATGGAATTTGTCTTGGTGCATACACTCTCGGAGTACATAAAACAAAAGATAATTCATCAAGAATCATAAAGTACAACACTTAATGATAGTCATAGGGAAACAGTCAATATAAATCTTAAGGATACCAGCAACAAGGTTACAGTCATACAGTCATAAATTGGGAGGAGATGGATGATAGGAACGATGAGAAGATTAATAGTAATGCAGACTTAGTAACTAGTTTGACAGTGTTGAGGGAATTATTTGTTTAGCAGAGTGATGGCATTCAGGAAAAAACTATTCTTGCGTCTAGTTGTTCTGGTGTGCAGTAGAAAAAAGGAAGGAAGGAAGGAGAGAATGGGAGAGAAAGAGAGAGAAGATAGAAAAAAGAAAGAAGGAAAGAAAGAGAGAAAGAGGAAAGAGAGAAAAGAAAGAAAGACATAGAGAGACAGAAAAAGGAAGGAAGGATAGAATGGGAGAGAAAGAGAGAAGATAAAAAAAGAAAGCGAAGGAAAGAGGAAGGAAGGAAGGAAGGAAGGAAGGAAGGAAGAATCTGCCTTGCAGATTCTACTTCCCACTTTCAGGAAACTCCCATGCCTAAAGTATTTTTTCTATGTTTTTTTCCTCCTGTGATGCCATCTACTTTTAGTCTAATTTCACCTAGTTTTGGAAGCTAGTGGAAAACTCCAGCATAGTCTCCCCAGAAATACTTAAATCCAGGGCTCATTTTGGAGAAAGATTGGAGAATGAGGAGCTAGCTAGATAATTCGGTTTTCTCAAAATGTCACCTTGTTTTCATTTATTTATTCCCCCCCCCAAGTTCAAGTTTCTAGCCCTTATGAATCTCAAATCTGGGAGGTCCATGCAATAACATTCCGAGCAGTCAGAAGGGAAAAGATAATAAACTCTAAATAATATTGTCGTGCTCTGCTGGGTAGATAGCCGAACTCACGCTTAGCTCGCCTGAAATGTTTTGATGTCTCATGAGAAAGAGAGATGCCCACAATCTCTTCATTTTTAATAAAATTTAATGAAAAGCAGTATCAGAGCTGTGATGGAGACTTGGATAAGAGATGGTTAAGGCTTCGCTCCTGTTTTTGCTTTGACTGTATTACTTTCCCAAAGCGAGGGTGGGGGAAAGAAAGAAAGAAAGAAAGAAAGAAAGAAAGAAAGAAAGAAAGAAAGAAAGAAAGAAAGAAAGAAAGAAAGAGGGAGGGAGGGAGGGAGGGAGGGAGGGGGAGGGAGGGAGGGAGGGAGGAAGGAAGGAAGGAAGGAAGGAAGGAAGGAAGGAAGGAAGGAAGGAAGGAAGGAAGGAAGGAAGGAAGGAAGGAAGGAAGGAAGGAAGGAAGAAAAAGATTCTATACCAAAGAAACTGGAATATATATTTTTACTAATTTAACCTGAGTTTCTAATCAGGTATCCAATATTATGAGCACATGTTCCTGACATTTTAAAGTAGATTACATGTAAAATATGTAGTGTACCTACTGATCATCGAAAAGAGTGCAGTAGGGTATAAATGCAATAATATAAAACTGTATCCCATCTTTATTATTTTTTATAATGAAAAATAACTTATAACTCAAGGTGGCAAACTGGGGATTGGCCTGAAGTCACCCAGTCAGCTTTTGTGCCTAAAGTGAAACTAGAACTCCCAGATTCCTGGTGATTGGCCCAAAGTTATCCAGCTGGCTTTTACGCCTAAAACAGGGCTAGAATTTCCAAACTCCTGGTTTCTCAGCCAGTGCCTTAATCCAAGAGAGAGGATGAGAAAATGAACACCACACAACCTTGATTCTGCCCACATTTAGGAGAAAACTCTCCTTATGTTGCCACCAATAATCTCTCTCTGTCTCTCTCTCCCTCTCTCCCTCTCTCCCTCCCTCCGTCCGTCCGTCCGTCTGTCCGTCTGTCCGTCTGTCCGTCTGTCCGTCTGTCTGTCCGCCTGTCTGTCTGTCTATCTATCTATCCATCCATCCAGTGGTGGGTTTCACATAATTTTACCATCGGTTCTCCGCACACCGAAAATGTGCACACAGGCCTTCCACACATGCGCCCGGTCTTCCGTGCATGTACTTTGCTTCTACGCGTGGCTTGAACGCATGCATGCGGCTTAGAAAATGTGATAAATCCACCCACAGGTCCGAACCGGCTGAATACCACCTCTCTCTCTCTCTCTCTCCCTCCCTCCCTCTCTCTCTCTCCCTATCTCTCTCTCTATCTATCTATCCCTCTCTCTTTCCCTCTCCCTCCCTCCCTCCCTCCCTCCCTCCATCCATCCATCCATCCATCCATCCATCCATCCATCCATCCATCCATCCATCCATCTATCTATCTATCTATCTATCTATCTATCTATCTATCTATTCAAATATCTATCACAGCCCCCAATTTAAGAACAAGTTCTGTTTCCTAAATCTGCCTTAACCCAAATTTGTATTTTGATCGGAACTCACACTTAATAAACAGGCTGCCTATTCCTAAAAATGGCAGACGGCATTGTCCTTCCTTAAGCCAACAAACCCCTGAGGGCCTGCAATGCTTCCAGGAAACACTGAAAAGCAACAAAAACAGGCTGCCTATTTAAAAAAAAAATTCTTCAGGCATCCTTGTGTAACCATCCAAATTCAGAACACAATATACCTGCAAATGCAATAATCACCTTTATTGCATTCATGGTTGTGTGCATACACACCCACACATATGCATGCAAAAAAGCAAACCTCTCACTTCTTTGTGTGTGTGTGTGTGTGTGTGTGTGTGTGTGTGTGTGTGTGTGTGTGTCTGTAGTATATAGTATATTCTTCACACACACACACACACACACGTATGTATGTATGTATGTATGTATGTATGTATGTATGCATGTAAATTTCCTCCACATTTTGCCAATTTCCCCATGTGGAGTTTGTGCTTTTTGATAGACCGCGTCTCAATTTTTCTTTATTTTCCTTATTAGCCTCACTCTCTCTCCCTTGAAAAAGAAAAAAAGAAAACAAAAAGGCTAGCATTAAGCCTGCTTTAGAAACCCCAGTTAAATGCATTCTGGTTTGAAGGCAAGGAGCTAAAAAGCCGAAAATGACAGCTTAAATGGCATCATTAAAGCAGATCTGATTCCAAGTGCCTCTGAAAGCTTCTTAGGCCCGGCATTAGTACTTTTTTTTTCTCTCCCCCCTCTTTTTTTCCTTTATTAAAAACAAAAGAGAGAGAAAGACAGAGAGAGAGAGAAAGACAGAGAGACACACACAGAGAGAAAGAGAGTCAGAGAGAAAGAGAGACAGAGAGAGAGAAAGTGACACAGAGAGACACAGAGAGACAGAGAGAAAGAGACAGAGACAGAGAAACAGAGACAGAGGAGAGAGAGGGGGGGGACAGAGAAAGAGAGACACACACAGAGAGAAAGAGATATACAGAGAGACAGAGAGACAAACAGAGAGAGAAAGAGATATACAGAGAGACACAGAGAGACAGAGAGAAAGAGACAGAGACAGAGAAACAGAGACAGAGGAGAGAGAGAGGGGGGGGACAGAGAAAGAGAGACACACACAGAGAGAAAGAGATATACAGAGAGACAGAGAGACACACACAGAGAGAAAGAGATATACAGAGAGACACAGAGAGACAGAGAGAAAGAGACAGAGACAGAGAAACAGAGACAGAGGAGAGAGAGAGGGGGGGGACAGAGAAAGAGAGACACACACAGAGAGAAAGAGATATACAGAGAGACAGAGAGACACACACAGAGAGAAAGAGATATACAGAGAGACACAGAGAGACAGAGAGAAAGAGACAGAGACAGAGAAACAGAGACAGAGGAGAGAGAGAGGGGGGGACAGAGAAAGAGAGACACACACAGAGAGAAAGAGATATACAGAGAGACAGAGAGACACACACAGAGAGAAAGAGATATACAGAGAGACACAGAGAGACAGAGAGAAAGAGACAGAGA
Organism: Pantherophis guttatus; assembly: GCF_059756535.1. Taxonomy (NCBI): domain Eukaryota; kingdom Metazoa; phylum Chordata; class Lepidosauria; order Squamata; family Colubridae; genus Pantherophis; species Pantherophis guttatus. The sequence continues at coordinate 7,341,962 of NC_142064.1, forward strand.
CAGAGAAACAGAGACAGAGGAGAGAGAGAGGGGGGGGACAGAGAAAGAGAGACACACACAGAGAGAAAGAGATATACAGAGAGACAGAGAGACACACACAGAGAGAAAGAGATATACAGAGAGACACAGAGAGACAGAGAGAAAGAGACAGAGACAGAGAAACAGAGACAGAGGAGAGAGAGGGGGGGGGACAGAGAAAGAGAGACACACACAGAGAGAAAGAGATATACAGAGAGACAGAGAGACAAACAGAGAGAGAGAAAGAGACCGTGAGACAGAGAGAGAGAGAGACAAAGAGAGAAAGATAAAAAGACAAAAAGAGAGAGAATGAGAGAGAGGGAGGGAGGGAGGGAGGGAGGGAGAGAGAGAGAGAGAGAGAGAGAGAGAGAGAGAGAGAGAGAGAGAGAAGATGCTGACAATTTATTATTTCTTCCTTCCCATTTATGACTGTGGGACAGGAAACAGATTTCAGATCTAACCGCCATTACACCTGTTCATAATGGAGGAATAATTATGAGATTATGACAGAATGAGACAGAATATCATCATTATCATGAGCCATGGTGGTGCAGTGGTTAGAATGCAATACTGCAGCTACTTCTGCTGACTGCCAGCTGGCTGTAATTTGGCAGTTCGAATCTCACCAGGCTCAAGGTTGACTCAGCCTTCCATCCTTCTGAGGTGAGTAGAATGAGGACCCAGATTGTTGGGGGCAATAGGCTGACTCTGTAAACCACTTAGAAAGGGGTGTAAAAGCACTGTGAAGTGGTATATAAGACTAAGTGCTATCACCATCAGGTCCTGCACAGAGCAGCGAGAGTTTTCCAGAAGTTTTGATCATTTGCAGCATCTTTGGCATTGTCCAGAGGGACATTACTAATCTTAAAATGAGGAGATTGTGGGAAGCCCCCCCTCCCCCCCCCCCGGAAGAATGAAATATTTAAAAAGGCAGGATAAAATATTTCTCCTAAAGGAGAAATAATAAAAAAAAAAATCTTAAGAGAGGCAGAAACCAGCCCCAGTTTCCCTGCCCCCAAGCATAAACTGAGGAGACCAGCTTTTAGAAATGCAGATTTGGTAATCCATCCAAAAAGACTGGGTCAGACAGAAACTCCAGATAAGCAACGAACAAAAGGCTGACAAAATCAGCTCAGACAAACACCTAGGATCTGCATTTTGACTTTTGCCTATAGAACCAGCTATGACCCCTACATAACCCCATAGGAATCCAGGAGGTGTAAAAATCCACCCACTCTAAATTAGGGATGATATGATAGCAGTGTTCCAATATCTCAGGGGCTTCCACAAAGAAGAGGGAGTCAAGCTATACGCCAAAGCACCCGAGGGCAGGACAAGAAGCAAAGGATGGAAATTAACCAAGGAGAGAAGCAACCTAGAACTGAGGAGAAATTTCCTAACAGTGAAAACAATTGATCAGTGGAACAACTTATCAACAAAAGTTGTGAGAACTCCTTCACTGGACATTTTAAAGAAGAAATTGGACAACCTTTTGTCTGAAATGGTATACTGTAGGCTTTCCTGCCTGAGTAGGAGTTTGGAGTAGAAGACCTCCAAGGTCCCTTCCAACTCCCTTATTCTGTCATTCTATTCTGTTAAATAGCTTAAGGAATTTATTTATTTATTTATTTATTTATTTATTTATTTATTTATTTATTTATTTATTTATTTATTTATTTATTTATTTATTTATTTATTTATTTATTTATTTATTTATTTATTTATTATTTTTAAATTTGTATACTGCCCTTCTCCCTGAGGACTCAGGGCGGTGAACAGCCAAGTAAAAACATAAACTACAAACATTAAAATGCAATTAAAAAGATATATATAAATTTGGCCCCATGATTAAAAACAATAACAAACAATTAAAAACATTTTAAAAAGTGTTAGGCCAGCCCGGCTTGCTGGAAAAAGAAGGTTTTAAGGGCACGGCGGAAGGCACCGAGGTCTTGGATTCTCCTTATCTCTGGGGGCAGCTGGTTCCAGAGGGTAGGTGCCCCCACAGACAAGGCCCTCCCCCTGGGGGTCACCAGCCTGCATTGTTTGGCTGATGGCACCCCGAGGAGGCCCTCTCTGTGGGAGCGCACAGGTCGATGGGAGGCCGTCGGTAGCAGCAGGCGGTCTCGAAGATAACTAGGTCCTATGCCATGGAATGGTACTAGCTGTGCATTAAACTACTTTTCTTTCATTTCTCTTGAAAGAACTGTATTATTATTATCTCTTTTATTCATTAAACATGAAACTCAGTCAATTGAATATTTAAAAACGTGTCACAGATACGATTGACTGGTGCTAATAGTTGATACGGGTTGCTGCCAGCGTCCTAGGTATCAACCAAGTATCTTCTTAAAATATATGATGTTCTGAGTAACACAATTTTTTGCAGTTCTGCTGGTGTTATTGCAGGAAGCTGCCATTTCTTGATGTGTTTTGTAAAATTCTTGGACATGGTACCAAGTGCCCCGATGACAATGGGTATCACTGTGACATGTTTCATCCATAGCCGTGTAGTTTCGATGATCAGGTCGCGATATTTTGTGATTTTTTCCAGTTCTTTTTCTTCGACTCTGGCATCTCCTGGTACAGCGATGTCAATAAATTGTACGCTTCAGCCCTCAACAACTGTGATATCTGGCATGTTGTGTTCCAAATGACGATCCATCTGTATTCAAAAGTCCCACAAGATCTTCATTGTCTCGTTTTCGATAACGTTTTCCACTTTGTGCTCCCATGACTTCTTGGATACAGGTATGTCATATTTTTGCCTCAATAGGATGGCATAGAGGCGGGGCAGGTGAGTGGGAGCGGGCCCACCCATGATTTCCACTACCGGTTTGGGCGAACCGATCCAAATTGCCTGAATACCACCTCTGCGGGACATGTATATTTACCTTCATTTGCAAATCAGTCTATCTTGGATCCAAGAACTGAACAGTAAACCAGTGACTATTGACAAGCATAAAATATGATAGATAGATAGATATATTCTTCTCTTACAGCCTTCTTCATTGGTATTTTAGCTTGTAGTTTTAATTCATTGATCCTAAGATCATTATCAAGCGGGAATGAAAATCTCCACAACTCTAAAGAGGTTGGTAACTAATTTCAAATATCTTGTAACATTTTTGATGTCAAGGACAGCATGTCTAGATTTTATAGGAAGGAGGAAATGAATGAGAGAAGCAATCTTTGGTTGCTAAAATGCAAGGCACAAATTGAGGGCATGATCTTCAAAAGGTTTGTTCAAAAATATATTTTTTTCTTTCTTTTCATCTTGCATTTTATCCTCTTCCAGAGTGGAATTTATTTTTCCTTTTGTGAAAGAAATTGTGGACATCTATTTAACTTTAGCCAATAGAAACCCACTGAGATTCCAGTTGGGGAATAATAATAATAATAACATGTACGTGTGAAAAAAAAAGGCATAATTTTTATGACCAGACAGCTCATTCCATCTTCCCAATTCCCCCCTCTGCCATATCATATATCCAGTAGTTCTTGCTTTGCATAATGTTGCAATGTATTTCTTATTAAATATACCATTTGAAATGAGGAAAAAAAATAGATTGTGTTATCCCTTCAAAAGAAACATCATATTTTCAAGGCGAGAACTTCTGAACCCAGAATTTGGTAAATTGACTGTTTCCATCTCTTTCACTCTCTTTTTCTCTCTTTCTGTATATTTCTCTGGTTTTTCTCTCTCTCTCTCTTTCTCTTTTTCCCTTCTGTTTCTCTTCTACCTCTTTCTCTCTTTCTCACTCTTTCTCTTTCTCCTCTCTCTTTCTCAGTCTCTTTTTCTTTCTTCCTCTCTCTTACTTTCTTGCTTTCTCACCCTCTTTTCTTTTTCTTTCTCCTTCTCTCTCTTTCTCTCTTTCTCTCACTCTTTCATGATCTTTCTCACTCTCTTTTTCTTTCTTTCTTTCTCTCTCTCTCTCTTTCTCTTATTCCAGAAGACTTTTCTGGAGGGAGGCTATGAAAAATGAACAGAAATAGCACTTTGTTCTAAATTTTATACCTTCCACAGATTGATGTGAGCCCAGTTCCATTAACTATTGTTCATCAGCTATTAAATTAAACATTTGTAATGTTTCATTACAAAATGAAGACTGAAGAAAATAAAGTTTGGAAATAAATGCACATGCAATTTTCAGCTCCAAATTAGTACCTGGATGTCTTACATAATCCACATTTTTCAGGATTTTGTATTGAGGGTTGAAAAGTAACCAAACACAGAGAAATGGAGACAAGAAAATATATGTTCAGGACTAGCACTCCAAAGAGTAATTTTTAGTAAGGGAAAATTCCATTGTTCTAGAGCAGGGTTTCCCAAAGCATAGCAACTTTAAGACCCACGGACTTCAACTCCCAGAATTCTCCAGCCAACAATGTCTGGGGAATTCTGGGAATTGAAGTTCACACATCTTAAAGTTGCAAGGACACATCAGCTGAGGTCTCAAGCACACAGAAATACTTACAGTCTTGGTGTCTGCTCAACAAACTCTTCAAGAACTTCTACCAAATTATAGTTTCTACAGGTAGATATTACTGTTGGAAGAAATATCCATCTGGTTCAGTTCCAAGTGGGGAGAAAGACACTGGAAACATGGAGACTGATTGGAAAGATGGTTTATTGGTGAAGCAGTACTGCATGGGTTTGAGGTCCTGGGCAGCTGACCACATGGAGTGGAGAATGAGATGGTTATTTATACCATCTCTTGGGCCTTGCCCTTGAGCTTCCTGTTCCTGTGGCAAGGGCATGTATTCTATTTGTTGCTATCAGACTCCCATGGGGCTATGCAGTGGTCAAAGCTAACTTTTTAGGTTGTCTGAATTAAGTTTGATTGAAGCCTGGACTCTCTGAGATGAATTGGGCCATTCCTATTGTGTCTTAATGGCTTTCCTGGTTTTGGATCTTGGGTGAAGGCTGATCCTACCACTCTACCTAATTCTGCCTTTTGTCAGGTTCCAACAAACCGTGGTAAAAAATGCCAAAGAACACAGTCGTGGGTTACAATGGTTTATCTTCGTTGTGGAACCGCCGCACAAACTGACGCCCAACAAATGAATTGTAGTGAAATGAAGTCAGAGCTACCCACCCAGTTCTCACCTCCACCTTTTAAATGCTCCCCTAGCCTTGCCCAGCCATGCACGTACCCCACCCCATGTGAGGAGAGCAGTCTGTTTCAAACGGCAAGGCCCGCCTGCTGCACAGGAGCCCCCCCCCTCCCGCTCCTCAGCTGATTCGGCTGCTTCACAGCTGTGGTGTCAGCAGCAGCAACGGGCCTGGCTGGATCCTGGCGGTCTCGCCTATCCGGCTGGTTGCCATGCACGGGCCTGGATTCCAGCAGGTATGGCGTCTGGTGGGCATGGGCTCTCCGGAATGGCGGCCCCAAATCTCTCCATCCCCCGCCGGAATGGCAGGCCCGGGTGCACCAGGGCTGACACCTTTGTTCAAAATATCCTGTCTTGAATGGATTAACAAATCTGCATTTCTGTTCTGCCCCAGCTATGGACCCCAAAGAACGCAGCACACACAAACTCTATACAAAGCTTATTTATTTAAAATAATGTAGTCTTTATCATTCAAAGGCTGTTAATGAACTGTCTTAACAGCCTACCAGAATTCTAAGATAAGGTAATCATAGTCTTACTAGAGTTGGCAGAAAGCCCAGACGCAGTTTTGCAGACACGAAAGAGAGTGAACTAAAGTTGTTCCCTACAGCTTGCTGCAATTGGCGTTCCTTCTTAAATAGGCTAAGGGAGTGGCCAATTAGCCCCAAGCCTTACTCTCAAGGAGACCTCCTCCTGAGGAGCCACTTCTGCCTTTTGGCAGCTCTGCGTGCCCGTGCATCGAGAAGAGGCTCCTCCTCTTCGTCCTCTTCACTTATGGGAGCTTCTGGAGGTTCTGAAGGCCCTGGCTGAATCCCCGCCTCTGGCACCACATCTTCTCCAGCCTCCTCACTGTCCGACTCGAGCGCCAGCTGCACAGGCTGCTGGCGCAGCACCACACCAGCCTCCTCGTCGTCGGAATCGGCTACAATCCGCACAGGCTGCTGACGGGCCACAACAATTTCTAAAAGCTGACCTCAGTTTAGTATTTGCTCGGGGGCAGGGACCCTGGGGCTCTGAGTTTCTGTTTCCTTTAAGATTTCTATTTCTCTTTTAGGGGGAAATATAATATTTTGCCTTTTTAAATATTTCTCAAAGTATTTCGTTCTTCTAGGAGAGGGGTGGGTGCTAACTTTCTACATTACCAAATCTGGACTTTCAATATTACTGTCCTTCCTCATTCTGAAATCCAGCTAAAAGAACAACTGTCTGCATCTATATAAAAGAAACACCAGTTGAACTCAGAAAAAAAAAGGAAAAAAAAGTGAAGTTATTTTGCTTGCATCCAGTTTTTTCATTCAGAGAAATGCAAAAAATCAGATCTCTGGGCTGCCCCCATTCTATGGAGCAGATTCTATAAAAACAGCAGGAAGTCTTGAGACTAAACTAGCTTCCGTTAGAAGAGTTTAAAAGGTTTTTTTTTTTCCTTCCCTGCCTCCACTTTGTGGGTAATAGAGATAAATTTTTGACATATACAAGAAAAGGGGGGAAAATGCATTTAATGGCAAATGTAACCTAATATTCCGAGATCTTAAACAAGAAATGCAAACGTAGGGAATTAAATATCAACTTTCGACAGATAATTTTTATGGGATTAGGTGCTGAAGTTGCAAGTTATTATTATTTTTTTCTTCCCCCTTCTTTTTTTCCAAAGTCAAACGATGAGCGATATTAGAGGTAGAATAAAAAGCTCTTTTTTTAGTGCCTCCTTTGCATAAAGTTCACAACTTTGCTGGGCCCAAAGCTGGAGGCAGGATGGCGAAGACAACCTCGCAAAAAATTGGAATACTTCATTTGCCCTTGTTCAGGGGTGTCAAACTACCAAGAGCCTTGGTAGTACAGTGGTCTAAAGCACCCTGTTATTAAGACCAGCTGCCTGCAATTACTGCAGGTTCGAATCTCCCCAGGCTCAAGGTTGACTCAGCCTTCCATCCTTTCTAAGGTAGGTGAAATGAGGACCCAGTTTGTGGGGGCAATAAGCTGACTTTGTATAAATATTCAAAAAGTATGAAGGCTATTGCTTAACGCATTGTAAGCCGCCCTGAGTCTCTGGAGAAGGGCGGCATATAAATCAAATTAAAAAAAAAAAAAACTCGATTTCATTGAGAGTCACATCAGGTTTGTGTTTGACCTCGGGGGGGGGGGGCAGGGGGTCATGGCCAGGGTGGGCGTGGCCAGCATGACATTACTTGTGTTGGGGGGGGAAACCTGTGGTAGTCCGAGTGCTCTGCCAGCGAAAATGGGTGGCCCTCGTGAGCTCCATTTTCATTTCATTTCATTTTCATTTTATTAGATTTCTATACCGCCCTACTCCCGAAGGACTCAGGGCAGTGCACAGCCAAACAATAAAAACACATACAATACAAAATTTAAAAATAGAATAAAATCAAATTAAATAATTTTGGCCCCGACAAATTTAAAACACCAAACTTTTAAAACCAATTTAAAATTGAATATATAAAATACTAAAAGATATTTAAAATTTTAAAAATCTTTTATAAAAGAGGGGGAAAATTAGGCCAGGCCGGCCTGGTGAAATAGTAAGGTCTTTAAGGCGTGGCAGAAGGTGCGCAGATCCGGGATCCTCCGTATCTCTGGAGGGAGCTCGTTCCAGATAGTAGGTGCCCCCACAGAGAAGGCTCTCCCCCTGGGGGCCGCCAGTCGGCATTGTTTGGCTGACGGCACCCAGAGGAGCCCCTCTCTATGGGAGCGTACTGGTCGGTGGGAGGCTATTGGTGGTAGTAGGCGGTCCCCGGGTCCTAAGCCATGGAGCGCTTTAAAGGTGGTAACCAGAACCTTGAAGCGCACCCGGAAGACCACCGGGAGCCAGTGCAGCTCGCGCAGGAGGGGTGTTACATGGGAACGCCATGTCGCTCCCATTACCACCCGCGCGGCCGCACTCTGCGCCAGTTGGAGCCTCCGGGTGCTCCTCAAGGGGAGCCCCATGTAGAGAGCATTGCAATAGTCCAGGCGGGAGGTGACAAGGGCATGAGTGACCGTGCGTAACGAGTCCCGATCCAGAAAGGGACGCAACTGGCGAATCAGGCGAACCTGATGAAAAATCCTCCCGGTCACAGCCGTCAAGTGCTCTTCTAAAGACAGCCGTGAATCCAGGAGGACGCCCAAGTTACAAACCCTTTCCGTGGGGGCCAATGATTCGCCCCCAATAGTCAGTGATGGCGTCAACTGACTATATCGGGACGTCGGAAACCACAGCCACTCAGTCTTGGATGGGTTGAGCCTGAGCCTGTTCCTCCCCATCCAGATCCGTACAGCCTCCAGGCACCGGGACATTACTTCAAGGGCATTCGTTGGGGTGATCCGGGGTGGAGATGTACAGCTGGGTGTCGTAAGCGTACTGATGGTACTCCACCCCAAAACCACAGATGATCTCGCCCAGCGGCTTCACATAAATGTTGAACAGGAGAGGCGAGAGGACCGACCCTTGCGGCACCCCACATATGAGGGGCCTCAGGGTCGACCTCTGTCCCCCTGTCAACACAGACTGCGACCGGTCAGAGAGAAAGGAGGAGAACCACCGCAACACAGTGCCTCCCACCCCCAACTCTTCCAACTGGTGCAGCATGATACCATGGTCGATGGTATCAAAAGCCGCTGAGAGATCTAACAGGACCAGGACAGAGGAGCACCCCCTGTCCCGAGCCCTCCAGAGATCATCAACCAACGCGACCAATGCCGTTTCCGTGCTGTACCCGGGCCTGAAGCCCGACTGGAACGGATCCAGATACGTCGTTTCATCCAGGTGCTGGGGGAGCTGTTGCGCGACCACACTCTCAACAACCTTCGCAACAAAGTGAAGGTTGGAGACCGGACGATAATTTACCAACATTGCCGGGTCCAGGGAAGGCTTCTTGAGAAGAGGCCTCACCACCGCCTCTTTCAAGGCGGCGGGAAAGTCACCCTCACTCAGCGAAGCGTTTATAATCCCCTGGAGCCAGCCTCGTGTCACTTCCCGGGAAGCCAGTACTAACCAGGAAGGACACGGGTCCAATAAACAAGTGGTCGTGTTCAGTCTACCCAGAATCCTGTCCACGTCCTCAGGGGTCACAGGATCAAACTCATCCCAGATAACATTCTCAAGACCTGCCCCTGTCTCTCCCCCTGAGACTACCCAGTCGGAGTCCAAATCTTCCCGAATCTGAGTGATTTTGTCATACAGATACTGAACAAAATCCTCGGCTCTACCCTCCAAGGGATCCTCCCGCGCTTCCTGGTGGAGCAGGGAGCGGGTCACCCTAAAGAGGGCGGCCAGGCGATTATCTGATGACGCAATAAGAGCAGCAAAATAACTACATTTCGCTGCTTTTATCGCCACTAAGTAATTCCTAATGTGGGATCTTACTAGTGTCCGGTCAGATTCAGAAAGACTGGCCCTCCAACTACTCTCTAGGCGTCTTTTCCGGCGCTTCAACTCCCTCAGCTCCTCGGTAAACCAAGGAGCCAATTGAGATTGGCACCGGGTCAGAGGCTGCAAAGGCACGACCCGATCCAGAGCACCAGCAGCCGCCCTATCCCAGGCGGCCACCAGGTCTCCAGTCGAGGCGTGTGCCAGAACCTCAGGAAATGGCCCAAGCTCCGTCTGGAATCTGTCAGGTTCCATCAGGCGCCTGGGGTGGAACCATCTTACCGGCTCCGCCTCCCTGCGGCGGGGTGCAGCGGTTCGAAAGTCGAGACGAAGGAGAGAGTGATCTGACCATGACAAGGGTTCAGTAACTATATCCCCTATATCAAGATCCCTCAACCACTGTCCAGAGACAAAAACCAAATCCAGCGTGTTTCCCCCTGTGTGGGTAGGGCCATGAATTAACTGGGTCAGGTCCATAGCTGTCATGGAAGCCATGAACTCCCGAGCCATCTCTGACGTCTCACCCACGGACGGCAGGTTGAAATCCCCCATGACCATAAGCTATATATATTTTCTGCTGAGATGGCTTCCTGCAACCCTCTGCCAGTGAAAACAGAGCTCAGGGGGGCCCGTGTGGCCCTCCTGAGCTCCATTTACACTGTCAGAGGCATTTCCAGGGAGGCATGGGCCAGATCTAAACAACACGGGCCTTGAGTTTGACACCCCTGGCCCAGTGTGATTAGACACACAAGGAATTTTATTTTATTTTATTTATTATTTATTTATTATTTATTTATTTATTTAATTTGTATACCGCCCTTCTCCCAGAAGGGACTCAGGGCGGTGAACAGCCAAAATTAAAAATACATACAATACAAAAGTTAAGATAATTAAAAAGAATTAAATCATTGGCTTCCCAATTTAAAACCCCCACGTCTATAAAATTTAAAATCCCAATTAAAAACCATTTAGGCTAGGCCTATTTCTGGTGCAGAAGCTCTCAGGGTACAGGCAGAGCAACAGAATCGAAAAAGAATGTTCTTTCTGTGCCAATTTGGAAAGCTCAAACTGCCCAAGGAGCTGCTGATCCAGTTCTACAGAGGAATTATTGAGTCTGTCATCTGCACCTCCATAACTCTCTGGTTTGTTTCTGCAACCCAAGACAGACACAGACTTCAGAGGATAATTAGAACTGCAGAAGAAACAATAGCTACCAACCTGCCTTCCATTCAGGACCTGTGTACTGCACGAGTCAAAAAGAGGGCTGGGAAAATATTTGCAGACCCCTCGCATCCTGGACATAAACTGTTTCAACTCCTACCCTCAAAATGATGCTATCGAGCATTGCACGGAAAAACAACTAGATATAAGGACAGTTTTTTCCCTAACGCTATCACTCTGCTAAAAAAAAATAATTCCCTCAACACTGTCAAACTATTCACTAAGTCTGCACTACTATTACTATGAGTCTTCTCATCGTTTTTATCACCCATCTCCTCCCACTTATGACTTCATGACTGTAACTTTGTTGCTTGTATCCTTACGATTTATATTGACTGTTTCCTAATATGATTTGATTGCTTATTTGTACCCCATGACTATCGTTAAGTGTTGTACCTTATGATTCTTGATGAACGTATCTTTTCTTTTATGTACACTGAGAGCTTATGAACCAAAGACAAATGCCTTGTTTGTCCAATCACACTTGGCCAATAAAGAATTCTATTCTATTCTATCATCACTCTCCCCCCCACACACACATACACCACTATCACCATCCAATAAGAGGAAGTTGTAGGAAGGCCCTGTCAGATGTAAATGCCTTATTCCCTAATGTGTAAATAATGTATATATGGGATATCAGGGGTTAACTTATTCTTTGTTTCTTAATGTATTCATAATTCACCACTCCTACTCTTGGCTCCACCCTTTGTATATATAAGGAGCCACCTTCGCCATTTTCCTTGCTTCTATCTGTGAATATTCAGTGAATATAGAATGCCTACTATAATTAAAGAGAAATATATTTGAATCTCTAACTCTAAATATTATTATTGAGTCTGATCCTAAAAATATTGCAACAAACTGGTAGCAGAGGATGGTTGATTGACTCAATAAATACCTAAAAATGTCTAAGAAAGATAGGCCCAACACCAGGGCCTACAGCAAAGAAATAGAAACTGAACAAGAAATAATCAACGAATCCACAAACGCGATTTCGAGAGAATCCGAAGAATATACCACTGAAGAAGAAGAACTAATAAATGAAAATGATGGCCAGGAAGAAATCGAAATAGAAAACAACGAACTCAGGTCAGAGATACTAAAGATTTTAAAAAGCCAGAAGAATGATGAAAGCCTCATCGCGAACCTCCAAGAAATGCTGAAGAACAGCGGAGCAGCGAGAGAGAAAAACATCGCTAAAGAGAAACCCAAAGACCAAAAAACTGTGAGTGATGTGACTACCGAGAGAGTCGTTATAAAAAAGAAAAGATGTGATCCCGCGCGAAATTTTGAATGGCAGCCATCTTGGTTTCAACAAGCCTCCAAAGTGATCGAAGCAGAGCCAATCAAAATGCTCAGTTCAAAATTTCTGGCGCCAAAAACGTTATCAGACAACGAAAGTGAAAAGGAGGATTCAAATTCCTCGGAAGAGCCAGAATCAGAAAATGAGAACGACTTAACGAAATCCCAAGTAAAGTCAGCAATGAAGATGCTTTTTGCCGCATTCGGGCCAAAATTAAAAATTTCCAAAGCGCCAACAAAGAAGCAAGCGAACAAGCCGATGCTTCAAGACCTGCACGCTCCCATCCTGACTTCAAGAACGACGACGCCCGAGCCCAGAGAGCCATGTCGATTCCGCCCTACACCGCAGACCGAAGCAAGTGCCAACGCACCCAAAAGAAAGAAAAGAACAGCCGCCGCCATCAGAACTCCTAAGACCGAGCCAGAGACCGACTCGTCTGAAGAGGAACAAAGCGAGCGAGCTGCAATGGAGAGAACCTTCCACGACGACGTCAAAGAAGAAATGAACAACGCGCATGTGCGAAACTACGTAGACGGTCCGGAAAGACTTGAACTGGCCAGAGAACCGCGCAGACTCGTTGCGAGCATTCCCATGCCGTTTTGCAATTTTCTACACTTACGAGACCACGGACTGCCTCAGGTTGTAAGTAATGGACAAAATAATGTGGGTAACTTACCCAATGACTTCCCAAAACTTAGAGTTGATGGCATTAATTTACAAGAATGGTATCAACAGCTTCAGGTTGTCTTTATGAAAGAAAATTTACTATTCTTTATCACTAGTCCCCCAAGAAGACCTTGGACTTTAAAAATAGATTGTTTACACCATAAGGCATTTTTCTTAATAATATCTAGCGTGTCTCCTGCAATGTATCATAGCATCAAACCAAACCTAACTGTCTCAGAAATAATTCAATGCATGTTTAATTTGTTTCACAGCGATAGTGTAGCAACCATCACAAGAATGTCTAAGGACTTCTTTTCTTCCAGAGTAAAACCAGGGGTTTCCATAAGTGAGCATTTAATATCTTTAAACAAAATAAGAGCTGAGCTGCATTTGAGGGGGGAAGTGATTTCAGATCAAACAATGAAAAGTGTTATTATCAATTCACTTGATTCATCATGGGATAGTTTTATGTCACACTTAGACACCATCAATCTAGGATATTTGTCAATAGAAAGTCTATCTAACAAATTGATAGCAGAAGACAATTCAAGGAAAAATCGTTATAGCAATCACACAGAACACAAACCTTTTAGGAAGGTAGCTTTTCAAGAAAAATATAATGAAAACTTTAAATGCCACAATTGTGGATCCAGAGAACACAATAGAAGAGATTGCCCCAAAATCTCAAAAGAAAGACATAGGTCAGAATATAGGAATAAATACAATTATAGACAGTCTTCCACAGACAGACATAAATATAGAAGCCCACCAAATTACAGAGAAAATAGAGGGGGCAGAGAAAATTCAAAAGAGAGAAAATCTGGTTCACTGAATGGACTAAATAACTCTCTATTTATCTATCTATCTATCTATCTATCATCTATCTATCATCTATCTATCATCTATCTATCTATCTATCTATCTATCTATCTATCTATCTATCTATCTATCTATCTATCATCTATCTATTTCTGTCTTTGTCTCTGCCTATCTCTCTCTCTCATCATCATCATCTATTTTCTCTCTCTATTTATCTACCTATCTATCTATCTGTCATCTATCTATCTATCATCATCTATCTATGTTTCTGTCTTTGTCTCTGTCTCTATCTCCCTATTGCTATCTATCTATCATGCATCCATCCATCTATCTATCTATCTATCTATCTATCTATCTATCTATCTATCTATCTATCTATCTATCATCATCATCATCTATGTCTGTATCTCTCTGTCTCTCTCTCCCTCTCTCCCCCTCTCCCTCCCTATCTGTCTGTTAGATAGACTTTCTATTGACAAATATCCTAGATTGATGGTGTCTAAGTGTGACATAAAACTATCCCATGATGAATCAAGTGAGTTGATAATAACACTTTTCATTGTTTGATCTGAAATCACTTCCCCCCTCAAATGCAGCTCAGCTCTTATTTTGTTTAAAGATATTAAATGCTCACTTATGGAAACCCCTGGTTTTACTCTGGAAGAAAAGAAGTCCTTAGACATTCTTGTGATGGTTGCTACACTATCGCTGTGAAACAAATTAAACATGCATTGAATTATTTCTGAGACAGTTAGGTTTGGTTTGATGCTATGATACATTGCAGGAGACACGCTAGATATTATTAAGAAAAATGCCTTATGGTGTAAACAATCTATTTTTAAAGTCCAAGGTCTTCTTGGGGGACTAGTGATAAAGAATAGTAAATTTTCTTTCATAAAGACAACCTGAAGCTGTTGATACCATTCTTGTAAATTAATGCCATCAACTCTAAGTTTTGGGAAGTCATTGGGTAAGTTACCCACATTATTTTGTCCATTACTTACAACCTGAGGCAGTCCGTGGTCTCGTAAGTGTAGAAAATTGCAAAACGGCATGGGAATGCTCGCAACGAGTCTGCGCGGTTCTCTGGCCAGTTCAAGTCTTTCCGGACTTCCTGTTTGCTGCTGGCCGCCGCCAGACGTTCCTTAGGGATCGTCAGCTTCCACTGCCTGTTAGAGCCGCCTTCACAACGGAACGGCGGCTCGAAAAAACTCCGTTCCCATGAGGAAACGGAGATAGAGCCGGCAGGGGTGGGTAGAACTCTCTGCAGAGTCCCAAAAGTTTTTCTTTTACTTTTGGGATGGAGCGGATGAGATGCCCCATATCCCCAGCCGTTGCTCCGGGCTTTGGGAGACCTCTGCTAATGCAGAGCCAGGCGTCAAAAGCAAGCTTGCGAATTTGACAGATTACTCAAAGAAAATGTGAGCTGGACCTGTAATACTGAAGCGCAAGTATTTTACTTATCTTTTAAAAATTACTTAAGAGAATAGAGGAAGAGAAAGAGGAAAAAAGTTTCTTTTTAAAATGGCGTCTGCCGCGGCTGGAGAAGAGTTTGAGAGGGAAAGTTCTTCCGTTTTTTATTATTACAATGTAGCGGAATAAATACCACTGGCTACATTTGTAGACAAAACTCCGCTCCTGTTTTTGTTTTTCTCTTTTTTCCCTGGAGGCTTGAGTGTTGCTGGCTGGAAGTCTTTTGTCTTGTTTTTTTTTTTTTTTTCTTCTAACAAAGCCTGCTTAGGCGGAAACATGGCACTGAGGCTTGTGAAGTCAGACAAACAAATAGGTGGGGGGGATTCCCCCACCAAGAATTTAAAGCAATATGTTTTAACTCTTCAGTCCCAGAAACCTGATTTTAATATAATAGAATTTCTCTTAGAGGAGATTGAAAGAAGGGATGAGATTGTGAATCAGCAACTTGAAAAATTTAAGCAGGAAACTAAGGAATTGGTGAAATCCAAGTTTGACTTTTTGCAGCAAAAAATTTTAAAATTGCCAGAATTCATGATTCGGTTGGATACAAATACTAATTTACTAGAGTCAAAAATGGATGAAATTCAAGATAAATTGGACAATAGATTTCAAAAAATTGAAAATGATTTGTTAAATATTCAGGATTATAGTTCAGAAGAAAAATTTAAAATGGATGCTGACCAAAAGTCTGGTAATGTAGAATATCTGGAACAGAGGATTCAAAAAGAGGTTCTAAAGATACAATATAATTTCACAGAATATGCAATAAGACTTAGAGGTTTGCAGGAAAATAACAGAGATGACTTAAGGAAAATATCTTCTGAATTTCTAGCTGGGATTTTAAAGATTCAACCTGAGGAAGTGTTTTGTAGGATTGACAGAGCTTATCGAATAAACTCTTGGACTGCCAAGCAAAGGCAATTGCCTAGAGATGTGGTAATCTATTTTTCAGATAAAGAAATTAGGAATAAAATTGTGCAAAATTCCTTCAATTCTAATTTGCAATTGTATGGAAGAAAGATTTGGATTTACAAGGAACTCCCACCTAAGATATTAATGGAAAGGAAGAAATTTGGCTTTCTGGTGTCTGAGTTAAAAAGGAGAAATATTCAATTCCGGTGGGACGTCCCAGTTGGTATTATATTGAGATATCAAGGAGAAAGATACCAGTTAAATACTGTTGAAAGGGCGGAAGAATTTTATCAAAATAGGTTGAAAATGAATTTAACGTCTTCAGATATAATACAGGATAAGCAGAAGGAGCTGGAACTAAAGACAGAGACTGTACCAGATAAATTGCCTTTGGATTTATCGGATACCCCAGCTGGATTATCTACAAATTTGAGAGAAGTGCCATCTGATTTTAATGTGATGACTTATCAAGGCAAGGACAAGCATGGAAACCAATTAGAGGATATACAAGGGATAAAAAAGAAATGCGAGACACAAAAAATTAGGATGGAGGTCAAACCCACAAAAAGAAAACAAAAAAAGAAATAGGTTGTACAAAAATAGAAATTTCTAACCCAAGCAACAGTGAAGCCAGTGATTTTAAAATATGAATGATTATGTGAAAACATAGAGGAGGCGACATATTGGTCAATATCATCCTGAGGATAGTGGCAGATCTCTGCATTGCCGTAATTTTGGGACATGGAAAGAGCCTCAAATTGATGGTTTTGAATTATCTATTTTGAAACTTCTTTTTGTGTTGATAAATATATTATAATTATCTTGAATTATAAGGCAAGAGAATCACATTGGGACATGCAGAAGATCGGGTTGTTACCCAATACGATGATGGAAATTAATAATCCTGATGAAACCCACAATTATTATTATATGGAATACAATTATAATGTCACTCGGGTGGTTGTTTTTACTTTTATATATATAAGAAGATGTTTACTACTGATGGGGGCAGATATGATTGGAGATCTTGAATAAACTGTTGCATCCGTAAGCTATGTCACCCTATTATGGATGTTGGTTTTAACAATCCAGTGGAAAGACTTCAAGAAGATATTATATGGACTATAAATTTAAAGTTATTGTCTTTTCTTTTTTTTATTTAGATATAATGGAATATATATATATATATATATTTAAGTAGTGTGGGCAGTGAATTAAAGATATCAAGAATTGTTGTGTATGGTAAATTTGTAAGACAGTGGGTGAATAAGCTAGCTACAGACTGATTAGTTTAAGAAAAGGGATTTTTAAGTGATACATTTAGGGGAGTGGAGGAAATGGATAGAGTGGAATAAATGTTAAATTAGATTTTATGGGGAGCCCGCTTTGAAATGTTATTAAAGTAGGACTTATTGTATAGTTTTAAAGTGGAAGGTGGTTTTGAATTGTTGCAATAATGCATAGATATAAAACACTATTATGCTAAATTAGAGTTATTTTATAATAGTTATAGTATAATGTGTTTGTTTTTTTTTGTTTTGTTTTTTTTTTCTCTTCTTCTTTTCTGAAATGTATGGATAAAGGGGGATTTATAATACTTTTAGTAAGTAAAGGTCAGTATTTTGAGGAGGGAGTAAGTAATCTGTTATGAATTAGGGTTTTTTTTGTTACGAAGAAGTCACAGGGGGGGAAGGGTGGGGAGGGGGGGTTAGGGAGGGGGGGGAGGGGGGGAAAAAGGGGGAAAAATTTGTATTTGAAAACCTTTTCAATAAAAAAAAAAAAAAAATAAGAAAAAGTTCAAGTACTAGGCAGAGGGAATGTGACCTTGCCTGGTCTAGGAAAAATAGAGGGGGTATTGTTAATACCAGAAATACCTCATAACATACTAAGTGTCATAAAATTAAGCAGAGATTCTGACATCAATATAGTTTTCTCAAAGGGAAAAGCAACTTTAGAGAAGAATAAAACTAATGTAGGCACTGTGATGATTAAAGGAGGCCTACCCTATCTGATAACAAAAGAAAGATGGTTACATAATATTGATTCAAATATGGAAGATTGCATTGAGGCAGATGATGAAAATATTAGTAACAGTGACAATGATGAATGCAAAATATCTCATGATCACACAGATACACACAATGAGAAAAAACCAAAAATAGGTAAACCAATACATGACGAGTGTGCTCATATCTTACATAGGAAGTTAGGACATGCAAGTTTTCCTGTAGTACAAAAAATGATTGAACACGCAGAAGGTGTCAAAATAAAAAATTGTGAAAATTATTTGGAATGCTCAGTATGTAAATCTACTAAATTAAAAACTAGTCCCAGGCCAAAAAAATCCACCAGATCTACTAACAAAATTTTTGACTTAGTACACATGGACTTAGTTGGTCCATTAACTCCATCAGTCACTTATAGAAAACGTTACTTCCTAACAATAGTAGACGATTATAGTCGCTATGGTTTTGTTTACACATTAAAACACAAGGATGAAACCTTTCAAAAATTTAAGGAATTTTATAAACGCATAGAAACACAACATAATATCAGAATAAAACAAATCATGACAGATAGGGGATGTGAATTCATGTCTAAGGAATTCTCCCAATGGCTAAAGGATAGAGGGATGTTACATTACACATCTAGTCCATTTTCTGCGTTCCAAAACGGGATTGCAGAGAGAAAAAATTCCACACTACAAACCATGATTAGATGCACATTAGAGGATGCTGGTTTAGGCAAACAATTTTGGTCAGAAGCCCTACATTATTCAAATTACACTCAAAATAGAACCTGGTCCAGTATTGTGAATAAGACACCATATGAGGTGATGTATAATAGGAAACCAAAATTAGCACACATGCACGTATTTGGGGTCACTGCAGACGTACACATACCCAAACAATTGAGGAGAAAGGGAGAAAACGTATCCAGAAGATTAAGATTTATGGGATATGAAACTGGCACCAAAGGGTACAGATTCATTGATAATAATAATAAATTTATAGTTTCCAGAACAGCTGTGTTCCATGAACAGGCCAACTGGTCTAAATTACATCTTAATGAAATATTTCCGAACAAATGCGAGGATATCAAATCTAGTGAGGAAGGGACGATAAAAAATCAAAATATTAACAGGAGCAAAAACAAAACCAAAACATGGACAAATAGTAAACACAAAATAAAGACAGACACATTAACAAAAAAGGAAGCAAGATATTTGCATGACTACCATAGCAAACCAGAAAGAACTATTAGGAACAACAGAAATCAAATACCAAATAAATACAAAGATTACATAATGCATATGGATGGTGAACAAATAACACCTAATACATATGAGGAAGTATTAAAACTACCTCGTGAGGAAAAAGAAAAATGGGAACTAGCTATGAAAAAGGAGATGGAGAGCTTACAAGGATTAAATGTATTCACACCTGCGATTGCACCCAAAGATAAAACAATTATTGGCACCAGGTGGATTTATAAAATTAAGAATCTAGAAGGAGGCAATACCTTATACAAAGCTAGATTGGTTGCACAAGGTTATGCACAAAAATATCCGGAGGACTATACTGACACATACTCCCCCACAGTAAGAACAGAGAGTGTTAAAACAGCTCTAGTAGTAGCATCCACACTCAATCTTGATGTATTCCAATATGACATACAGACTGCGTACCTACACGCAAAACTAGATAAGGAGATATACGTAAGAGCACCTCACAGTCAATACACTAATAAAAATGAAATTTGGCTATTGAACAAGAGCTTATACGGATTAAAGCAATCTGGCAAAAGATGGTACGATTGCTTGGTAAAAGTACTTAAAACCATGGATTTCAAAGCTACCACTGCTGATAACTGTTTCTTTGTCAAAAAGAGTGATGATCACGTTGAGTTTGTATTGATTTACGTAGATGATATTTTGTATATAGGGAAACACACAGAGAGAAGAGAAATCTTTGTAAACAAGTTAAATGAACATTTCTCGTTGAAATCCCTAGGTAAAATAAACAAATACCTTGGTGTACAAATTAGCAAAACTAGAAAGGGTTTCAAACTTACTCAGAAAGATAAGATTATTGAACTTCTAAACAAATGTAATTTAAACAATGCCAAACCCTGCGACACTCCTATGCAAACTGATTTCCTTAGAAATACTATTGAACCTTCCCCTGAATTCAAGGATAATACATTCTATAGATCAGTAATAGGTTCACTTCTTTATATATCTAATTGGACCAGACCAGATATTGCATTACCACTCAATTTATTATCAAGGCACGTTAGTAAACCAACAATGTATCACTGGGAAGCTGTCAAAAGAATTTTAAGATATCTGAAAAGTACATTGGACTTTTGTCTAGTATTAGAACCTAGTGATAACAAAGAACCAAGACTTACATGTTACGCAGATGCGGATTGGGCTGGAGATACATCATGCAGAAAAAGTACCTCTGGTTATATTTTTCTGTTAAATGACTGTCCAGTTTACTGGTACACTGGTAAACAAGAATTGGTAGCCACTTCAACCACAGAAGCGGAGTATGTCTGTTTATCTAAAGCTGCAAATAACCTTGTATGGTTTAATGATTTAATTTCAGATGTTTGGAAAAAACCTGCTTTGCCTTTTGTTATGCATGAAGATAATAAAGCGGCCATTGAGATATCTAGATCCGATGCCATTGGACAAAGATCTAGGCATATAGATATAAAATTTAAGCATGTGAGACAACTGTCCCAAGATGGATTTATCAAAGCAGTACATTGCGATACCTCTGAACAATTGGCTGACATATTGACGAAGCCTTTACCTTCTAAACAGCACAAATACTTAACTTCCAGACTGTATGTATTATATTGTCCTGAATCTGAATGTAATTGGTGTTGTATAGCGAACCGGCATTTAGAGGGGGATTTGTCAGATGTAAATGCCTTATTCCCTAATGTGTAAATAATGTATATATGGGATATCAGGGGTTAACTTATTCTTTGTTTCTTAATGTATTCATAATTCACCACTCCTACTCTTGGCTCCACCCTTTGTATATATAAGGAGCCACCTTCGCCATTTTCCTTGCTTCTATCTGTGAATATTCAGTGAATATAGAATGCCTACTATAATTAAAGAGAAATATATTTGAATCTCTAACTCTAAATATTATTATTGAGTCTGATCCTAAAAATATTGCAACAGGCCCCTTCCCCAAATTAAAATATTCTTTATTCTTAATATTAAGAATATTAATATTAACATTTCCCCAAAGGAGTGTTGGAGGAAATATCCATCTGGTTCAGTTCCAAGCCAGAGAAAAGGCACTGGAGACAAAATGGAGGCTGGAGGCCAATTGGAAAGAGGGTTCATTTATTGATGAAGCAGAAGCACATGTTTGTGGTTCTGGTGCAGCTGGCCACATGGAGTTGAGAGTGGGTGGCTTTTATACCTTCTCTTGGGCTTTGCACTTGAGCTTCCTGTGCCTGTGCAAGAACATGTATTCTATTGGCTGTTGTAGGGGTTATGTAGGGGTCATAGCTGGCTCTGTAGGTTGTCTGAGCTAAGTTTGGTTGAGGTTTCTGAGGGTGATTGAATGAAGGGGTTTGTGCTCTGAAAGGGTATTGGGTAATTAATAATATGGCTTAATGGCTTTGCCCTGATTTGGATCTTGAGTGAGGGCTATTTGCTTATGAATAGAGCTACCTAGATACTTGGCTACTTTCAATAAACTCTTTAACTCTTAAGTGCTGAGGGATATTAAGAAAGGTGGGGGCTGCTTTCTGTCTGGAAAAACATGTTTCTCCATTTCTCCCTTTGGGAAAATCTTTTTTTTTTTTAATTTGATTTATATGCCGCCCTTCTCCGGAGACTCAGGGCGGCTTACAATGTGCTAAGCAATAGCCTTCATTCTTTTGTATATTTATACAAAGTCAGCTTATTGCCCCCACAACTGGGTCCTCAATTTACCTACCTTAGAAAGGATGGAAGGCTGAGTCAACCCTGAGCCTGGCGAGATTCGAACCTGCAGTAATTGCAGGCAGCTGTTCTTAATAACAGGGTGCTTTAGACCACTGTACTGCCAAGGCTCTTCCCTTTTTAATATTCTTCAAAATATTTCATCCTTCTAGGGAGGGTGACTTCCCACAGGAGAAATGGAGAAACATGTTCTTAAAGGCAGAGAGCAGCACCCAGTCTTCCTGCAATCGGAAACAACCTCCAGCAGATGCCTGAAGTCTTTAGAGATGGATTATTTTGTGCCCATTTAAGAAATTCAGGCCAGCCTATTCATAAAGAAAACATCTTCAGCACAGCTCCCACAGAAGGGATGAAAAATAGAAAAACAAAGACTCTTAAAAATCTACATCCCACCCCACCCAAATTATAAGGACAGAATATGACCTTTAGGACATAATAGGATTAACTCACCAGCAAAAGGCCCAAAGCTCACTACATTGCATAACCCCTGGAGCATCTCAAACACAAAGCCCTATAAAGATCCATTCATTCACCCAGCCAAGGGGTCAGCCACCCCAGAAACTGCTGCTGTCAATGAAGTTTCTGGAAACCAAATAAACCTTCTTTCCTTGAAGCCAGTCAGCCACCATTTTATTTCCAGCACCTTCTCCCAGCTTGGAACTGGACCGGATTTTTCTTCCTACATAATACCATGTTTCTCAGAAAATAAGACCAAGTCTTATTTTCTTTTAGAGTTGAAAATAAGCACTTGGGCTTATTTTTGAGGTGGTCTTATTTTTTTTGAGGTGCAGCAGGCCAGACTCAGTGAGCTGGACATGCCGTGAATGCATCATCACCTCCATTCCGAACCTTCAGCGTTCGAAATGGAGGCTTTTTGGCGAACAGGAGGAAAATGGGGAGGGGGAATTTTCCTTCCTGCCATCCTTCCCTCAGTCTGTGCTGAGCTTGAGGAATGGGTGACAGGCAGGAAAATCCCCCCTCCCCATTTTCCTCCCGTTTGCCAAAATGTCTCCTGAGAGCCTCTCCAAAAGAGGGAAAAAGCAAAGCAGCTGGCCACAGAGCTGCCAGCTTCAGGGAAGTGGCCCAACAAGCAGAAGTGCTGCGCCCAGAAAGAGAAGGGCAAAAGCAGTATTTGCGCTGCCCCAAGGGGCCAGCGAGCTGCAGCCAGACAGTTGCCCTCCCCCGCACCCACACTGCCACTCGTGCTGGCCACACCCATCCCCTCAGCCTGATTTTTGGGGTAGGGGTAATATTAGGCCCACCCCCAAAAAATTAGGGTTGGACTTATTATTGGGGTGGGTCGTGTTTTTGGAGAAACACGATAATACTACAGCCATTCATGGGTAAATATACATAGACATTAGACAGCACACTGAGAATTCAGATGTTCAGCAGAGTGATGGCACAAGAGAGAAAAACTGTCTCTGTATCCAGTTGTCTTGCCATGCAATGCCCTATAGCGCCGTCATGAGGGGAGGAGATGAATCAGTTTATGGCCAGGATGTGAGAGGTATTTTCTCAGCCCTCCTTCTGACCCAAGCAATGTACAGGTCTTCTATGGAAAGCAGACCAGTTGCAATTGTTCTTTCTGCAGATGCTTGCTGCAATCCAATTTTTATTATTTCGTTTGACAAAGTGGATGAATTAATGGCCCATTCCAGGTGAACCACAATCTACCAAGGAATATTGGGGAGGGCGTGACTGACGTCGTGGCGATATGACGGGACCCGTGGGGCTCCATGGATTGCGCCGAAATCCAAACTGCCAGGAGGTCCTGACAGACAAAAAATCACCTTGGAGGGGCGATGAATAAAGAGAGCACACTCCACTGATCTCAGGGAGCCCGCAATTTCCCTGATTGATCTGGAGAAGGCTCTCAAACCTGACAGAAAGGAAAAGACGGCATTTCGGAATAAAAATGGAAGTTGAAAATAAAAGAAGGAGATTAAAGAAGAGTAGAAAATATGTTGACATAGAGATGTAAACAATAGGATGATTGTTAGTATTAGGACTATTAGGATTATTATGCTTAATATTATTATATTCTTATTAGACGATACGTTAAGAGGGAAAAATGAATAGGTTTACTATGTTCAATACTACAATTGTAAGATCAGAGAATTAATATCAACGTAATGAATGCTGTTGTAAATCCTGATGGTTATTGCACAGAGATATTTGTACCCAGATGACACACTGTTTAATGGAAGATGGAATTTTTAGATTTAAAAAAATAAAATATATAATAATAATAATAATAATAATAATAATAATAATAATAATAATAATAATAATAATAATAATAATAATAATAATAATAATAATAATAAATATCTACCAATGTCAGTCAGTCTAATTCCAGCTCTGGATAGATCCATGGTCAATCTCTTTCTACTTCTATAAAGGAAAGGAAAGGAATGGAATGGAATGGAATGGAATGGAATAGAATAGAATAGAATAGAATAGAATAGAATAGAATAGAATAGAATAGAATAGAATAGAATAGAATAGAATAGAATAGAATAGAATAGAATAACAGAGTTGGAAGGGACCTTGGAGGTCTTCTAGTCCAACCGCCTGCCCAGGCAGGAAACCCTACTCCACTTCAGACAAATGATTATCCAACATCTTCTTTAAAATTTCCAGTGTTGGAGCATTCACAACTTCTGCAGGCAAGTTGTTCCACTTGCCTGCAGGAGTTTATTTGTAGCTCAGGGTTTAGGCGAGGGGTCCTTAGTGCTGTTGAGCTTGGTTGTTTCCTAGTTGATGTCTCTGGAGATGCTCAGTCATTCACGTCATGGTTATCCCAAAGGTGTTTTTTCAACAGGCAACTTAACCTTCTTATTATTCTTTGAAGACATTTTACCTCTCATCCAAGAAGCTTCTTCATCTCTGACTGGATGGTGGGGAATGGAAGGAATTATACTCCTTGCAGACAGCTGGTCATTTGAATTTTTTTACAGAGTTATTGAGGCCCCTTGGAGGTATATCTGTGTCCTCAGGGTCACCTGAGTGGTGCAAATGGGTGTGGAGCCTTCTTGGAACTGCTGAAAGGACTGTGTTGTAGACTGGAGATAGGTGATGTAATATCCCTCTCCCTCTGTTGAGAGAGGGCTGTTCAGTTTTGACATAGATGGCCTCCTTGATTCCTCTTTCAAACCAGCAGTCCTCTCTATCCAAAATGTGGACTTTGCTGTCTTCAAAAGAGTGGCCTTTGTCTTTTAAATGCAGATGGACTGCTAAATCTAGTCCTGATGGATTTGTTCTCTTATGTTGGGCCATGTGTTTATGAAGTGGTTGTTTTGTTTCCCCAATGTACAGATCAGCACATGGCTCACTACATTGTACTGCATTTTTTTAGTATTTCATGATCCAACTTGGTAACATTATCAGTGCTACAAGGGAATCGGGTTTGGGATGAGGAGGAGGAGGAGGAGGAGGAGGAGGAGGAGGAGGAGGAGGAGGAGGAGGAGGAGGAGAAGAAGAAGAAGGAGAAGAAGAAGAAGAAGAAGAAGAAGAAGAAGAAGAAGAAGAAGAAGAAGAAGAAGAAGAAGAAGAAGAAGAAGAAGAAGAAGAAGAAGAAGAAGAAGAAGAAGAAGAAGAAGAAGAAGAAGAAGAAGAAGAAGAAAATGTCTATCTACCTTGTTGTTGGTGGGATGGGTGGAGGAGATCCCGTAATTTATTTAAATTTCTCCTCGGGATGGAAGAGAGAGCGCACGAGATGGTTTCCATCTGGAGTGGGATGGAGGAATCACAGTAAATAAAAATCTATTTACCTTCCCAGCAACTTTCAATAAATTATGAATGCCAAGGTGTCAAAAAATTTGCATAGAAGATATACGCCGTCTTTATTTAATCTTTCCACATGGGGCTGGAATTTTCTCTTATGAAAATGAATGCGAAGAGAGCAAAAGACCAAAACTGGTGCCTGAAATTTCTAATAAGCAATGACCGAGGTTAGATCGCAAGGGAGAAACGATTGTCCTGATTAAAGGGGAAAGAAATTTCAGCCTGCCAGGCTCCATTGCAACGTCTTTTTTTACAACTCTTTGCCTGCTATTACATTAATACAGCTTTATTGAGCGCTAAGTATTTTTAAGTTGTTTTAAAGGCCCATTTATTAGGGGAGGCATTTAACAGCCCCATTCTCTCTTTATTACTCAGAAGTAAGTGCCATCGAGCAAGAGGAGTTTCTAATTAATCCTGGCTTTTAACACCTCCTTGCAATTCTTTCTGTTTTATTACTTTGATGCTTAGCGAAGGCCACCTATTTTTTCATTTACATCCAAAGTGTTGGAAGGGTTGGGATAGGACTACATTCGAGAACTGGTTATAAAAAGAGTCCCTTGTCTAGTTTAAGACTTTACTGGTTCTTGAGCAATGCAGTTTTCTTTCTCAAAAACTTAAGAACTTAATTTAACAGATTTAACAGATCCATAGAGTTGGAAGAGGCCTTGTAGGTCATCTAGTCCAACCCTCTGCCCAAGCAGGAGACCCTACACCATTTCTGACAGATGGCAGTCCAGTCTCTTCTTGAAAGCCTCCAGGGATGAAACTCCCACAACTTCTGAAGGCAATTTGGTTGATTGTTTTCACTGTCAGAAAATTTCTCCTTATTTCTACGTTGAATCTCTCCTTGATCAGTTTCCATCCATTATTCCTTGTCTGGTCTTCAGGTGCTTTGGAAAATAGCTTGACCCCTTCCTCTCTGGGGCAGCCTCTCAAATATTGGAACACTGCTATCATGTCTCCCCTGGTCTTTCTCTTCACTAGACTAGCCATGCCAAGTTCCTGCAACCATTCTTCATATGTTTTTAAGAAAAGATTGGATAACCATTTGTCTGAAGTGGTGTAAGGTTTCCTGCCTGGGCAGGGCATTGGACTATAAGACCTCCAAGGTCCCTTCCAACTCTGTTATTCTATTCTATTCTATTCTATTCTATTCTATTCTATTCTATTCTATTCTATTCTATTCTATTCTATTCTATTCTATTCTATTCTACTCTACTCTACTCTACTCTACTCTACTCTACTCTATTCAGTTCCTGATCTTCATTTTCAGTTTTTGAGCTATTCTACTGGTTAATTATCCTCATTGTTAGGAAGTTTCTCCTTAGTTCTAAGGTTGCTTCTCTCCTTGATGAGTTTCCACCCATCGCTTCTTGTCCTGCCTTCAGGTGCTTTGGAAAATAGCTTGACTCCCTCGTCTTTGTGGCAGCCCCTCAAATATTGGAACACTGCTATCATGTCTCCCCTGGTCTTTCTCTTCACTAGACTAGCCATGCCAAGTTCCTGCAACCATTCTTCATATGTTTTTAAGAAAAGATTGGATAACCATTTGTCTGAAGTGGTGTAGGGTTTCCTGCCTGGGCAGGGCATTGGACTATAAGACCTCCAAGGTCCCTTCCAACTCTGTTATTCTATTCTATTCTATTCTATTCTATTCTATTCTATTCTATTCTATTCTATTCTATTCTACTCTACTCTACTCTACTCTACTCTACTCTACTCTACTCTACTCTACTCTACTCTACTCTACTCTACTCTATTCAGTTCCTGATCTTCATTTTCAGTTTTTGAGCTATTCTACTGGTTAATTATCCTCATTGTTAGGAAGTTTCTCCTTAGTTCTAAGGTTGCTTCTCTCCTTGATGAGTTTCCACCCATCGCTTCTTGTCCTGCCTTCAGGTGCTTTGGAGAATAGCTTGACTCCCTCGTCTTTGTGGCAGCCCCTCAAATATTGGAACACTGCTATCATGTCTCCCCTGGTCTTTCTCTTCACTAGACTAGCCATGCCAAGTTCCTGCAACCATTCTTCATATGTTTTAAAGAAAAGATTGGATAACCATTTGTCTGAAGTGGTGTAGGGTTTCCTGCCTGGGCAGGGCATTGGACTATAAGACCTCCAAGGTCCCTTCCAACTCTGTTATTCTATTCTATTCTATTCTATTCTATTCTATTCTATTCTATTCTATTCTATTCTATTCTATTCTATTCTATTCTATTCTATTCTATTCTACTCTACTCTACTCTACTCTACTCTACTCTACTCTATTCAGTTCCTGATCTTCATTTTCAGTTTTTGAGCTATTCTACTAGTTAATTATCCTCATTGTTAGGAAGTTTCTCCTTAGTTCTAAGGTTGCTTCTCTCCTTGATGAGTTTCCACCCATCGCTTCTTGTCCTGCCTTCAGGTGCTTTGGAGAATAGCTTGACTCCCCCGTCTTTCTGGCAGCCCCTCAAATATTGGAACACTGCTATCATGTCTCCCCTGGTCTTTCTCTTCACTAGACTAGCCATGCCAAGTTCCTGCAACTGTTCTTCATATGTTTTAAAGAAAAGATTGGATAACCATTTGTCTGAAGTGGTGTAGGGTTTCCTGCCTGGGCAGGGCATTGGACTATAAGACCTCCAAGGTCCCTTCCAACTCTGTTATTCTATTCTATTCTATTCTATTCTATTCTATTCTATTCTATTCTATTCTATTCTATTCTATTCTATTCTATTCTACTCTACTCTACTCTACTCTACTCTACTCTACTCTACTCTACTCTACTCTATTCAGTTCCTGATCTTCATTTTCAGTTTTTGAGCTATTCTACTGGTTAATTATCCTCATTGTTAGGAAGTTTCTCCTTAGTTCTAAGGTTGCTTCTCTCCTTGATGAGTTTCCACCCATTGCTTCTTGTCCTGCCCTCAGTTGCTTTGGAGAATAGCTTGATTCTCTCTTCTTTCTGGCACCCCCTGAGATATTGGAACACTGCTATCATGTGTGTGTGTGAGAGAGAGTTTCTTCATTGAGCTGGGAGGTATGTATGTTTGTGTGTGACAGAAACATACATACACATACAGTATATCACATCAATGTAGGAGTCCATCTCCTAAACTGAGCAAACTAAAGCCAACTTTTAAATATATATTTAAAATAATTGATTGACACTGCCAGGTAATACTTTTTAAACTCCTCCATTTAAACAAAGCAAATTTAATTTTAAGTTTAATTAAAGGGAAATTTAATTAGAAAGAAGATTAAATTTTAATTAAATTCCCTCAAAATCCTTATCCATGCCTCCACTGCTAATATTTCTCTTCGAGGCAAATCCCTTCTTAATATTCGTAAATTCTATTCTGGTAAACTTCTTCTTTATATTTAAATCATATCTGCCTGGTTGAATATTCTCTCTTCTGGGGAAAGAGAAAGAAAATCATTATGCCTTTGAAAATACTCGAAGAGCTACTCCAATGGAGCCAGCATCCACTGGAAAAAAACTTGAATGTGTGTAAGTGCTAACTTTGTAAAAACTATGATGACTGCTAGGGAAGTATTGATGAATTGGCTAAGAATCCATCTCCAGCCACTGTCAACCTGATAGATGATATTCAGAAGTTTACAAATGGATTATGAAAACTTTAGTTTGCTCAAGATATTTCACCATCTGAGATTTTCCTTCAAGTATAAGCAAGGGACTTCATTCTGTAATATGTCAAGATCAAGTGAGGTACTAATAGCACTCTGTAAAGGCTTAGTAAGACCATACGTAGAATACTGCATCCAGTTTTGGTCACCACACTATAAAATAGATGTTGAGACTCTAGAAACAGACATGCAGAGAAGAGCAACCAGGATGATTAGGGGGCAGGAGGCTAAAACATACGAAGAACGGTTGCAGGAACTGGGCATGGCTAGTCTAGTGAAGAGAAGGACCAGGGGAGACATGATAGCAGTCTTCCAATATTTGAGGGGCTGCCACAGAGAGGAGGGGGTCAAGCTATTCTCCAAAGCATCTGAAGACCAGACAAGGAATGATGGATGGAAACTGAACAAGGAGAGATTCAACCTGGAAATAAGGAGAAATTTTGTGACAGTGAGAACAATCAACGAAAGGAACAAATTGACTTCAGAAGTTGTGGGAGCTGCATCACTGGAGGCTTTCAAGAAGAGATTGGACTGCCATTTGTCAGAAATGGTGTAGGTAGGGTCTCCTGCTTGGGTGGGGGGAGCGGGTTGGACTAGATGACCTCCAAGGTCCCTTCCAACTCTGTTAATCTGTTAAATGTCATTGCTATCACTTCCCCCTACATAGCCAACAGACCATGATGATTTCTGTGACTTCATCAGAATGGAGTAAATATCTTACCCTATTTTGAGAAAGAAAGATCTTGTGTCACTTCTGGAGCTTAGCTATTTGCTTGCAGACAATTTCATGATCCAGCTAGATAATATCATCAGTCCTGGAAGGGAATGAGGTTTGCTCTCTGATTTTATACCAATGGCTTGAGCCCTGTCAGTGTTGGTGAGAGTGTTTTTGTTTTGTTTGTGTTATGTCCTTATAAGGACATCCGCCCGGATTGGCTGCGAGCCATCGGGCGGGAGATTTGAATCCCTGTCAAGGAGCGGTGCGTCTGCCGGGAGCGAATATAAGGAGAGCCCCGGCAGCGCGCCTGCGGTCTTGTCTTGTTACCTTTGTAGCTAATAAAGTTACTTAATGTATCGAGCTGGTCACGTCTTCATTTCCTGCGCCTGATCTAACACTGGCGACGAAGGACTAGAGAAGAGAACCTGAGCAAGTCTCGTGGCACGATCGCCCACCCAGCTAAAGGCCCGAAACCACAGCGACCCTCAGAATGGCAACTCCGCAAGCTCCGATTGCCGCACTGAACCCGATACGTCTTCATTTCCTGCGCCTGATCTAACAGTTTGTTTGTTTTTTTTTAATTTGATTTATATGCCGCCCTTCTCCGAAGACTCAGGGCGGCTTACAATGTGCTCAGCAATAGCCTTCATCCTTTTGTATATTTTATACAAAGTCAGCTTATTGCCCCCACAACTGGGTCCTCAATTTACCTACCTTAGAAAGGATGGAAGGCTGAGTCAAGGTTGATTCGAACCCTGCAGTAATTGCAGGCAGCTGGTCTTAATAACCAGCTTAATAACAGGGTGCCTTAAACCCCTGTACTACCAAGGCTCTTGTTTTTGGTTACAGGATTAGGCTGTTGGCTACTCTTTGATTGTTTGCCTGAGTTGACAGCTCCTCAACTGAGGTATTGTTTATTTCTTGATTGTTGGTCTAGTATTAAGTCATTAACAATGTGTAGAACAGTCCAGTGCACACATTCTGAAGAGAGAGAAGTTCCTTGCGGATAGGCTACAGCAAAAGCATGGAAGAATAAACTTGATCCAGCTCAGATTGGTTCCTGCAACATTATCCTGGGACATGTATATTTGCCTCCATTCTGATCAGAATCAGAATGGAGCTGGAAGAGTCCTTGGAGGTCTTCGAGTCCAGACCCCTGCTGTTGTGGCTTGTCAGCGGATTGTAGCTGATTCTGACAGTGAGAAGGCTGGTGTGGTGTTGCACCAGCAGCCTGTGCAGCTGGCACCCAAGTCAGACAATGAGGAGGCTGGAGAAGATGTGGTGCCAGAGGTAGGGATTCAGCCAGGGCCTTCAGAACCTCCAGAAGCTCCTTTAAGTGAAGAGGACGAGGGGAAGGAGTCTCTTCTCAATGCACGGGCTTGCAGAGCTGCCAAAAGGCAGGAGTGGCTCCTCAGGAGGAGGTCTCCTTGAGAGTAAGGCTTGGGGCTAATGGGCCATTCCCTTAGCCTATTTAAGGAGGAATGCCAACTGAAGCAAGTTGTAGGGAATAACTTTAGTTCATTCTCCTTCGCGTCTGGATCTCTGCAAATTGCTTCTGGGCTTTCTGCCAACCTTAGTAAGATTGTGATTACTTTATCTTTGGTTTCTTGTAGGCTGTTAAGGAAGTTTATTAACAGCCTTTGTTTGCAAAAGACTGAGTTATTTTAGTAAATTTAAGTTTTGTACAAACTTTGTGTGTGCTGTGTTCTTTGGGGTCCATAGCTAGGGCAAAACACCTGCTCAAGCAGAAGATCCTATACCATTTCAGGTAAGTGACTGTCTAGTAGTCCTTTCTTAAGCACTTCTAGTGATGGAGTACACACAACTTCTGAAGGCAAGTCATTCCATTGATTAATTAATAACATTGGTCATTTAGTCCAACCCCCTGCTCAAGCAGGAGACCATATGCCTGTGATGGCGAACCTATGGCATATGTGCCACAGGTGGCATGCGTAGCCATATTGGTGGGCACACGAGCTCAGCTCTGGTGTGCATGAGCGTGCCGGCCAGCTGAATTTTGGGCCTTCTTGGCCCACCAGAAGTAGGGAAACAGGCTGTTACCTGCCTCCAGAAGGCCTTGTGGGGTGGTGGGGAAGGCCCGTTTTTCTCTCTCCCAAACCTCCAGAGCTTTTCTAGGAGCCTGGGGAGGGCATCCCCCCAGAGGCCCTCCAGAGGCCAGAAATGGCCTGTTTGCCAACTTCCATCTCTGGCCTCCGGAAGGCTTCCAGGGGTGGGAGGTGGGAAAGGCCGTTTTCACCCTCCCCAGACTCCTAGAAAGGCTCAGGAGGCTCGGAAGAGCAAAAAACAGGCCTACCATGCCATTGCATGCCAGGAGCGTGGGGAGCATGGGGGGGGGGTCATCACTGCCCTATGCCATTTCAGACAAGTGACTGTCCAGTCTCTTCTTTAAAACCTCCAGTAATGGAGCACCCACAACTTCTGAAGGCAATTTCTCTTCCCCTGGTTAATTGTCCTCACTGTTAGGAAGTTTTTCCTCAATTCCAGGTTGCTTCTTCCCTTGATTAGTTTCCATCCATTGTTTCTTGTCTTGCCCTCTGGTGCTTTGGAAAATCACTAGTATTAATCTTAGTATTAATCTACCCAGCTTTTTATATCCACCCCGAACCAGCCCAGTGATGCCCTTGACGTGATGTCCCGGTGCCTGGAAGTGGTACGGATCTGGATGAGGAGTAACAGGCTTCAACTTAATCCGGCCAAGACTGAGTGGCTGTGGATACCGGCATCTCGGGCCGAGCAAGAGGTTCCAACACTGTCTACTGGGGCAAGGCATTGCCTCCCGTAGACAGGGCGCACAACTTGGGCGTCCTCTTGGACTCACGGCTGAGTCTGGAGGATCATATCACGGCCGTGACCAGGGGGGCGTTTGCCCAGGTTCGCCTGGTGTGCCAGTTGCGCCCATACTTGGACCGAGATGCCCTACACACAGTCACTCATACACTAGTCACCTCCCGGATCGACTACTGCAATGCTCTTTACCTGGGGCTGCCCGTGAAGACCACCCGGAGGCTTCAGCTGGTGCAGAATGCGGTCGCGCGGGTTGTTGCGGGAGGGACCTGATACTCCCATATTACACCACTCCTGCGCGGCTTGCATTGGTTGCCGGTTGCCCTCCAGGTGAGATTCAAGGTACTGGTGTTAACCTATAAAGCCCTTCATGGATTAGGTCCAAGATATTTGTCGGACCACCTGCAACCAGCGTTAACTTCCCATCGCCCGGTGCGCTCTCACAGAGAGGGCCTACTCAGGGTGCCATCAGCTAGACAATGTCGGCTGGTGACCCCCAGGGGTAGAGCCTTCTCTGTGAGCGCCCCCACACTTTGGAATCAACTTCCCTTGGGGCTCCGGTTGGCCCCTGACTTTCGTACCTTCCGCTGTGAACTGAAAACCTGGCTATTTATGTCTCCCGGTCTGGACTGATGGGGTAGTATATTTTAATTTTTTAAAACACTTTTTTGATATCTTTTATGTATATTGTTGTTTTTAACAGTCGCTTGGTTGATTGTCGTTGTGAGCCGCCCTGAGTCCTTGGAGATAGGGCGGCATACAAATTTTATAAAATAAATAAATAAAAATAAATAATAATCTCTGCATTTATTTGAGAAAGCTCCATTGCATAATGAAATGTGTGCATCCTAAATTCTTGGAGTGGGCTTTCTCACAGCTGAAAACTCCACAATCTGATCTTAAGCACATTTCTTAAAAAGTACTGGGATTTACTGTTCCGGCAGAAGGAAGATCTCATCCGTGCATGGACCAGCGAACGTCTTTCAGATGAGTTAACTATTGATTCATGTTGGGCCAAAGAAAACCAAGAATTAGCAGCTGGAGACAGATACAGGCCAAGCAAGGTGAGATAGGAGAGGATTGTTTCAGAGCAAACAAGACAAGCAACAAGTATGGCTGAGCTGACAAATCAAGTCACCAGGATTTAGCCTGTGGCTTGAAGCTGGTATCGCTGAGAAGCAATCAGTAGCAAGTGGATAGATCAGTGTTAGGTCCCAAGGTCAAGTTGCAAACTGAATGAGAAATTCCACTGCCAGGTTGTATTTCAAATGCTTGAAAGGAGGCTGTATGAAGCCAAGGAAATAGGGAGAGTAGAATACGGCCATAATTAAAAAAGATACCAGAGATGAGAAGTAAGGGACATTACATTGAATGTTAAGATCTAGTTTCTCCTTCAGTGGAGGCATTCCTTTTCTGGAGGCGGAGGACATTTTTAAGATGTTGGATAACCATTTGTCTGAAGCGGTGTAGGGTTTCCTGCCTAAGCAGGGGGTTGGACTAGAAGACCTCCAAGGTCCCTTCCAACTCTTCTCTTCTCTTCTCTTCTCTTCTCTTCTCTTCTCTTCTCTTCTCTTCTCTTCTCTTCTCTTCTCTTCTCTTCTCTTCCCTTCCCTTCCCTTCCCTTCCCTTCCCTTCCCTTCCCTTCCCTTCCATTCCATTCCATTCCATTCCATTCTATTCTATTCTATTCTATTCTATTCTATTCTATTCTACTTAAAAACTTCCAGTGTTGGAGCATTCACAACTTCTGGAGGCAAGTCATTCCACTGATTAATTGTTCTAACTGACAGGAAATTTCTCCTTAGTTCTAAGTTGCTTCTCTCCTTGATTAGTTTCTACTCAGTGCTTCTTGTCCTGCCCTCAGGTGCTTTGGAGAATAGCTTGACTCCCTCTTCTTTGTGGCAGCCCCTCGAATATTGGAAGACTGCTATCATGTCTCCCCTAGTCCTTCTTTTCATTAAACTAGACATACCCAGTTCCTGCAACCGTTCTTCATATGTTTTATCCTCGAGTCCCCTAATCATCTTTGTTGCTCTTCTCTGCACTCTTCTAGAATCTCAACATCTTTTTTACATCGTGGCGACCAAAACTGAATACAGTATTCCAAGTGTGGCCTTACCAAGGCATTATAAAGTGGTATTAACACTTCACGTGATCTTTATTCTATCCCTCTGATAGAATTCCCCAAGGATGGGCTCCAAGACGAGTCCGAAAGCTCGGAAGACTGAACCTCTGGTCCCATTGACCAACTCAGATTGGTTCTTGCTAATTTATCTATGTGTCAGTCATGTATTTGGAATAGAAGCTTCATCCAGCTCTACCTTCTCCATTGTGAGTTGAAGAAAAAACTTCTGGCACTTTAGAGTCAATTTCCAAAGGCTGTGAAATCTGAACGTACTCTTCTTCTCCAATATGTCGATGACAATCAGTCATCCAGGTAGAGTTGTCTGGACGTTGAGTCATGGTAACTGGACTTCTTTTTGGTTTGAAATGTTTTGCTGCCTATCCAAGTAGCTTCTTTGGTCTGAGCAAGTTGGTTAGTTGGGACCCTATATATGTCCTCCAGGGTTGTTTTATTTGCCTGGATAGGCTCCTTAGGTGAGTAGGCAGAGAGCCATTAAGGAACATTGCTCCTAAATTCTCTCTTAAGTGGGTTGTCCGCAAAAGGTACTTTCTCAAGAGACAACTGGACTTTCTTTGTTTTTCCTTGAAGACATTTCACTTCTCATCCAAGAAGCTTCCTTCAGTTCTGACCGAATGGTGGGAGGATGGAAGGATTTATATTCTTTGTAGTCATCTGGTCATTGGCACTCTCTCTGAGAGTGCTTGAGGCCACTTGGAAGTTTTATCTGTGCCCTCATGGTCACATAAATAGCGCAAATGGGAGTGGAATCTTCTTGGAACTGCTGAAAGGACTGTTTTGTAAACAGAAGATAGGGGCTGTCATTTCCCTCCCCCTCTATTAAGAGAGAGCTGTTTAATTTTAACGTAGATGGCCTCTTTGACCCCTCTTTCAAACCAGCAGTCCTCTCTGTCTAGAATATGGACTTTGCTGTCTTCAAAAGAGTGGCCTTTGTCTCTTAAGTGGATTGTTAAGTGTGACCTTCCTGGTGAACCTGTGAAGTGGTCTTGATCTTCTTGGTCCACTTCACCATGGAGGTCACCCTTAACAGCTCATCTAAGAGAAGGATTTAGGAGTCACAACCCTAACAACTCTCTGACTAATCATCTAATGAGCCTATTCAGGAAGCTAATTCAGGAAGCTCAAACTGCCCAAGGAGCTGCTGATCCAGTTCTACAGAGGAATTATTGAATCTGTCATCTGCACCTCCGTAACTGTCTGGTTTGGTTCTGCAACCCAACAAGACAGACACAGACTTCAGAGGATAATCAGAACTGCAGAAAAAACAATGGCTACCAACCCGCCTTCCGTTGAGGACCTGTATACTGCATGAATCAAAAAGAGGGCTGTGAAAATATTTACAGACCCTTCACATCCTGGACATAAACTGTTTCAACTCCTACCCTCAAAACGATGCTATAGAGCATTGCACACCAGAACAACTAGACACAAGGACAGTTTTTTCCCTAATGCCATCACTCTGCTTAACAACTAATTCCCACAACACTGTCAAACTATTCACTAAGTCTGCATTACTATTACTATGAGTCTTCTCATCGTTTTTATCACCCATTTCACTTAACCAACATTTATAAATATCTAATAAAATACAAATTAGGAGAGGAGGTGGTTAAAGAAAACATGATAATTTGGGCCAAAAACATAGGATACAATATTGAATTGGATTACTGGGAAAAATTGTGGAAGACAAATTATAAGCTGACAATGTCTATACCCTATAAAGAAAACCTTTACAAAATGTACCTTAGAATTCTTGATGTATGTATCTTGTCTTTTTATGTACATTGAGAGCATATGCACCAAAGACAAATTCCTTGTGTGTCCAATAACACTTGGCCAATAAAGAATTCTGTTCTGTTCTGTTCTGTTCTTATTCTGATTGGGTGAGAAATTAAAGCACCCTGGAGGATATATATCAGGGGTGGGTTCTACTTACCTTTACTACCGGTTCGCAGTGGGGCCGAAGCCACAGAAGCGTTTTGGTGATGTCGGGGTCAGTGGGCGGGGCCTCCCGATGGTTTTACTACCAGTTCTATAGAACCAGTGCAAACTGGGGGCAACCCACCACTGATATATATGGGGGTCCCCCTTAACCAACTTGCTCAGTCTGAAGAAACTACTTGGATACGCAGTGAAATAGAATAGAAAAGAAGTCCAGTTGCGTCCATGACTCAGCGTCCAAACCTTCTTCTCCAACAGTCGTCGTGAGGGGAAAAACGAAACGAAACAAAATGGCAACTACCAGAAGTAGCCTCTGAAATCTGTTTTATTTTGCTATTGGCTTATGTTAGTTGAAGTTTCTGAATGCACAATCCTGCTTTGGAAATTTAAATCAGATTTCAGAAAGACCAGCTGAAGATCAGACTCTGGATCTTTAAGGGTACATGGATTCTGTAGAGAGGTGGGGTTCACTTACCTTCCCTACCGGTTCTCAAATGTGAGTGCATGCGTTCTGGGCATGCGCACAACCTCCAAAATGTGGCTAAATAGGATGGCATTACATCCGGGCAGGTGGGCAGGGCCTACCTCAGTCGCCACTACTGTTTGGCCCGAACCAGCCCGAACCGGCTGAATCCCACCAATGATTCTGTAGCTTCAGAGTTAAGTTTTACTCTAGATCAGGGGTCAGTCTGCAACCTTAAATACTCAAAGAGCCATTTGGACCCGTTTCCCACAGAAAAGAAAACACCGGGAGCCACAAAACCTGGGTGGGCGTGGCCAGCTCGATGTCACTCACTTCCAGCAGTCACATGACACCCCTCCTAGCCACGCCTACCCAGCTGGTCATTAGGGCAGAGAACCAGTTGTTAAAAAAACGGGAACCACAAAATCCTTTTGACATATCTCTCTCTCTTACCATGCCCACGAAGCCACACCCACAGAACTGGTATTTTTAAAAAATTGAATTTCACCACTGGTGCTGACCAAAGAAGAGTTCTGGAAGAAGAAAGAAGAAAGATAGAAGTGAAGTTGGCTCCAAGCAAACTTTATAAATGAGGTTGGAAATTCCTCCGGTGGTTTTCAAGCTTCTATATTTACTTCTAATTCTTGCATGAAATATACTTCTTTGAAAAGTGCATAATTCCTGCCTCCTCGATCTCGCTCAGCTGTGTGAGTCTTGACAATTCCTTGCCATTATTTAACAATGGGATTATCCACAGTTTAAATATGTATAAAAAGGAACCCTAATCAGGCCAACCTTCACCAAGTCCAGTTTTAATCACTGTAAGTAAATTCTAATTTGTGCAACTCTGGGTTAAAGGCACACTTGTTAATTCACAAAAGTTAATCTCTTTTTTGGAATGTAACTCTCTAGGAATTAAAAGGAAGCCTTTGGCCTTTTTAAAACACGGCAAAACTTTGGCTGTCGGTGGCATTACTGACCCTCTGGAAATCACTAAGAATGATTCAAACTTCTTATAATATGCATCAGGCCGTGGTTATAAAATTGTTCGTTTGCTCTGTTCTTCCCTGACAGAATTCAGCAAGATGCTAAAATGGGATTGCTTTGGGGGCCGATAACACAACAGTGCAGAATTCAAAAGTAATTAATGCATCAGTTAAAGAATAGATTATGAATCAGCTGAAGTTCTTAAATTGCCTGCCCCAGGTATAGTTCTTTAATAAACGGGCTCGTTAATTATTTCTAAATTATATGTGTCAATTTGCTTTCCTAGGACACGATCCAGGCTATGTTAACTACTCTTAGAAGATTCATCAATTCGCTCTACTAGAAAACGCCGAAGTCAGCTTGAATTGTCACAACGACGGAGTAAGAATTAGGTTAACCTCTCGGAGATTCTCAATCATCTCACAGTTGTCCCAAAAGTGCTGTTAGAAGGAATATCCTTCTGGGTTCAGCTCCAAGTGGGGAAAAAGACACTGGAAACATGGAGACTGCTTGGAAAGATGGTTTAATGGTGGACAGGATCACATGGTTTGAGTTCCTGAACAGAAAAAGGGCGAGATGCAGCGAGTCCCCGGGTTTTATGCCCTCTCTGGCTTTGAACTTTCTGGGGCCCAGAAAGAGTATCCTGATTGGTTGTCAGACTCCCAGGGGATGGGGGGTCTTAGCTAGCCTTGCTGGCTGATGTAATCTTCCCAGGTGCTATGTGGGGAGTTTCTTTTGCTAAATGGGTCCTATTGTGTTAGTTTCTGTTGCTAGATGGGTCCTATTGTGTTTCAGATCATGGTCCTTTGACAAAGGTGGGAGAAGTTCAAATAAGTTAAGAAGTTCAAAACAGAAGAAGCTTCAAGGGTGTGTAGGAAGTTAGCACCCATCCCTTTCCTAGGAAAATGAGATATTTTAGGAAATATTAAAAGGGCAGAATATTTCCCCTAAAAGGGAGGCAGAAATTTCAACCTCCCCCCAGCTTTGTCAATGGGCCATTAAGGCCTGGGCCAGTCTATTCTACATAGCAAAGATTTACCCCCTTCTGACAGAGCCATAGTAGGAATTGCCCAAAGCCTTTTCATTACATCATCACCTAGCAGGAGTCAACCAAGCCTAGGGACTCAAAAGACAACCTACAGAGTGACCCCTGCATGGCCCCATGGGAATCTGATAACCAATCAGAACACAAGCTCAAATTCAAAGCCCAACGGAGGGCATAAAACCCAGGGACTCTCAGCATCTCTTCCTTTTTTTTTCACCCAAGATCTCCAAGGCATGTGATCCTGTTCATCAATAAACCTTCTTTCCAAGCAACTTCCATGAATCCGGTGTCTTTTTCCCACACTTGGAACTGAACCCAGAAGGAAATTTCTTCCAACAGGTGAGAAATAAAATGTTTTCAAAAAGAAACTTAAGAAAGTCCAGCTTGCCCTTTGGGGAAAAAAAAGAAAAACACCTATCAAGCAGGAGGAAATCAGGAAATCAGACAGTTCAAATGAATATAAAGATTTATGATGTGCTAAAGCAGGAGTTCCCAACTTGCATGCACGCACATCCTCACTAGTGTGAGCAGTGGGTGAGTGCACACGTGTGTGTGTCCTCCATTTAAGTGAGCAGAAGGCGCGTGAGCCCACCACTTGCTCAAATGGAGCTGTGTGCAGTGCACACTTGCCGGCTACTCACACAGAACCATCCCCTCTCCTCCACCGCCACCTGTCCGCAAAGCTGGAAACACTAGGTGGTTCAGTGGCTAAGACACTGAGCTTTGTCGATCAGAAAGGTCGGCAGTTCAATGGTTCGAATCCCTAGTACAGGTCTCCTGCGTTAGCAGGGGGTTGGACTAGATGACCTCCAAGGTCCCTTCTGACTCTGTTACTGTTACTGTTACATTAGGATCAGGGGTGAAATCCAATTTTTTTTCCCTACTGGTTCTGTGGCTGTGGCTTGGTGGTCGTGGCAGGGGAAGGATATAGCAAAATCTCCATTCCCACCCCACTCCTGGGGGGGAGGATATTGCAAAATCTCCATTCCCTCCCCACTCCTGGGGGGAGGATATTGCAAAATCTCCATTCCCACCCCACTCTGGGGCTAGCCAGAGGTGGTATTTGCCGGTTTTCCGAACGACTCAAAATTTCCGCTACCGGTTCTCCAGAACTGGTCAGAACAGCGATGGCTAACCTTTTCCGGACCAACTGCCCAAAGCACACACAAATACGTGAGAATGTGAGAATGCATGCCCCAAACCCCAAAATGCAATTTGTGCGCAGCCCCC
Organism: Pantherophis guttatus; assembly: GCF_059756535.1. Lineage (NCBI taxonomy): Eukaryota > Metazoa > Chordata > Lepidosauria > Squamata > Colubridae > Pantherophis > Pantherophis guttatus. The sequence continues at coordinate 7,382,584 of NC_142064.1, forward strand.
CACGCATGAGGGCCCCCCTACGCATGCACGCATACCTACCCCAACCCCCACGCATGCGTGCAGGGCCCCCATGCATGTGCCCTGCCTCCCGTACATGTGCAGCAGAGACCCAAAGACCAGCTGGCTGGTGGGAAGCACGTGCGCACACAGAGCAGAGCTAAACTAGGGCAATGCCTCGCGTGCCATCAGAAAGGACGCTGCGTGCCACCTCTGGCACCCGTGCCATAAGTTCGCCATCATGGTGTTAGAACCTGCCGGATTTCACTCCTGATTAGGATGCTCTTTGTTGTTGTTGTTGTTGTTGTTGTTGTTGTTGTTGTTGTTGTTGTTGTTGTTGTTGTTGTTGTTGTTGTTGTTGTTTTAATTTGATTTATATGCCGCCCTTCTCCGGAGACTCAGGGCGGCTTACAATATGCTAAGCAATAACCTTCATCCTTTTGTATATTTATACAAAGTCAGCTTATTGCCCCCACAAACTGGGTCCTCAATTTACCTACCTTAGAAAGGATGGAAGGCTGAGTCAACCTTGAGCCTGGTGAGATTTGAACTTACTTTAATTGCAGACAGCTGGTGTTAAATTACAGTGCTTAGTCTGCAGAGCTATCCAGCTTGTTAAACCCCTCTATAAGCATCTGACATACTACTAGTGATCAAAGCTAGTTGGCAGGTAGATAAGTCAATGGAATTCAAGGCAGGTTGGACTTAGATGTCTGTTGGGCATGAAGGGACTTGAGACTGATGATGCATTTGACCCCTCCTTCAAGGTCAGTCTGGTCATCTCCTACAGCTGTGATGGCAAACCTATAGCATGCGTGCCACAGGTGGTACACAGAACCCTCTCTGTGGGCACGTAAACTGTTGCCCTAGCTCAGCTCCACTGTGCATGTGTGCACGCTTCCCGCCGGCCAGCTGATTTTTGGGTCTGTGCCGCGCATGTGCGGGGGCAGGGCACATGTGGGAGATGTGTGCACATGAGCGTGGGGGATGGGGGGAGTCGTGAACACATGCATGGGAGGCAGGGGGGAGCATAGGGGCAGCCCCCCCCACAGCCCATTTTTGGTCCCAGGAGGCTGCAGGGAGGCCTGCTAGGCCCAAAATGAGGCACGGGGAGGGGTCATGTGTGGGGGCTGGGGAGAGCACAGGGGGTCATGTGCACATACATGGGGTGGGGGAGCATGCAGGGGTCATGCGCGCATGTGAGGGGGAATGGGGCATGTGGAGGCATCACATACAAATTTCATTATGGATCCCGGCTGTTGTGCACAAGCGCGCTTTCGGCACTTGACGACAAAAAGGTTAGCCATCACTGTCCTACAGCAACAGTGATGCAGTCCACTGAATCTCATTTCACAAAACCCAGTTGAGGAGAGTTCCCACGGGGTGCCAAATTTAAAACAGAATAGACCTGGAAGGGACCTTGGGGTGGTCTTCTAATCCAACCCCCTCCTCAAGCAGGAGATCCTATACCATTTCGGACAAGTGGCTGTCCAGTCTCTCCTTAAAAACCTTCCCTGTTCGAGCACCCACAACATCTGAAGGCAAGTTGCTCCACTGGTTGATTGTCCTCACAGTTAGGAAGTTTCTCCTTAAATCCAGGTTGCTTCTCCCCTTGGTTAGTTTCCACCCATTGTTTCTTGTCCTGCTTTCTGGTGTTTTGGAAAAATAGGTTGACTCCCCTCTTCTTTGTGGCAGCCCTTCAAATATTGGAATACTGTTATCATGTCACCCCCAGTCCTTCTTTTCTCTAGACTAGCCAAACCCAAATCCTTAAATACAAAATCTGCAGGAGAACTTATTTATTTATTTATTATATTTCTATACTGCCCTTCTCCCGAAGAACTCAGGGGAGTGTACAGCCTGATTAAAAGCACAAAGAAAGACAAAATTTAAAAATAATTAAAATTATTAAATGATAGGCTCAATTTATAAAACCCCAAATTTAAAATCCCATTTAAAACCAATTAAAATCTTTATATTGATAGCCCAGCCTGGCGGAACAACATGGTTTTGAGGGCACAGCGAAATACACGGAGATCAGAGATTTTACGAATTTCTGGGGGGAGTTCATTCCAAAGGGCAGGGGCTCCCACAGAGAAGGCCCTCCCCCTGGGTGTCACCAGCCAACATAATTTGGCCGATGGCACCCTGAGGAGACCCTCTCTGTGGGAGCGGACTGGCCGGTGGGAGGCTACTGGTGGCAGAAGATGGTCTCGAAGGTACCCGGGTCCTATGCCATGGAGCGCTTTAAAGGTGGTGACCAACACCTTGAATCGCACCCGGAAGACCACTGGGAGCCAGTGCAACTCGCGCAGGAGGGGTGTCACATGGGCACAACGAGTCGCGCCCATAAACACCCGCGCGGCCACATTCTGGACCAGTTGGAGCCTCCGGGTGCTTTTCAAGGGGAGCCCCATGTAGAGAGCATTGCAGTAGTCCAGTCGGGAGGTAACAAGGGCGTGAGTGACTGTGCGCAAGGCGTCGCGATCCAGAAAAAAAAAAATAGTAAAAAATTAATAAAAATGGTTGCCCGTGATCCAAAATTTGGAATAATTTACTCAAGGTTCAGGAAGCAGCAGGTTAGCCCTTCACATTTAAAGGTCCGCCATGCTTTTTCCTTCAATAGATAAGTGACGAGGTTATCTCCATGCTTTGCTTCAGTATCCAGCGCTTCTGAACACCTCCAAACATTAAGATAATGAACAGTTCCTGATCTTCATTTCCAGTTTCTGATTTCTGCATGAGCAATTACTTCTCAACATGAAACCAGCTACTTAACAGTCCTCCGTTACTGTAATGTAACTCTTTTCCGAATCCGCTCTCTGTGAAAGCCATTTCAATGCCTCCTTTGTCAATCCCTGCGAATTCTGTCCATTAACTAAACATTATGTTGGCTCGCAGGCAAATATTTTAGCTCGGATAGATTATCCAGCCTCTTATAAATCAATCTTTCCAACAGGATCCCGCCGGTTTCTTTCTTTCTTTCTTTTTTTAATCTTCCCTCCTTAATCGCTTGATACAATCAATAAAGTGCCTTCTTAATCTTTGGAGGCATGGGGTGGCTGCTGACATCAAAACATTTTTGAATGAACATCGCCTAGTGCCAAAACATTTCTCCAACTTGAATTAAGGGAGAGGGATGAACGAGAGGGACAGAGAATGGATGTTGTGAACAAGGCCCAAGTAGTGATTACCAAACACAATTCTGTCCTCAACAAACTTATTTTATTAAAACAGCTGAGAATTAATTCATTCTCAGCTTAGTCCAAAATAGAATTCTTAATAATCAGTCCGTCAGCCTTATCACCATCCTTTGATGTCTTTGGCAACTTGCCAAAGGCTTTTCTTAGCAAACCCACCCCACAAAGTTCAAGAGACGCTGACAAGAAGCACTGGAATCAATGTTGCTTTGCTACAAAGAACCCAACAGCTCTTTGCTGCTCTTTTAAGCCTTATTGGAGGGGCCAATCATCTCCTGGCCTTACTCCCGAGTCGTCCTTTTTGCTTCAGCTGCTCTTGCCTTCTGGCAGCTCTTTGCATGCGTGCACTAGGAACAGGCTCCTCCTGTTCCTCAGCCTCTCTGCTGTCTGACTCTGGAGGCTCCGGAGTCCGTGCATCGCTCCCAGATGGCCCTGGCCCCGTCTCTGCCTCTGACGCAGAGCCCTCATCCGGGCCTTCCCCTGACTCCAGGACTGGTCCATTGTCCTCCCCAGCCTCCCCAGCCTCCTCACTGTCCGACTCCATTGCCAGGTCCGCAGGCTGCTGGCGGACCACAACAATGGGAAAGGAGAGTGTAAAAAAAAAAAAGCATTTATCTGGCCAATATTATATCAGAGCGGCCCAAAAGATAAATCAGAAATGGGTCAACCTTCATAGGTTTATTTACAATAGGAGGCCCTGAGTGATTGCTTTATCTTTTCAGAGCTCCGTCTCGTCTTTCCGCTTTGGAGACTCAGAAGTAATGTGGTCTCTGAAACTCCCCTGGTGAACAGACCCCCATATTTCAAGGAAGGTCACGGCATAAACGTCTTTTCTCTCTCCCCCCAAATATATATATATATGGTGGCGAACTGCCTGTGTGAACAGCATCTGTCATAATGAGTGAACAGTTATTAAGGCAGATGGACACGGGTGATGGATTCTTAAAGAGAGAACAGCCACCGAAGTGCCTGGAAGCTTTGTTTTGGGGCAGCTTGAGAAGAGATGCAAATGGCAGGACCAAATGGTTTCTAAAACCAGGCTGAATCAAAACGGAAGGAACAAAGCCGGTTCTGAAAAGGAACCCGCAGGTTAAGGGGTTAAGGTTAAGAAGTTCTTGTTAGCTTGAAGGAATGATTCTGGCATGCTGGTTTTTCTCTCTACTTTAAATTCTGGTTGAAATGGGACTTGTTTTGGAAGCTCTTTTTTAAGGTGGGTTAAAGGTGGGTTCATCTCTGGGAGTTTTAAAGAAGAGGGTGGAGAATTTAAAAACTGTCCGTGAGAGGGTCACCTCCCAAAGATGATGCAGGAAATGACCAGGTTGATCCGGAGGGAGGGGTCAAATGTGACATTAGTTTTGAGTATCTGTCTGTCTGTCTGTCCTCTGTCTGTCTGTCTGTCTCTCTCTCTCTCTCTCTCTCTCTCTATCATCTCTTTCTATCTCTCTCTCTATCTCTCTATCATCTATCTATCACCTATCATCTGTCTATCATCTATCTATCTATCTATCTATCTATCTATCTATCTATCTATCTATCTATCTATCTCTAGCTAGCTAGCTATCATCACTTTCTGTCTGTTCTCTCTCTCTATCATCTTTCTCTTGATCTATTATATCTATCTCTCTATCTATCATCTATCAACTATCATCTGTCACTCATCAATCAATCTATCTATCTATTGTCTATCTATCTATCTATCTACTGTATCTATCTATCTATCTATCTATCTATCTATCTATCTATCTATCTATCTATCTATCTATCTATCACTTGCTATCTATTTTCTCTCTCTATCATGTCTTTCTCTTGATCTATTATATCTATCTATCTCTATCTATCTATTACTTTCTATTCTCTCTCTCTATCATCTCTTCTCTTGATCTATTATATCTATCTATCATCTATCTATCTATCTATCTATCTATCTATCTATCTATCTATCTATCTATCTATCTATCTATCTATCTATCATCTATGTCAAGCACAGGAAATCAGGAGTCCAGGCAGTTCAAACAAACATATAGGTTTATATATGGAAGCTTTCTACAAGAATCGAACTACTAATGGTCAAAGTTAATTGGTGGCAGATGAATGTCAATGAAATTCAAAGTGGGGTGGACTTTGGTCTCAAGCAAGAGATCCTATACCATTCCAGACAAGTGACTGTCTATCTCTTCTTGAGAATCTCCAGTGAGGGAGCACCCACAAGTTCTTAAGACAAGGCAATCTACTGATTGATTGTTCTCACTGTCAGGAAATTTCTCCTTATTTCTTGGTCTCTCCTTGATCAGTTTCCATCTATTATTCCTTGTCTGTCCACCAAGGACTCCTTATTTCAACCCTGAGTTACAAATATTCTCCTTTATTAATCCCTCCACTGTGATGGTATCATCAGAGCCTGAGAGAGATTCTGCTTCTGGATCCCTGGACATTCCTCTTTTTATCAACCCAAAGAATGACCTCAGTTTATACAGATGGATGGGTGGGTGGAGGGGTGTCATCCCTCAAGAATGACAGTGTAGATTTCTCCCCTCTCCCCTATTAGTTCAGGTGACATTGTTCAATTGAATGTCATTGTATTGTTATGAGAAAAAGTCTCTCATCTTGGCAAACACCTGCCGGAGTGTCCTTGGCTCTCATAGCTTTTCCTCTTGAAGTTTAGAGCCTGCATTCCATCTCACCCTTCCCTCCCCCCCCCTTGGTTCTTTGGCAGGTTGAGAAGTGATAATGGTTGCAACAACCTAAGGGTGCTTCGAGATTGACAAAGAGACTGGACAGCCACTTTCTGGAATGGTATAGGGTCTCCTGCTTGCATAGAGGGTTGGACTAGACGGCCTCCAAGGTCCCTCCCAACTCTATTATTCTGGTGAAAGCAAGATGATGTTTGCTCTTCAATTGTTCGTAATATCCCTCAATGACACCAGTCAGCAAAATGAAACAGGTGAGGTCTGCATTTATGAATAAACCTGCAGAGGGTTGGTCTTGGCAATTGTTTAGCTCAGCTTGAAATGAATTCCTTAAATCTTCTGAATATGCTAAGAGAGAAAATCTGCAAGTCGGATCTTCTCAGAAGTTTGAACGCTTGCTGCTTTCACTTCTGGTCAAACACCCATCAAACTGCACCCCGCCGCTTAAGACAGGAGTTGGTTGCCAACATTCAGAATCTCATAAAATGACACTATCCTTGAATATTATTAAAGTAGAATCTTGTAATAGTGGCCAAAGCTTCAGCATATCTTCATTTTAAAGCAGAAGAGAGTAGAAATATAGAAAAAGGAAATTGAGGACATATACATGTGAAGGTACAGACTAGGGTATTTAGAATAACCGAGTTGGAAGGGACCTTGGAGGTCTTCTAGTCCAACCCCCTACTTAGGCAGGAAACCCTACACCACTTCAGACAAATGGTTATCCAACATCTTCTTAAAAACTTCCAGTGTTGGAGCATTCACAACTTCTGGAGGCAAGTTGTTCCACTGATTAATTGTTCTCACTGTCAGGAAATTTCTCCTTAGTTCTAAGTTGCTTCTCTCCTTGATTAGTTTCCACCCATTGCTTCTTGTTCTGCCCTCAGGTGCTTTGGAGAATAGCTTGACTCCCTTTTCTTTGTGGCAGCCCCTGAGATATTGCAACACTGCTATCATGTCTCCCCTAGTCCTTCTTTTCATTAAACTAGACATACCCAGTTCCTGCAACCGTTCTTTTCTCACACTTTATAAATGTGCACATGTTACTCTTGTTGCAAACAGTTGTACCAATAAAGGAGAATATTTGTAGTTCAGGATCGAAGGGAGGGGTCCTTGGTGCTCTCTGAACTTGTTTTGTTGCAGATGTTTCATTACCCAAACTAGGTAACTTCATCAGTGCTAGAGTGAGCACTGATGATGTTACCTAGTTGGGTAATAAAATGTCTGCAAGAAAACAACCAAGCTCAAAGAGCACCAAGGACCCCTCAAACATAGTTATATGGCTAATTGTCAATTTACAACCACAATCGAGCCCAAAATTTATATTGCTAAGCGAGACATTTGTCAAGTGAGTTTTGCCGCATTATTTTACCCTCTCTTGCCACAGTTGTTAAGTCAATCACTGCGGGTGTTAAGATAGTAATTCAGTTGGCTTCCCTGTTGTATTTATTTATTTATTTATTTATTTATTTATTTATTTATTTATTTATTTATTTAAATTTGATTTATATGCCGCCCTTCTCCGGAGACTCAGGGCGGCTTACAGTGCATTAAGCAATAGCCTTCATACTTTTGTATATTTATACAAAGTTATCTTATTGCCCCAACAATCCGGGTCCTCATTTTACCCACCTTAGAAAGGATGGAAGGCTGAGTCAACCTTGAGCCTGGTGAGATTCGAACCTGCAGAAATTGCAGGCAGCTGTGTTAATAACAGGGTGCATTAAACCACTGTACTACCAAGGCTATTTATTTATTTAATGTATTTTTTTGCCGCCATTCTCCCGAAGGATTCAGGGCGGCGAACACAAGTTAAGAAACAAGTACAATAAAATCATAATTTAATCCAAATAATTAATTAGTAGTAAATAATAAAGCCCGGAATCAGTCTCAGCCTATTTGTTTGAAAAGCCAAGTCTTCAAGTCCCGACGGAAGGAGCGGAGATCAGGAGCCGTCCGGAGCTCAGTAGGCAATTCATTCCAGAGGGTGGGAGCACCCACACAGAACGCCCTACCCCTGTCTTTGCTTGTCAGGCATTCATAAAAATTGATCATGTGACCGTGGGACCCTGCAACCGTCATCAATATGAATCAGTTGCCAAGCGTCTGAATTTTGATCCTGTAACCGTGGGAATGCTGCAATAGTCGTAAGTGTGAAAAATGGTGTTGTAACTTTGCAACGGTCACTAAATGAACTGTCGTAAGTCAAGAACCTCATTAGTACCATGGGAAGGGAAAGGACCGTATCTTCTAAGCACAGTTCTTTGGCTCCAATTCAGAGGGCTGTGTTTGGTTAGAACGTAGAATAATAGAGTTGGAAGCAGGGGTGAAATGTAAAATCTGTTACTACCCGTTCTGTGGGTGTAGTTTGGGGGGGGGGGTAATGTGACTGGGTGGGCGTGGCCAACTTTTTTTTTTTAACTTTTCAAAGCATTTTTTTCTTTTTTCTTTTTTTTTTAAAAAAAACAAAACTTTATTCATTCTTAAAAACATTTAAAACATACAAGTTTCTCTTAGTCAAGAAACGAATTTACATATACAGTACACAACTTCACCTACTAACTAATTTCTATTTTTATACATACATATATACAAACATACAGTGACATATTTCATTTTCTATCCATCTGACAGTGCAGTTTTTAATTATATTAATTTCTTCTAAATTTCATCTCTACCCATTTCCCCTCCTCTGATTTATCCACTGGTACCATCTATTCCATATTGCAAAATATTTTGAGTCCTCCCTATCCTGTAACTCTAAAGTTAATTTGTCCATTTCTGCGCATGTGTATATCTTTTGTATTAACTCCTGGTCGGTTGGCAATCGATCTATTTTCCAAAGTTGTGCTACCGCTAATCTAGCCGCCGTAATTTTTTCTAATGCTTTGAAAAGCCTCTCTGCCAATCAGGGAACTCAGCTGGGATCGTCAGAGACTTTTCAAAGCATTTTTTTTAACCACCTCTTCGGCCAAGAGGTTGCAGAAAAAATTGCTTTGAAAAGCCTCTGACGATCCCAGCTGAGCCGCGCGATCATCAGAGGCCTTTTTTTTTAAACTTTTAAAAGCACTTTTTCATTGGAAGAGGTTGTAGAAAAAATGCTTTTAAAAGTAAAAAAAAAAAAAAAAGCCTCTGATGATCGTGCGGCTCAGCTGGGCATGGTGTGGGGGGGGGGCCGCAGGGATTTTTGCTACCAGTTCTCCAAACTTCCCTCTACCATCACTACCAGATCAGGCGATTCAGTCCGAACGGGGAGCATTTCACCCCTGGTTGGAAGGGATCTTGGAGGTCTTCTAGTCCAACCTCCTACTCAAGCTGGAGATCCTAGGCAATTTTAGATAAACGGCTGTCCAGTCTCTTCTTGAAGCTCCTTTAGAAAATTCCAAAGAAATCGAACCAGATGAGAAATGGAACCAGAAGCAAAGAGTGTGGAAAAACTAAAGCCCACGAGAGAAGACAGAATGGAATATATTTAATTGTCAGAATGAAAGACAAGGTGGAGATCAGGAGAAAACACTTCTTAAGGATTTGAAAAGCTGTCACATGAAAGAAAGTCAAACCATCCTGCAGTGAAGGGCACAAAAATAATACCCTTACATTACAGGAAGGCAGATTCTGATGGAATATTAGAAAAGAACTTTTTTTAACAGGAAGAGTTAGTTGAGAATAGAACCAATGACTCGTAGAAATGATGGGCTTTCCCTTCCCGGAGTGAAGTTCTGAAGCAGTGAGTTCTGAAGAGCGATATGATCTGAGATGCTTAATTTAATTTAGATTCCGGAAGTGAGTAGGAAGTTGGACGTATTGGCATTAAGGCTCCTTCTAAAGCTATTTATTTATTTCTAAAGCTATTTATTTGATATGGTGGCTCAGTGGCTAAGACGCTGAACTTGTCAATCGAAAGGTCGGCAGTTCAGCGGTTCGAATCCCTAGTGCCACATAACGGGGTGAGCTCCGATTACTTGTCCCAGCTTCTGCCAACCTAGCAGCTCAAAAGCACATTAAAAATGCAAGTAGAAAAACATGTGGGAAGGTAACAGCGTTCCGTGCGCCTTTGGAGTTTAGTCATGCCGGCCACATGACCATGGAGACATCTTTGGACAGCGCTGGCTCTTCGGCTTTGAAACAGAGATGAGCACTGCCCCCTAGAGTCAGGAACGACTAGCACATATGTGCGAGGGGAACCTTTACCTTTTAAAAGCTATTTTAAACACCTCAAGGGCAAGTCCCGATCTCCATTCTTCCATTTTATTATTGTTGTTGAAATGTGTACACTAATGAATTTCAAGTGTCTTTGGGAATTCATAAGTAAATATATATATATATCAGGAGAAAACACAAAACAGTAAAAGGCAAGGGAGGAACAAAAGACGGCAGGTGTAGAAAGTTAGCACTTCCACCCCCTTCCTAGAAGAATTAAATATTTTGAGGAATATTTAAAAAGGCTGGATAAGAGAAATTAAAAATCTTAAGGGAGACAGAAACACAGAGCCCCAGCTCCCTGCGCCCAACAGATATTTGGTGCCCATTAAGAAAGACTGGGCCAGCTGATCTACAAAATAAAAGACCTTCAGCTCCAGGGTAATGGGATTAAGACGTGACCCTCCAGGACATAATGGAGGAGCCTTGGTAGTACAGTGGTCTAAGGCACCCTGTTATTAAGACCAGCTGCCTGCAATTACTGCTAGTTCGAATCTCTCCAAGGCTCAAGGTTGACTCAGCCTTCCATCCTTTCTAAGGTAGGTGAAATGAGGACCCAGTTTGTGGGGGCAATAAGCTGACTTTGTATAAAATATACAAAAGGATGAAGGCTATTGCTTAACGCATTGTAAGCCGCCCTGAGTCTCCGGAGAAGGGCGGCATATAAATCAATTTTTTTTAAAAAAATGGGATTATCTAGCAGCAGGGCTCACTGCATTGCGAAATCACCTGGGGACATTGCATCAGCCCAAGGTTCAACCAAACTTGATTCAGACCAACATGACTCCACATGGGAGTCTGACTACAGCCAATAGAATACATATTCTTGCACAGGAACAGGAAGCTCAAGTTCAAAGCCCAAGAGAGGTTATAAATACCACTCACTCCCCACTCCATGTGTTCAGCTGCCCAGGACCTCAAACCCATGTGGTCCTCTTCACCAATAAACCATCTTTCCAATCAGCCTCCATGTTTCCAGTGCCTTTCTCCCCACTTGGAACTGAACCAGATGGGTATTTCTTCCAACACAGGCAACAACAACAAAAAGACACATGCTACTTAAAAAGGGGCTTCAACCAAAGCCAAAGGCCTGGGTGAACGGATGAATCTTCAAGGTCCTCTGAAACTCCAGAAAGATGGAAGCCACTGAGATCTCAGGGGGAACCGTATTTTAGAAGCTTTGCTATAGAAAAGGCATATTTCCAGGGTCCCGGGAGATGGAACTAGGGGTGGGATACTGGGGGTTTGCAGGGGTTCAGGAGAACCTCTAGCTGAGGTTCTGTGCAGTTCGGAGAACCCCCAAATCCCATTCCTAGCTGGCCCCACCCACCACACCCCTCCCCTCCCAGAAGTCCCCATGCGGCCTGTTTTGAATGCAGGTAAGTGCAGGACTCAGGGAGGGCAAAAACCAGACCTACTGGAAGTTTGGGAAGGCCAGAAACAGGCCTGTTTCTGGCCTCCAGAGGGCCTTCGGAGCCTGGCGAGGCTGTTTTCACCATCCCGGAGGCTCAAGGAAAGCCTCCGGAGCCTGGGGAGGGCAAAAATGCCCCCCACACTGTGGTGCAAGAGGCCAACTAGGCCACACCCACCATGGCCATGCCCACCCAGCAACCAGGCAGAAAACCCCTTGCTAAAAATTTTGAAGCCAATACCTGGATGGAACTATTGAATAGAAAGAACCTGTGCTTGCCAACTCTGTTGGATTGAACCACCTGGGATAATCCTATGGGAGATTAAGTAGTGAGGTATCAGCCCTGCCAGGTAAACTAAGCAAGAAACAAGACCAGATGAGCTCATTCTACTTTAATGTATGGCTGTGAGAGGTGGACCCTAAGGAAGGTTGAGCGCCGAAGAATTGATGCTGGGGAAGACTTCTTGAAAGCCTCTTCGACCTCAAGGAGATCCAATCAGTCAATCCTCAAGGAAATCAACCCTGACTGTCCTTTAGAAGGAGTGATACTGAAACTGAAGCTCAAGTACTTTGATCCTCTTATGAGAAGAAATGACTCATTGAAGACTCTGATGTTGGGGAAGATGGAAGGCAAAAGGAGAAGGGGATGGCGAGGATGAGATGGTTAGATAGTGTCATCCAAGCAAGGAACAGGAATTTGGGCAACTCCATGCGACAGTGGAGACCAGGGAGGCCTGGCGTGCTATGGTCCATGGGATCACAAAGAGTCAGACACAACATAGCAACAAAACAACAAACTACACAGAGAGCTGGGCTTGAGGTTTCAATGGTCATTTCCAATTCTAGTTTGATTGATTATGGTTTCAACCTTATTCTTGTCTCCAAGAGGCAAGAAAAACCTTATTCTTGTCTCCAAGAGGCAAGAAAAGATGGAAAGGCCATTGTAAGGAGAGGTCCCAAAGGTGCTTTTTGAAAAGGCAACTGGATTTTGCTTTTCCTTGAAAACGCTTCGCTTCTCATCCAAGAAGTTTTGAAGAAGCTTCTTGGATGAGAAGTTAACCATCTTCAAAGAAAAGCCAGTTGCCTTTTGAAAAAGCACTTTTGGAAGAACCATAATCTGGATGACTGAGAATCTCCATGGACATTGTAAACAGTTCTGAAAAAAAAAACAAAAAAAACCCACAACAGAAGACAAAATTCAACACACATTGTAAGACAATGTCTGAAGAATAGAATGGTACAAGAGTGGGCATAAACCAAGATATTCCATAAATAAAATTTACTAGATGACTCTGAATCTTTCACTCTTCTGAGTAGAAAGTAGAATTATCTACCTTTTGCATAATAATATGATTCAACTCTTTGGGAGGGAAATTAGACTAAAAAACAGATGATGCTTTAGTTTTGCTTCTCTAGCACAACCAGGCAAGTTGGAAATTATTCTCCTGAATGAATTACCTTTTGAACATTTCTCCCTGACACCACCCGAGTCCAACGACAAGATCTGGCAAAGGTCCTGAAACTTCATTTGAGGTTTTGTGTTGTAAATCTGGGATGCTTAATTTTATGTGCTTTGTTTCCTGCCCCTATGATCTCAAAGCATCTTCAGAAGGATGATGATTGATATCCATAAACCGTGTCCAGGCGAGAAAATAATTCAATTCCCTCTATCCTTTCCCGAAACAGAATGCAAATTCCAAGGTTGAATGATGTCATCGCAACCCATCTCCATAACATTTACTTGAGGTCAGTTTGAGATGGACTCTTCCTTTCCATGTGTCTGCACCAGAAGCCCTACGATGCGAAGTCCCGGAGCGATTGAATCCACTGGTTGAAATAAATTGATGTGGACCTCAAACGCTCCAAATGTTCTCCTGAAAATAATGGCATCTTGGCATTTGATCAAGTGCTCAGGCGGTCATTCTCTTCGGTATCAGCCAGAGCTTGAAGGATAGAGCCGTAAAGAAAGGATTGTCAGTCATAAACATTCCTCAAAATCGTGAGAGCCACAATTGGAAGTTTAAGTAATGGAGGACGTGATACCCTTGATATTTCAACAATTACATTGCAACAACTAGCTTCTTTTCAAACATGGGCCATTAGATGGGGCTACTGTCAAATGGTTTAATTGACAGAGCAAGAGAGGGACTAAACAATACCATGAAATTAGAACAAACAGGCAGACACCCAAACCAAGTAAGAGGGGAAGGTAAGAGTTGGTTTATTAAGCAAACCAACTAATTGTTGACCACCTGGAGAAAGCATTCCCGTATTTTTCGGAGTATAAGACGTACCAGAGTATAGCCTCCCACCGACCAGTCCGTTCCCACAGAGAGGGTTTCCTCAGGGTGCCATCAGCCAAGTTATGTTGGCTGGCGACACCCAGGGGGAGGGCCTTCTCTGTGGGAGCCCCAGCCCTGTGGAATGAACTGCCCCCGGAAATACGTAAGATCTCCGACCTCCGGGTGTTCCGCTGCGCACTGAAGACCCTGTTGTTCCGCCAGGCAGGGCTGTCAATATAATAATTTTAAATTGGGGTATTTTAATTTTTAGGGTTTTAAATCGGCCAAATCTATTTAATTATTTTAATTTTTAATTATTGTTGTGTCTTGTGTTTTTAAATTGGCTGTACACCGCCCTGAGTCCTTCGGGAGAAGGGCGGTATAGAAATAAAATTATTATTATTATTATTATTATTATTATTATTATTATTATTATTATTATTATTATTATTATTATTATTATTATTATTATTATTATTATTATTATTATTATTATTAGACACACCTTAGTTTTTGGGGAGGAAAATAAGAAAAAAGCTGATTGGTGGGTGGATCGGCCTCCCGGAATACCCCCAATCAGCTGTTTCCAGAGGTGAATTTTAGCAACAGGTTCATTGGTTGTGAGCTCTGTGCCTTGCTTTTTTTTTTTTCCTGCCTCTGAAACTCTGTTTCAGAAAAAACTTTTTTTTCTGCTACTGAAAGCCTCTGAAACAGAGCTTCAGAAAAAAAAGCTCTGAAGCTCTGTTTGGAGGCTTTTTTTCTGAAGCTTCTTTCAGAGGCTTTTTTTCTGAAGGACTATCTGTACTCTGTTCAATCTCCTTTTTTTGGTATTGGTATGTAGATTAACCTCTTCCGATCTGTTGGTTATTGTGTCATTCTCCAGATTTGTTAGCATCGTTTGGTTAGAACCTTTACTGATTCTTCTTTTGTTACTTGCCGTATTATTTTACATAAAAGCCTTTCAGAGGCTTTTTTTCTGAAGCTTCTTTCAGAGGCTTCTTTCAGCCTCTGAAACCTCTGTTTGAGCAGCTGGGCGGGGCTACATTCGGAGTATAAGACGCACTCAGATTTTCACCCTCTTTTTTGGGGGGGAAAAGGTGCGTCTTATACTCCAAAAAATACGGTACTTAGAATAGCAGATTATCCAAGAGTTTGTGAGTTCTAGTCCCACCCTAGGGACAAAAAGCCAATGAGGTGATTTTGGGCCAATCACCAGAAGACTGTGAGTTCTAGTCCCACTTTAGGTATGAAAACTGGGTTATTTATGGCCAATCCCCGGGAGATGGTGAGTTCTAGTTCTCTCTTAGCCATGAAAGCCAGCTGGGTAACTTTGAGCTAGTCACTCTCTCTCTCTCTCTCTCTCTCTCTCTCAGCCCCACCCACCTCACAAGATTGCTGTTGTGGGGAAAATAGGAGGAGGCGAGTGTATCGGATATGTTGCTTATAAAAATAAATGAATAAAATAAAAAATAAATAGTTATTATAGTTATTATTAGTTATAATAGTTATTATTTGCTGGCATGGATTTGGGTAGGCGGTCTTCAACCCTTACATTCCAAGATTCCATGAGGATATATTAATATATTAATATAATCTCCCGCATTGCTTTACACAGTAGCCTAAAGAAGCTACGGATATATTTTGAAAAGATTATGGATTGGAAGGATTTTGATTGCAGCCGTCCAACTGCTGTTAGTTTAATGCTGTTTCTCACATAAATAAACAAATCAGTCCATGGATTCAGCTTCTTCTTATTTGTCACAATACTGTTCTGTACAGACTAGATGAAACGTGGCTTAATGCCAGTAACTGTGAGCGGGATCTTGCAGTCCTAAAGGACAATCCCTTAAATATGAGCCAGCAGTGTGCGGCAGCTGCCAAAGAAGCCAACACCGTCCTAGGCTGCATAAACAGAGGGATAGAATCAGGATCACGTGAAGTGTTAATGCCACTTTATAATGCTTTGGTAAGGCCACACTTGAAATACTGCATCCAGTTCTGGTCATCACATTGTAAAAAAGATGTTGAGACTCTGGAAAGAGTGCGGAGAAGAGCAGTAAAGTTTATTAGGGGGACTGGAGCAGGGGTGGGTTCTAAATTTTTTTACTACCGGTTCTGTGGGCGTGGCTTATTTTGTGGGCATGGCTTGATGGTCATGTGATAATTATTTAGGATTTAGCAGAGGTACTGGTCTACCAGGCTTTTAACCTGGTTAACTTTTAACCTCTGCTTGCAGAGCTGTACCGATCTACCCATTTATTTTTGCAGGCACTGATCTACTCATGTATTTTTGCAGGCACTGGTCTACCCATTTATTTTTGCAGGCACTGATCTACTCGTATTTTTGCAGACACTGATCTACTCATGTATTTTTGGAGGCACTGGTCTACTCATGTATTTTTACAGGCACTGATCTACTCAAGTATTTTTGCAGGCACTGATCTACTCGTATTTTTGCAGGCACTGATCTACTCATGTATTTTTACAGGCACTGGTCTACCCATTTATTTTTGCAGGCACTGATCTACTCATGTATTTTTACAGGCACTGATCTACTCATGTATTTTTGCAGGCACTGATCTACCCATTTATTTTTGCAGGCACTGATCTACTCATGTATTTTTACAGGCACTGATCTACTCATGTATTTTTGCAGGCACTGGTCTACCCATTTATTTTTACATGCACTGGTCTACCCATGTATTTTTTCAAGCACCGGTCTACTCATTTGTTTTCTTTTAACATTGATCAGCTGTTGGGCGGCCCTTTGATGCCCTGCCGCAAGAGTTTAAACAGTTTTTTTCCCTCTAACCATCAGCTGGGACTCAGGAGGCAGCAATAGATTGGGGGTGGGGCCAAATAAAAGGTAAGAACAATGCGGGGGGGCGCAGGGGGGGCGTGGGGGGAGTCAGAACCAGTTCGATGATGTCATATTGTCACTGCTACCGGCTCGGGAGAACCGGGCCGAACCGGGAGGAACTTACCACTGGACTGGAGGGTAAAATGTACAAAGAACGATTACAGGAACTGGATATGTCTAGTGAAATGAAGACTATGGGAGACACAATAGCAGTTTTCCAATATTGGAGGGGGTATCATAAAGATGAAGGAAGGTCAACCTATTTTTCAAAGCACCTGAATGCAGGACAAGATACAATGGATGGAAATTAATGAAGGAGAGAGACCAAGCTAGAACTAAGGAGAAATTTCCTAACAGTGAGAACAATTAACCTGTGGAACGGAAGTTGCCTTCAGAAGTTGTAGATGCTTCATCACTGGAGGCTTTTAAGAAGAGACTGAACAGCCGCTTGTCTGAAATGGTATAGAGTCTCCTGCTTGAGCAGAGGGATGGACTAGAAGACCTCCAAGGTCCCTTCCAACTCTGCTATTCTGCGAATCAGTGGAACAGCTTGCCTTCAGAAGTTGGTGCTCCAATGCTGGAGGCGTTCAAGAAGAGACTGAAGAATAACTTGTCTGAAGTGGTATAGGGTCCCATAAACTTCAACAGCGAGTTGGACTAGATGACCTCCAAAGTCCCTTGCAGCTATGTTATTCAGTCTTCTCTTCTTAGATGAGGGTTGTATGAGGAACTGGACTGGTGGGCTGGCAAATAAGCTGGCAAAAAGAGCCTTGATAGTACAGTGGTTTAGTGCACCCTGTTATTAACACAGCTGCCTGCAATTTCTGCTGGTTCGAATCTCGCCAAGGCTCAAGGTTGACTCAGCCTTCCATCCTTTCTAAGGTGGGTAAATTGAGGACCCAGTTTGTGGGGGCAATAAGCTGACTTTGTATAAAATATACAAAAGGATGAAGGCTATTGCTTAATGCATTGTAAGCCGCCCTGAGTCCCCGGAGAAGGGCGGCATATAAATCAAATTAAAAAAAAAATGGGATCAGAACAGGGAAAGAGAAAACGAAAAGAAGAGCAGAAGAAGGAATAACAGCCACGAATCAGCTACGTAAGAGTACATCCTCCAGAAGCAGCTACTGTTTCTTCTAGGGTCACCCTTGGCTGCATGAGGAACTGCTGACTTTGGAGAGCTGTCAAGGCCTCGCTTGGGATTCATTTATTCACTCCATTTCCATGACAAAACAGGTGATTTTTGTGCAAAATGTGTCACATCTTTAGGAGTGGGAGAAACACGCTCACTGGGAGGTGAAAAGCAGGGCTCCCAGTGCTGTGTTAGCACAAGTGGATGTTGCAAAGAACAGTGATATTAAATCCCCTCGTGCCCCCGCGGCTCGGCAATAAAATATTCGTCCGGTATTGTCTGATTCCTCATTTTCTGCTAAAGCCTTTGTCAGCAGGAGCCATCAACATAATAGCATTTAAGTGGAGCTGTTCAGCCAGCTTGTAAAATAAGTCCCGTTAAGCACTTCTCGAGAATTCCATTAAAATCCAGAAATGCCTCTGTTGATGGAGTTGGGAGATATTTAGAAATGAAGATAACAAGGAGCAGGTTTAGACGTTGGAGAGAACCGAGGTCTGAGTTTAACCTCTTCTAAGAAATTAAGATTATAACCCCAAACTGGATGATTTTATAACCCACTTTGCACGTGGCTTTGAATCATCCAAACTCGGTAACCTTACATTGGGAGTCTTCGACGTACGACCACAATTTCTATTTGTGAAGCGAGACAGCCATGGAGTGAGTTTTGCCCCGTTTTACGACCTCTTTTGCAACAGCTGTGAAGTGAGTCACTATGGTTGTGATGTTAGCAACTGTTCTGACCTAGGCTTCCTTAGGAAGTAAACAGCACAAACTTAGTCCCAGCAAACCTCTTTAATTCCTACGGCTGTAAATTACTTTCATTTACAGTCCTCAAGGCTTGATAAACAGTCTTTCAGAGGAAGGTTATCAACACCCACCTATCTCACATGGAACGCTGCCAGAGAGCTAATTTCCAGACGTAGGGCAAGGCCAGACTTGGCACAGAGTCACAAAGAGAATTTTCAAATCTTGAATCGACCAGATGAACTAATTGCTTCCTGCAAAAGCTCACATCCCATTCACTTCTCTTTTATGTCTTATGGGAGGGGCCAATCATCTCCAAGCCTTACTCCCAAGTCGACCCTGTTTCCTTAATTGTTCCTGTCTTCTGGCAGCTCTGCGCATGTGCACACTGGGAACAGGCTCACACTGTTCTTCTGCCTTGCTGATGTCAGACTCTGGAGACTCCGGAGGCAGCAAAGAACTACCAGATGTCCTTGGCCCCCTCTCTGCCTCCGACACAGAGCCATTGTCCGAGCCTTCCCCAGACTCCAGGACTGGCCTACGTTCCTCCCCAACCTCCCCACTGTCCGAATCTGCTGCCAGCTCCACTGGCCACTAGTGGGCCACAACAGCAACCGGGTTGCTAAGTGAATCTGGCCTCCCCATTGACTTTGCTTGTCGGAAGGTTGCAAAAGGGGTTCGTTTGACCCTGGATGGACACTCTGACTATCATAAATAGGAGTCTGTTGCCAAGCATCTGAATTTTGATTACATGACCATAGGGAGGTTAGAACCATCCTAAGTGTGAAAAATGGTCATGTGACTTTTTTCATGCTGTTGTAACTTCAAATGGTCACTAAACGAATGGTTACAAGTCAAGGACTATGTGTAAATCAGAATTAAACAGCACGTTGGCCCTGACAAAATACAACACTTCCAAACTCCTGTCTATTCCATATCCAAAATGAACTTGGTCATACCTTCTAGGTTTATCAACCTTTTTTAATGTAGCAATAGATACCCTGTTTCCCCCAAAATAAGACATCCCCTGATAATAAGCCCTTTTGAGTGTGTGGCAATAAGGCCAAATGCTCATTTCAAGGTTCAAAAAAATATAAGACGGGGTCTTATTTTTGGGGAAACACGGTATCTTGCAACTAACCAGAATAAAGCCAGCATTCTAGGTAATAAGCTTATGCGTTCCAGTCTTGCCTCAGGCATGAGAGCCAGCTGGGTGACTTTGGACCAATCACCAGGAGACAGTGAGTTCTAGTCCCACCTTAAACATGAAAGCCACTGGGTGACTTTGGGCCAATCATCAGGAGACAGTGAGTTCTAGTCCCACCTTAAACATGAAAGCCACTGGGTGACTTTGGGCCAATCACCAGGAGACTGTGAGTTCTAGTCCCACCTTAAACAAGAAAGCCACTGGGTGACTTTGGACCAATCACCAGGAGACAGTGAGTTCTAGTCCCACCTTAAATATGAAAGCCACTGGGTGACTTTGGGCCAATCACCAGGAGACAGTGAGTTCTAGTCCCACCTTAAACATGAAAGCCAGCTGGGTGACTTTGGGCCAATCCCTCCCTCTCAGCCCAACTCACCTCACAGGATTGTTGTTGTGGGGAAAATAGAAGGAGGAAGGGACATTAGGTTATGTTCACCACCTCACAAGACCCTCACTTGACACACTCAAACCTGAAACCCTTATAAAGAGAAGAACACCAATACTGATATCCCCTAAATTCCACTTGAGAGGTTACCTGGCCTGGTAATGAAATGTTTGGAAACCAACCCACAAGCTCAGAGAATGAACCTTCACTCTTGAATACATACATACATACATACATACATACATACATACATACATACAGTAGTGGCCAAAATTGTGGAAACCTTTTGGGAAAAGTGTATTTTCTAAAACTAGCTAATAACACCACTTTTTTTGCAGTAGAATCATAAAATTATATATCAATGGAAAGATAATTTAATCACAAATGTAATGCAATAACTTTTAGGAAGGATTTGCTATTAGAATAGCAGTTACAGTATAAAGAAGAAAAGTGAAACACATAGAAAAAATGAGATCTACAAAAATGATCCCCATGTCTGTTCATACATAGTTGGGTAACCTTTAGCATGAATTACAGCCTTACAATGTCTTCCCATGGAGTGAACCAAGTCTTTTAATTCTGCAGCTGTTATCAAGTGAAACCAAGATTGAAGGATGGCTTCTATTAACTGGGTTTTATTGCTGGGTCGCCTCTGACTAACCAGTTTCTTTAGTCGGCTCCATAGATTTCCAATTGGGTGAAGGTCTGGGCTATTCCCAGGACATTCCAGCAGTGGAATAGGATTATCTTGAAACTCCAAAAAAAGGAAAAAAAAGTGGTGTTATTAGCCATCAAACCTCAAAAATATACTTTTCCCAAAAGGTTTCTGCAATTTTGGCCACTACTGTACATACACACTACACATACATATATGTATAAAGTAAACTTTTACCGAAGTTTTTGATCAGTGTGTGCTACCTGCTCTAACATATGCCGATAAAACATGGACACTAACCTCATATATCTGAGAATCTGAAGTACCAATGATCAAAGCAAATTGATGGTAGATAAGAGTCAATGGAATTCAAGTTGGGCTGGATTTCTTTTGAGGGCAAAGAAACTCAAGATTGATGATATATTTGACCCTTCCCTCAGGCTCAGTCTAGTTCATCTCCTACAATAAATAAATAAGTAGGTAAGTAAATTAAGACATCTTTACACGTGAATTGCAAAAAAAAAAAAAGTGCATACTAATTGCATTTCATTTAATTGGACTTTGCAGAAAGCAAAGTATTGCTTTAAGAAAACTGCACTGCCACATCAACCAACCAGCAATCTGATGGATAGCTACTTTCCATAGTTATCTAAATCAGCAGTACACTTATCTTCTTAACTTTGGCTTCACTTTGCAGCAGGAAACAATAAGGGATAAGATGCTAATTGAGATTTGTGTGAGTAAACCTGGAAAACAGCAACTTAAGCCATAAAGAGCAGCTTTCAAAATGACTAATATACAGAAAGCGGTGAGGACAGCACATTGACGGAGGGCAGAAATATTTTTTTAAAAAAAATATTTGACTCAAGCACCAAAATGTTAAAACACTGCATGGGCAGATAGAACAGTGAGCTGAGTTACTGAGGATCACATTTATATACAGTATGTGTGTGTGTGTGTATACAGGTACATATACACGTACACACACACACATACATGTACACACACAGAGATAGAGAGATAGAGATGATAGAGATAGCAATAGCGATAGAGATAGAGACAGAGATGAAGGAGAGATAGAGATGAAAGAGATGAAAGAGAGATAGAGATAGAGCTGAGCAGACTGAGCATTGTGATTAACACCAGCTGCCTGCAATTACTGTAAGTTCGAATCTCACCAGGCTCAAGGTTGACTCAGCCTTCCATCCTTTCTAAGGTAGGTAAAATAAGGACCCAGTTTGTGGGGGCAATAAGCTGACTTTGTATAAATATACAAAAGTATGAAGGCTATTGCTTAACGCATTGTAAGCTGCCATGAGTCTCCGGAGAAGGGCGGCATATAAATCAAATCAAATCAAATAAATAAATAAAATAAAGATAGCAATAGCAATAGCAATAGCGATAGAGATAGAGATGAAAGAGAGATAGAGAGAGATGATAAAGATAGAGATAGAGATGAAAGAGATGATAGAGAGAGAGAGAGAGAGAGAGAGAGAGAGATGAAAGAGATAGAGATAGAGATAGAGATAGAGATAGAGATAGAGATAGAGATAGAGATAGAGATAGAGATAGATATACAAACCTTGGAGATCTTGCAAGAAACAGCCTAACATTATTATTACCCTGTTTCCCCAAAAATAAGACCCAACTGGAAAAAAAGTCCTAGCAAGGTTTTCCAGGATGCTCGTAATATAAGCCCTAACCCCCAAAATAAGCCCCAGTTAAGATTGTCAGTCAGATGGGTGCATTTAGTACCGTGTTTCCCCCCCCCCAAAATAAGACCTAACCAGAAAATAAACTCTAATGCATTTTTTGGATCAAATATTAATATAAGACCCTGTCTTATTTTCGAGGAAAACGTGGTATTATTATTTCTTAAGAAGAAGAATGATAGCATGAAGGACAAACAGAGCCTTAATCCCCCTTTTTTTGTGCTGTCACTTTCTGAAAGATGAGTGAAGTCAAATGGAAGAGATTCACATCCCGAGGAGAAGTGAAGTCAACTTATCAATGTATACATTTGCTTTTTAGCCTGAAAGGGGAGTGAAAATAGAGGCTCATTCTTAAGGGAAAAAAAAGAATATCAGATTTGTAAACAGTGTTTCGGGGCTTATCTCTCTGCTGGAGGATGAAAGTCATCAACTAATGGAGGGCAAGACAAGAAATAACAGATGGAAACTTATCAAAGAGAGAATCAACCTAGAACGAGGGAGAAAATTTCCTGACAATGAGAAGAATTAACCAGTGGAACAGCTTGCCTCCAGCAGTTGTGGGTGCTCAAAGACTGGAAGGTTTTAAGCCACTTGTCTGGAGTGGTATAAGGTCTCTTCCTTGAGCTGGGGGTTGGAGTAGAAGACCTCCAGTTCCTTTACAACTCTGTTATTCTGTTATATAACTTTGCATACTCCTGTAGGAAGTTAGCACCCACCCCTCTCCTAGAAGAATGAAATATTCTAGGAAATATTAAAAAAGGCAAAATATTATATCTCCCTGGATGAGAAATGGTGAAACATGTTTTTTGAGGCAGGAAGCAGACTCAGTCTTAATAGCCCCCCACCCTCCTCAATAGCCCACAGCAGATGTCAGCACTTAAAAGATAAAGAGATAGCTAGGTTTATTCATAAGCAAATGCCCTCACCCAAGATGCAACAAAGGTAGGATTAGCTCTCTACCCATCTAGCAATAGAATTCACCACATGGCACCTGGAGAGATTACATCACCCAGCAAGATTCAACCAAACCTGGGACTCAAAAGATAACCTACAAAGTTACCCTTGCATGCCCCATGGGAATCTGGCAATCAATCAGAATACAAACTCAAATTCAAAGCTCAACAGAGGGTATACATCTCTCTCTCTCCCTCCCTCTCTCTCTCTCTCTCTCTCTCTCATGCTTTTTTGCCCAGGACCTCAAAACCATGTGGTCCTATCCACCATTAAACCATCTTCTCAAACAGTTTCCATGTTTCCAGTGTCTTTCTCCCCACTTGGAACTGAACCCAGATGGACATTTCTTCCAACACTCCTATTCTCCCTGATTTCTTCATGAGTTGTATAGTTACACATAAACAAGAAGCAATGAATGGAAACTTACGAAGGAGAGACCCCAATCTAGAACTAAGGAGAAATTTCCTAACAGTGAGAACAATTAACCAGAGGAACAACCTACCTCCAGAAATTCTGGGTGCTCCAACACTAGAAGTTTTTAAGAAGACACTGGGCAGCCATTTGTCTAAAATGGTATAGAGTCTCCTGCTTGAGCAGGGGGTTGGACTAGAAGACCTCCAAGGTCCCTTCCAACTCAGTTATTCTGCAATATTCTGTTATTCTGTTATTCTACCCTGTTTTACCCAAAATAAGACATCCCCTGATAATAAGCCCAATCGGGCTTTTGAGCACATGGCAATAAGGCCAAGGGTTTATTTCAGGGTTCAAAAAAATATAAGACAAGGTCTTACTTTTGGGGAAACACGGTATTATTCTGCAATTAAGGTTTCCTCTTTCCGCAACAGAGTTAAAAGAGGATGGTTTTATTTTTGTTTTAATTTTTTGTCAGACGAAATGTCTTTAGTTCGCCCGAACCGGTAGCGGAAATCAGAGGTGGGCCTACCCTGGCTCTATGCCATCCTATTTAGGCATGTTTTTGACACCAGGCGCACGCACAGAAGGCGTGCGTGTGAGCAAAGTGCATGCATGGAAGGCCGAGCACATGTGTGGAAGGCAAGCATGTGTGTGAACTGGCCATGCACATGCACGAACCGAGCGTGAGCGCATGTGGCAAACCGATAGTAACATAATGTGAAACCCACCGCTGGTTTAGATTGAAAATGAAAGTTGGAGTTGAGCGCGCAAGGGGCACGTAGGTCTCATTTTTTGCTTCTGTTGTTAAAAACACAACCGAAACATGGTTCTGGAGCTGGGCTGCTATTTTGAAGACCTGCTGCTTGATAGAGTGTCATTTGTCCCCTGCTTTCACAAGTACCAGCTGGCAGCTAAGTGACTCACATGTGTTTCTTTGACATTTAACAAATGGGAACAGCTTGCCGATCTGTGTTAAGTTACTCCGGCAAATAATCATCAGCTATGCAGCATCAATGTTCAGGACATTAGTGAAAACATGGACACGTACACTCAGATAAAGAGGGGAGGTGGGGGTAGAAGACGGCAATATAGGGTTGCCAGGTCTGCTTCCAAAAAATAGCAGACAAGCGGAGGGGGAGGGGGGGGTTTAAGTAGTAAAAAACTAAAAAAAAAATTACAATTAAATTATATATTTTCTTACAAACATTTTAACACGTATTAAAATAATCACTTCAAAACTTTACTTAAAATTCAAAACATCAAATATATTAATATGTAAAATATTAAATTACATTTTACTTTGCTGTCGTGTGTATTTTTTATTTGACTGCGCAGCTTTGATCAATTCTTTGTGTTTAAGGAATAATTCTTTAATTTCAGTACAACGTTGAGAAATATTAAAAAATATACAAAGTTCATTTCGAACTGATGGTACAAGCAGTCGGTTACATTCATCAATCCACAAATCTCCCATGACGCTGAAAATTCGTTCAACGTTTGCATTTGATACCGGAATTGATGCACAATACTGGAACAGTTTCAGTAAACTCGGAGCTGGCTCTTTCTTGAAAAAGTACGTCCACTTATCAAGGCATGAATTGTCCTGCAGATGAACATAAACTTCTTCTAAGGCAGAAATTTCATCGAAGAGAGTGTTGGGTGGAAGTTCTTCTCGCCATGGTGATAATAACCAGATGTTCGTCATTTCTTCTAAAATTGGAGGATTATTGCGATCAGTTAGATTGAAACAATTTAGCGTCTCATATACTGAATCGGTGAAATTATACCACTTTTCTAGGTACGCAATGGCTCTTTGATACACGTTGAGGGCTTCTTTCTTGAACTTTTGCATGGCATTCTCAGGCAAATGTTTTTTACATAAGGCAAATAAAACTTTCATTCCAAAAAACTGCTCATCGTATTTTTTTTGCAAAGAATCACACAGCTTATACATGATAATGTGAAGATCACATGCAAAAATTTTCTTGCTTTCCAGCTTCAGTAGGGTGTCTTGCATTATTGACACGAAGAAGTGCGTGAAATATAAATACAATTATGAAATTTTTGGTTCATCGTCCTTTGCGAGTTCATTTTCCTGATCCGAAATAAGGTTCCAGATAACCTTACGGCACTCATCAGATCCAAGAGAAATAAAATACGATTTTAGAGGTATCCAGTTTAAAAGAAGTCTTTCGACCGCTTTAAACAAACTTAACCAACGTGTTGGAACATGGCGCAAAACTTCATGGAATTCTGACTCACAAAACTTACGTACCATTTCATCATAAAGCTTTTGAATAAAAAAAAATGTCCACTATTTTGTGAAAAAAAATAGTGAACATAATGTGAAAAAAGCAGACTGTCCGCTTAAATACTGAACACCTGGCAACCCTATGGCAATGGGAAGATGAGAAACGTAGGCGAAGTAGCTGAGGGAGGGGGTCCCCAAAATATTTGGGGAACACCTTCTCTAGAGAAGGATATTTGTCTGTCAGATTTATTGAGACCATGGAAGTAGGTGGAGGTAAGGTTGGCCATGGAGGTAGGGTTGGCCATGTTGGGTCTTCGGTCTTTGGTTCTCTCTGAGCTGGGGTTGTTTTCTTGCAAACATTTCATTACCCAACTAGGTAGTATAATCAGTGCTACAAGGGAGTGGGGTTTGGTCTCTGTGTTGTGGGAAGCCCCTCCACCCCACCCTCCTAGAAGGATGAAATATTTTGGGGGATATTAAAAGAGGCAGAATTTTCCCAAAGGTGAAATATTTGGGGATATTTCCCCAAAAGAGGAATGGAGAAGCATGCTCCAGCCCCAATTTCCTGCATAATAAAACAGCTTCCAGCAGAAATGTTTAGAGATGGAGATTTTGGGGCCATTAAGAAATCCCCAGGCCAATCTCTTCATAAGCAAAATATCTTCAGCACCGGGATGATGGGATTAAGAAGGACAGGACATGACCTTTTAGGACATAATAGGATTAACTCACCACCATTGAAATAGCAAAAGACACAAAAACCCCTTTCATTGCACAATCCCCAGAACAGTTAAAACTTCAAACTCACAGAAACCTATAAAGATCTATCCGCTTATTCAACCACTTGGTCAGCTGTCCCAGAACCGTGTGTGTATTGATTCTGCTCTTCAATAAACAGTCCAATCAGACTCCATGTTATTTCCAGCATCTTTCTCCCAGCTTGGGACTGAACCAGATGGATTTTCCTTCCAACAGTGTGTGTGTGTGTGTGTGTGTGTGTGCACATACACACACACACACACACACACACCTACCTCCTCTCCCTAAGCTACTAATGTTGGTCGGTACTTAGGATACAAGCAGGGGTCATCGGATATGCAAAGACTATGGTTGAAATTTTAAGAATGCTGAAACAACACAGTCAGGTAGGCAAAACTGGTATGAACAAGAATATGGAGGGATTAGGATGGTTTTATCCCATGCTTTATTATTAAAAAAAAACATTTGAACACTGTAAATTTCCTTCCTTCCTTCCTTCCTTCCTTCCTTCCTTCCTTCCTTCCTTCCTTCCTTCTTTCCTTCCTCCCTCCCTCCCACCCTCTCCCCAGCCTAAAATCTGATTTCCTTCCTTCCTTCCTTCCTTCCTTCTTTCCTTCCTTCCTTCCTTCCTTCCTTCCTTCCTTCCTTCCTTCCTTCCTTCCTTCCTTCCTTCCTTCCTTCCTTCCTTCCTTCCTCTTTTCCTTCTCCTCTCCTCCTTTTCTCTCCCTAGCCTAGTCTGGCCTATCTTCTCTGATTCCCTCCTTCCCTCCCTCCCTCCCTCCCTCCCTTCCTATTTTCCTTCTCCTCTCCTCTTTTTCTCTCCCTAGCGTAGCCTGGCCTATCTTCTCTGATTCCTTCCCTTCCTTCCTTCCTTCCTTCCTTCCTCCCTCCCTCCCTCCCTCCCTCCCTCCCTCCCTCCCTCTCCCTAGCCTATTCTAATATCTGATTTCCTTCCTTCCTTCCTTCCTTCCTTCCTTTCTTCATTCATTCATTCATTCATTCATTCATTCATTCCTATTTTCCTTCTCCTCTCCTCCTTTTCTCTCCCTAGCCTAGCCTGGCCTATCTTCTCTGATTTCCTTCCTTCCTTCCTTCCTTTTCCAATTCTCCTTTCCTTATTTCCTTCCTTACTTCTCCAATTCTCCTTCTTTCCTTCTTTCCTTCTCCAGTTCTCCTTCTTTCCTTCTTTCCTTCTCCAATTCTCCTTCTTTCCTTTCCTTCCTTCCTTCTCCTGTTCCCCTTCCTTCCTTCCTTCCTTCCTTTCTTCCTTCCTTTCTTCCTTCCTTCTCCAATTCTCCTTTCCTTCCTTCTTTCCTTCCTTCCTTCTCTAATTCTCCTTTTTTCATTCCTTCCTTCTCCTGTTCCCTTTCCTTCCTTCCTTCCTTCCTTCCTTCCTTCCTTCCTTCCTTCCTTCCTTCCTTCCTTCCTTCCTTCCTTCCTTCCTTCCTTTGTGACTTGGATGTCTTGTGTGAAAGGGCCATTCTGAACAGTTACAACTCTTCACATACTGAATTTGGCCCTTAAATTTCTCATTGCTTCAAGCCCTAAGCATTAGTACCAGTAAGCCTTTTAGATAAGCGCTATTTGCAAAGTATCAGGAGAATTTCCAAAGTGCTATTTATTTGTTAGATTTAAATCTTGTCTTTTTTTTTTTTCCCTCCTTCCCTGGGAGCTTAAGGCACTTCAATGAACTTTGCAAACATCTTATTCCATGCCTGTATTTTCCACCCTTGAGGGTGGAGAAAGAGATTTAGATTGAGGAAATGGTGGATTAAATGCTGCTAGAATCTCTTGAATAACTTCCTTGATAACAATTTAAAAGGGAGAGGATCCCCGATAAACATCCAATGCTACACTCAAACCAATATCAATAAAGGAGAATATTTGTAGCTCGGGGTTGAAATGAAGGATCCTTGGGGGTCTCTGTGGGTTTTTTTGCAGACAAGTCATTACCCAAACTAGGTAACATCATCAGTGCTGGAGGGGACTGGTTATATTCTGGTAGCTTGGCCTGTTGAGATTCTTTGGTTGGGTTGTTTACTGATGGCTTCCTTGGCAATTTCTTGATTGGGGTATTCATTGGTCTGATGATAATTTTGAAGTTAATCTATGCTGAGCTGGGTGTAATCACTGGTGGAGAGGGGCTGGAATCTTTTTGTTCTCTTTTTGGCTGGTTGATTGTCTCTTTTACATTGTTGTTGTTGTTGGTTGTGAAGTTGTGTCCAACCCATCGCGACCCCATGGACAACGTTTCTACAGGCCTTCCTGTCCTCTACCATCTTCTGGAGTCCATTTAAGCTCACGCCGACTGCTTCAGTGACTCCATCCAGCCACCTCGTTTTCTGTTGTCCCCTTCTTCTTTTGCCCTCCATCGTTCCCAGCATTGGGCTCTTCTCCAGCGAGTCCTTCCTTCTCATTAGGTGGCCAAAGTATTTGAGTTTCCTCTTCAGGATCTGGCCTTCTAAAGAGCAGTCAGGGTTGATCTCCTCTAGGACCGACCAGTTTGATCGCCTTGCAGTCCAAGGGACTCGCCGGAGTCTTCTCTAGCACCAGAGTTCAAAGGCCTCAATTCTTTGGCGCTCAGCCTTCATTATGGTCCAACTTTCACAGCCAGACATTGCCACTGGGGAAACCATCGCCTTGACTATATTCAGTTTTGCTGGCAACTTTCTTTTGCATAGTCTATAGTTGTTGCTAATGTCTATGTGTCTATCGATGGCAGAGTGCCAGGCTTCTAGAAATTCTCTGGCATTTTTGGGATTTGGACTTGATGCTGTTACCTAGTTAGGGTCATGAAATGTCTGCAAGAAAACAATTGTTGGAAGAAATATCCATCTGGTCCAAGCTGGGAGAAAGGCACTGGAGACAAAATGGAGGCTGGAGGCTGATTGGAAAGCTGGTTTAGTGATGACAAAATGGAGTTGAGAGTGAGGGGTTTGTATACCTTCTCTTGGGCTTTGCACTTGAGCTTCCTGTTCCTGTGCAAAAACATGTATTCTATTGGCTGTTGTCAGACTCCTGTGGGGCCATGTAGGGGTTATGTAGGGGTCATAGCTGGCTCTATAGGTTGTCTGAGCTAAGTTTGGTTGAAGTTTCTGAGGATGATGCAATGTCCTTAGGAGATTGTGCTCTGTGTCATCTGCTAAATGGTAGTGGGTTAATCCTATTATGTCCTGAAGGGTCATGTCTTAATCCCATCATCCTGGAGCGGAAGGTGTTTTGTTTTGTAGATAGGCTGTCCCAGTCTTTCTTAATGAGCACAAAATATCTGCTGGGGGCAGGGTGCTGGGGGATCTGTGTTCCTGTCTCCCTTAAGATTTTTTTATTTCTCTTTTAGAAATATTTTATCCTGCCTTTTTAAATATTCCTTAAAATATTCTTCTAGGAGGGGGTTGGCTTCGCACACTGGCAAGCTCAGAGAGCACCAAAGACCCCTCACCCAACCAATATACAGATATACCTGCCATCATTTCGCTGTGTAGTCATTTCTTTCTCTGGTCCCCTTCCTACACTCCCCCCTCTTTCTATTTTCTTATATTTATTTTGAGAGACAGAATAGCTGAAGCAGGCAGATGGGGATCCCCTACTTTTGTAAATGGGATATCTTAATGTACTGACAATTTTAATTAGTGGCTATTAATTCTACTAATATACTTCTCCCAAAAAAAATTGTGCTGGCTTTGCATATATCAAGCATACGAGCTTTCATTCGTGGGGGGAAAAAAATTCCATAATTGGTTTGAGAAGGAGTTGGCTTCCTAGGCTGACATAGGGCAGAAGTGCAGGAATTTTTGTCTATTTTTGTAATTTTTCATGAGATGGTCTTTTTTTTTTTAAAAAAAAAAATTGATTTATATGCCGCCCTTCTCCGGAGACTCAAGGCGGCTTACAATGCGCTAAGCAATAGCCTTCATCCTTTTGTATATTTATACAAAGTCAGCTTATTGCCCCCACAAACTGGGTCCTCAATTTACCCACCTTAGAAAGGATGGAAGGCTGAGTCAACCTTGAGCCTGGCGAGATTCGAACTTACTTTAATTGCAGGCAGCTGTTCTTAATTATAGGGTGCTTTGGACCACTGTACTACCAAGGCTCTTAAATTCAGGTTATGCATCTTTTCAGGAACAATATGGCAATGATGTGGTTATTCAGGAAATAACAGAATAACAGACTTGGAAGGGACCTTGGAGATCATCTAATCCAGTGGTTCTCAACTTTCCTAATGCTGCGACCCTTTAATACAGTTCCTCCTGTTGTGGTGACCCCCAACCATAAAATTATTCCTAAAACCATTGAAAATATGTGTTTTCCGATGGTCTTGGGTGACCCCTGTGAAAGGGTCATTCGACCCCCAAAGGGGTCCCGACCCACAGGTTGAGAACCACTGATCTAATCCAACCCCCTGGTCAAGCAGGAAAGCCTATACCAGTGATGGCTAACCTTTTTGTCGTCGTGGGCCAAAAATGGGGGGAGCGTGGGGGGGTCGCACATGTGCATGCCCACACCCATAATTCAATATGCCCCGCCCCCCCCATGCATGCGCATGCGACCCCCCCCCCCCTGTGCTTCCCCTGCTTTTGGCATGTGATGACCCGGTGGGTCCGGTAGGCCTGTTTTTTGCCCTCTCCAGCCTCTAGAGGCTTTCTAGGAGCCTGGAGAGGATGAAAATGGCCTTCCCCACCCCCCATCCCCGGAGGCCCTCTGGAGGCCAGAAACAGCCTGTTTCCCGACTTCTGGTGGGCCCGGAAGGCTGAAAATCAGCTGGCCAGCACGCATACGCAATGCTCTCTACATGGGGCTGCCCTTGAAGACCATTCGGAGGCTTGAGCTGGTGCAGAATGTGGCTGCGCAGGTAGTGATGGGGGTGTCGCGACACTCTCATGTTACACCCCTCCTGCGGGACCTGCATTGGCTACCGGTTGCCCTCCGGGTGAGATTCAAGGTGCTGGTAATTACCTATAAAGCCCTACATGGCTTAGGCCCAGGATACCTGGCAGACCATCTGCGGCCAGCGACAGCTCTCCATTGCCCGGTGCGTTCCCACAGGGAGGGCCTCCTTGGGGTCCCATCGGCCAGAGAGTGTCGACTGGTGACTCCCAGGGAGCGGGCCTTCTCTGTGGGCGCACCTACTCTGTGGAATCAGCTCCCCCTGGAGCTCCGGGTGGCTTCTGACTTTCGCTTCTTCCGCCGTGATCTTAAAACATGGTTATTTGGCCTGGCCGGATTGGACTGAAGGGGTTTTAAATATGATTTTAACGGGTTCTTATATTTGTTATATTTTATAATTGAATTTTGTATTTATTGTTGTGAGCCGCCCTGAGTCCTTTGGAGAGAGGGTGGCATACAAGCTCAAATAATAAATAAATAATAAATATGTGCACTGGAGCTGAGCTAGGGTAATGCTCGCATGCCCACAGATATGGCTCCACGTGCCACGTGTGGCAGACGTGCCATAGGTTCGCCATCATGGCCCTATACCATTTCAGACAAGGTGTTCCGTCCCCGTTCCACTCACGCACCCCCACAGACGGCCCGGAGTTAATAAGCCACACGACAAAATTCTTGGAAAATAAAGCTGGCAGCAACCCAGTGGCTAGCTGCCAATTCAGACTTTACTCACACAAAACAAAGATTAGACTGCAAGCATTCCGATAAAACAGGCAGAGTTTCAACAATACAAGGATTAGTCCAAATGCAGTCCGATAAAGCAGGCAAAGTCCAGTAACACAGAGAGTCATGGATTATTTCTAGTTTTTGCTCATCACAAACTGAACCGGCACCACACCCACATTTATACCCTGTGGGGTGTGGTCCAGTGACTCAGCTAATCTCTGGCACGCCTTCCCCTCTGCTGCGCACGCTTCTCCCTGCGCCTCTGTCGAGGGTCCAGCCAGCACTTATCTTCCTCGTCGCTGTCCACCTGTGGCTGCGGGGACGTGCTTGGCTCTGAGCCTATCGTTTGGCCTTCGGTGTCCTCCAGAGGCATTGCCAGAGAGGAGGGTCCTGGAGAGGGAGGCCTTGCCAACTCCTCCCCCTCACTCTCAGAGTCTGCATCTGTCGATAGCCCAGGCTCAGGCAACGGAGCCACAACACAAGGGGTTGTCCAATCTCTTCTTAAAAAGACAGAGACATTTAGGAGAATATTGATGGCTCAGGGTTGAAATGAATCTCTGGTGTTTGATGGTCTCTGAACTTAGTGGTTTTCTTGCAGTCCAGTTATAGTCTAGAACCTAGGGGTGAGAAAACCCAACTTAGAACATAGAATGATAGGGTTGGAGATCTTCTCATCCAACCTCCTGCTCAAGCAGGAAACCCTATACCATTTCAGACAAGTGGTTGTCCAATCTCTTCTTAAAAACCTCCAGCGTTGGAGTTTCTGAAGGCATGTCGTTCCACTGATAGATTGTTCTCACATTGGGAAATTTCTCCTTAGTTCTATGTTGCTTCTCTCCTTGATTTCCATCCATTGCTTCTTGTCCTGCATTTTGGTGCTTTGGAGAATAGACTGACTCCCTCTTCTTTGTGGCAGCCCTTCAAATATTGGAACACTGCTATCATGTCACCATCCAAGTCCTTGTATTCCCTAGACTAGACATACCCAATTCCTGCAACCGTTCTTCATACGTTTTAGCCTCCAGCCCTCTAATCATCCTTGTTGCTCTTCTCTGCGCTCTTTCTAGTGTCTCAACATCTTTTTTAAAAAATATCCTGGCGACCAAAACTGGGTGCAATTATTCAAACTTGCCCTTCCCTTCGAAAGATGATGGAAGAATTCAGTGGCATAGTCCTCTCTGAAGGACAGAGACCCTGTAAAAATGCACTTTCCAGATCCTAAATATTGATGGAATAATGGAGAGTTGGATGCATTTAGAATAGAACAGAATAACAAGAGTTGGAAGGGACCTTGGAGGTCTTCTAGTCCAACCCCCTGCTCAGGCAGGAAACCCTACACCACTTCAGACAAATGGTTATCTAGCATCTTCTTAAAAACTTCCAGTGTTGGGCAAGTTGTTCCACTGAGTAATTCTAACTGTCAGGAAATTTCTCCTTAGTTCTAAGTTGCTTCTCTCCTTGATTAGTTTCCACCCATTGCTTCTTGTCCTACTCTATTTGCTAAGGTTGGACTCCTTGTTGGGCAATGGTAGACTCCTTTGATAGGTTGTTATTATTATTCTGCTCTTGTTGTTGTTGTTGTTAGTTACAACAACCATGTTCCTCCAGGCTTTCCTGTCCTTCACACGACATCCTGTGGAGTCCATTTAAGCTCACGTTGACTGCTTCAGTGACTCCATCAAGCCACCTCATTCTCTGCCTCCCCTTCTTTTGCCCTCCATCGTTCCCAGCATTAGGCTCTTCTCTAGCGAATCCTTCCTTCTCATTAGGTGGCCAAAGTATTTGAGTTTCCTCTTCAGGATCTGGCCTTCTAAAGAGCAGTCAGGGTTGATCTCCTCTAGGACTGACCGGTTGAATTGCCTTGCAGTCCAAGGGACTCACAGGAGTCTTCTCCAGCACCAAAGTTCAAAGACCTCAATTCTTTGGCGCTCAGCCTTCCTTATGGTCCAACTTTCACAGCCGTACATTGCAACTGGGAAAACCATAGCCTTGACTATACACACTTTTGTTGGCAGGGTGATGTCTCTGCTTTTTAGTATGCTCTCTAGATTTGCCATAGCTTTCCTCCCCAGGAGCAAGCGTCTTTTAATTTCTTGGCTGCAGTCCCCAACTACGGTGATCTTGGAGCCCAGGAAAATAAAATCTGTCACTATCTCCATTTCTTCCCCATCTGTTTGCCAGGAATTGAGAGGGCCCAATGCCATGATCTTAGTTTTGATGGCAGTTATTAAGTCAAGGATGTTGATGGCAGTTATTAAGTCATTGATTGTTGCTTCCTGGTGCTGTTGCATCTTCGGCTCCTAAGTAACTGATAGGCTGGTGGTAAATCAGCACTCCTATTGAATGACAAGGGGCCCATTTCACGGGCTTTAATCATTTCTCTGGCTATTTTTGTCCCTGCTCAGCCAACAATTCTGCAAAATTGTTAGTTTTCTTAGTTTTCTTAATGTTGAGTTTCAAGCCAACTTTTGCACTCTCCTCCTTCACCCGCATCAAGAGGCTCTTTAGTTCCTCTTCACTTATCCTATTATTTTGCCCTACTACAATAAAGAACTTTTTTTTTTTTAAGGATCCCATATCAGTATATGAGATGAAAATAAACCCCCCAATCCTGGTTCACAAATGAGTAATGCAGAAAAGCAATTTAGAACAGGGCTGTCCTGAAGGACCTTCATTAATCATGCATTTCTGCTCTGTTTTGAGTGACACGATGCTTTTCTGTCGTGTTCTTAAAGGGAGAATGAATTTAAGCCGGTGGTAATATGTATTGATCTGTGATTTCCCCTCAAACAGTTAATAATAATGCTTATTTAGTACGTGCGTTCGGGTTTTATCCTTGCTTTCCTTAGGGATGCTCAGAGCATCAAATATGACTCCTTGGCTTCTATTGTTTTACCCAAGAAGCATAGCTTGACCTGTAAGCAGGGGTGGGCTTCAAGATTGTTAGTAAGGGGTTCTCTCTGCCTGGTTGCTGAGTGGGCGTGGCCATGGTGGGTGTGGCCTAGTTGGCCTCCTGCACCACGGTGTGAGGATGGTTTTTTTGCCCTCCCCAGGCTCCAGAGGCTTTTCTTGGGCTTCCGGGAGGGCAAAAATGGCCTCCCCAGGCTTCCGGCCCTCTGTAGGCCGGAAATGTGCACTTCCGGTAGGCCCGTTTTTCACCGTCCCCGAGCCTCCACACGCACCCTGCACTTACCTGCATCCAAAACGGGCGGGGTGGGGACTCCTGGGAGGGGCGGGGTGGGCGGGGCCAGCCAGGAGTGGGATTTGGAGGTTCTCCAAACTGCACAGAATTTTAGCTAGAGGTTCTCCCGAACCCCTGCGAACCCCCAGCAGCCCCACCCCGCCTGTAAGTTAGGTTGAGGGACTGAAGGAAGACTTAAGTACAGATAGTCTTTGACTTAGAACCGTTCATTTAGTGGCCATTCAAAGTTACGACGATACTGAAAAAAGGTACCTGAGACCGTTTTTCACACTCACGACCTTTGCAACATTCCCCACAGTTCAGAGAATAAAAATTCAGATGCTTGGCAACTGGCTCGTATTTATGACGGTTGTGGTGTCCCAGGGTCATGTGATCACTTTTTGTGACTTTCTGACAAGCAAAGTCAATGGGGGAGCCAGATTCACTTCACAATCGTATGAACAGCTTAACAACTGCAATGATTTGCTGAATAACCGTGGCAAGAATAGTTGTAAAATGGGGCAAAACTCACTTAACAAATGTCTCACTTAGCAACAAAATGCTGTAAATTTTCCTTCCTTCCTTCCTTCCTTCCTTCCTCTTCTCCTTTCCATTCTTTTCCTCCTCTCTCCCTAACTTATCATTTCAATTTCTTCCCTTTCCCTCCCTCCCTTCCTTCTTCTCCTTCCTTCCTTCTTCTCCCTCTCTCCCTACCTTATCAATTTCTTCCCTCTCTCCCCTTCCTTCCTTCTTCTCCTTCCTTCCTTCCTTCCTCCCTTCTTCTCCTTTCCCATTTTTTTCCTCCTCTCTCCCTAACTTATCGTTTCAATTTCTTCCCTTTCCCTCCCTCTCTTCCTTCCTTCTTCTCCTTCCTTCTTCTCTCTCTCTCCCTACCTTATCAATTTCTTCCCTCTCTCCCCTTCCTTCTTTCTTCTCCTTCCTTCCTTCCTTCCTTCCTTCCTTCCTTCCTTCCTTCCTTCCTTCCTTCCTTCCTTCCTTCCTTCTTCTCCTTTCCCATTCTCTTCCTCCTCTCTCCCTAACTTATCATTTCAATTTCTTCCCTTTCCCTCCCTCCCTCCCTTCCTTCTTCTCCTTCCTTCCTATCAATTTCTTCCCTCTCTCCCCTTCCTTCCTTCTTCTCCTCCCTTCCTTCTTCTCCCTCTCTCTCCCTACCTTATCAATTTCTTCCCTCTTTCCCCTTCCTTCCTTCCTTCCTTCCTTCCTTCCTTCCTTCCTTCCTTCCTTCCTTCCTTCCTTCCTTCCTCTAACATATCATTTCAAATTCCCTCTTTCCTTCTAAATACTGAATATCTATCTATTTTTTTTATTTATTTTAAATTTTTATTGAAAACTATTTAAAAAACACAAAAGAAAAACATAGCAATATGGATAGGATTGCAGAGAGTAATGCCATGTCTTCCTCAGGCATTCTTTCCCCTCCTTCCTCTCCTGCTACTGTCAAAACTGACATGGTTGTGATGAGGCCAGACCCCAAGGATGCCTCCGCTTGCTTCGATGTGAAGCCCTCTGACCTGGCAAGGTTTCCCTGCTAATCCCAAACGCCCAGGAGCGGTTTAGAGTCATGCAGCAAGGAAGAAAAACACAGCAGGCCCTTTTCAGCAGGCAAGCTCCCCCGTTTATGCTCCCTCCGTTTATTTCTTTTGCGGGGAAATTTGCTTCCCCTAATGCAGGGGCGAAATCCAGCAGGTTCTGACAGGTTCTGGAGAACCGATAGTGGAAATTTTGAGTAGTTTGGAGAACCGGCAAATACCACCTTTGACTGGCCCCAAAGTGGGTTGGGAATGGAGATTTTGCAGTATAATTCCCCCAGGAATGGGGTGGGAATGGGGATTTTGCAGTATCCTTCCCCCAGGACTGGGGAGGGAATGGAGATTTTGCACTATCCTTCTCCCAGGAGTGGGGAGGGAATGAAGATATTGCAATATCCTTCCCCCAGGAGTGGGGAGGGAATGGGGGATTTTGCAGTATCCTTCCCCCAGGAGTGGGGAAGGAATGGGGGATTTTGCAGTATCCTTCCCCCAGGAGTGGGGAGGGAATGGGGATTTTGCAATATCTTTCCCCCAGGAATGGGGTGGGAATGAAGATATTGCAATATCCTTCTCCCAGGAGTGGGGTGGGAATGGGGATTTTGCAATATCTTTCCCCCAGGAATGGGGTGGGAATGAAGATATTGCAATGTCCTTCTCCCAGGAGTGGGGAGGGAATGGGGGATTTTGCAGTATCCTTCCCCCAGGAGTGGGGAGGGAACGGGGATTTTGCAGTATCCTTCCCCCAGGAGTGGGGAGGGAATGGGGGATTTTGCAATATCTTTCCCCCAGGAATGGGGTGGGAATGAAGATATTGCAATGTCCTTCTCCCAGGAGTGGGGAGGGAATGGGGGATTTTGCAGTATCCTTCCCCCAGGAGTGGGGAGGGAATGGGGGATTTTGCAGTATCCTTCCCCCAGGAGTGGGGAAGGAATGGGGGATTTTGCAGTATCCTTCCCCCAGGAGTGGGGAGGGAATGGGGGATTTTGCAGTATCCTTCCCCCAGGAGTGGGGAGGGAATGGGGATTTTGCAATATCTTTCCCCCAGGAATGGGGTGGGAATGAAGATATTGCAATATCCTTCCCCCAGGAGTGGGGTGGGAATGGGGATTTTGCAATGTCCTTCTCCCAGGAGTGGGGTGGGAATGGGGATTTTGCAGTATCCTTCCCCCGAGGAGTGGGGAGGGAATGGAGATTTTGCAATGTCCTTCCCCCAGGAGTGGGGAGGGAATGGGGATTTTGCACTATCCTTCTCCCAGGAGTGGGGAGGGAATGGGGATTTTGCAATATCCTTCCCCTGCCACGCCCACCAAGCCACACCACACCCACCAAGCCACGCCCACAGAACCGGTAGTAAAAAAAAATTGGATTTCACCACTGCCCTAATGGGAAAAAACGTAGCTTGGCACTAATTCTGAGCACAGCGAAGGCAGAAGAAAAGGTTCCTAGCACCCTTAAGGAGGTAGTAGGGCTGGGCTGAGAGATTTTGTCTTCACTGGGGCTGCTCAAGAGCTTCCGATTTCATCTCCATCAAATATTTGGAAGCCCGAAGAGAACACCTCTGTAACATCTTTCCCGTAGGTAGACAAAGTTGGGGTTGCTTTCTTTTTTGTCCTGTCGGTTGCTGTAGTTGTATGGTCCTTGGTGCTCCTCTGAGCTTGGTTATTTTCTTGTAGACGTTTCGTTACCCAACTAGGTAACATGATCAGTGCTAGAAGGGAGTAGGGTTTGCTCTCTGTTTATATACCGGTTGTTGCCCTGTCGGTGTTGATGTTCTGATGGCTAACCTTTTCTGGACCGAGTGCCCAAAGCATGTGCGTGCGTGCCGAAATCCCCAAAACGCAATGCTCATGCGTCCCCTGCGCATGTGCCCCGCCCCCATGCATGCGTGCATGGCCCCTCCCACATGCATCACCCCTTTGCATACACACGTGCCCCCCCGTACACAACCCACCCCCTCGCATGCGCGGCAGAGACCTGATGACCAGTTGGCCGGTGGGAGGCGCACACACCAGTGGTGGGTCCCTCCCGGTTCGGTCCGGTTCGGCTGAGCTGGTAGCAGTGACGATATGACGTCACCGAACCGGTTCTTCCCCCCCGCCCTCCCCCCACGTTATTCTTACCTTTTATTTGGCCCCACCCCCAATCTATTGCTGCCTCCTGAGTCCCAGCTGATGACTACAGGGAAAAAAAACTGTTTAAACTCTTGCTGTGGGGCTTCAAAGGGCCGCCCTACAGCTGATCAGTGTTAAAAGCAAACAAATGAGTTGGGTCGTAAGTGCGAGGACTGGTCGTAAGTGCGAGGACCTTCCAGAAATGACTCTGACCGGCTAGCCACGCCCACCTAGTCACATGACCTCCAAGCCACACCCACAAAATAAGCCACGCCCACAGAACCGGTAGTAAAAAAAATTAGAACCCATCCCTGGCGCACACATGCGTGGCAGATTTAAACTGGGGCGACAGCTCATGTGCCCACAGAGAGGGCACTGCGTGCTACCTGTGGCACATGTGCCATAGGTTCCCCATCACCGTTCTAGGGTGTTCCTTGACTAAGCTGTTGTTTACTGTGGGGTCCTTGGTGCCTCTCTGATTTTGGTTGTTTTCTTGCAGGCGTTTCATTACCCAACTAGGTACAGGAGCCTTGGTAGTCCAGTAATTTAATGCACCCTGTTATTAAGACCAGCTGCCTGCAATTTCTGCAGGTTCGAATCTTACCAGGCTCAAGGTTGACTCAGCCTTCCATCCTTTCTAAGGTAGGTGAAATGAGGACCCAGATTGTGGGGGCAATAAGCTGACTTTGTATAAATATATATACAAAAGTATTGCTTAACGCATTGTAAGCCGCCCTGCGTCTCCGGAGAAGGGCGGCATATAAATCAAATTAAAAAAAAAAAAACATCATAACAAAAAACAAACAAACATCATAACAAACAAAGGTAACAAATAATTCCCTCAACCCTGTCAAACTATTCACTAAGTCTGCATTACTATTAATCTTCTCATCGTTCCTATCCCCCATCTCCACCCACTTATGACTGTATGACTGTAACTTTGTTGCTGGTATCTTTACGATTTCTATTGACTATGACTATCAGTAAGTGTTGTACCTTATGATTCTTGACGAATGTATCTTTTCTTTTATGTACACCGAGAGAGCGTATGCACCAAGGCAAATTCCTTTTGTGTCCGATCACACTTGATCAATAAAGAATACTATTCTATTCTTTAAAAAAAAAACTCACTGCTAGAAAGGAGTGGGGTTTGCTCTCTGTAGAACAAACTTTATATAGAGGAAGAAAACAATCAAGGTCAGAGAGCACCCAGGAACCCACAATCCTCCTCTTCCTCCCCCTCCTCTCCACACATCCCACTCCATTCTAACACTGATGAGGTTACTTAGTTGGGTAATAAAACATCTGCAAGAAAACAACCAAGCTCAGAGAGGATCAGGAAACTCACAGCCCTCCTCCTCCTCCATGCCGCAATCTCCACTCCCTTCTAACACTGATGAGGTTACTTAGTTGGGTAATGAAATGTCTGTAAGAAAACAACCAAGCTCAGAGAGGATCAGGAAACTCACAGCCCTCCTCCTCCTCCATGCCGCAATCTCCACTCCCTTCTAACACTGATGAGGTTGCCTAGTTGGGTAATGAAATGTCTGTAAGAAAACAACCAAGCTCAGAGAGGATCAGGAAACTCACAGCCCTCCTCCTCCTCCACGCCACAATCTCCACTCCCTTCTAACACTGATGAGGTTACTTAGTTGGGTAATAAAACATCTGCAAGAAAACAACCAAGCTCAGAGAGGATCAGGAAACTCACAGCCCTCCTCCTCCTCCATGCCGCAATCTCCACTCCCTTCTAACACTGATGAGGTTGCCTAGTTGGGTAATGAAATGTCTGTAAGAAAACAACCAAGCTCAGAGAGGATCAGGAAACTCACAGTCCTCCTCCTCTTCCACGCCACAATCTCCACTCCCTTCTAACACTGATGAGGTTACTTAGTTGGGTAATAAAACATTTGCAAGAAAACAACCAAGCTCAGAGACCACCAGAAACCCCACAGTCATCGTCATTGTCCTCTTCCTCCTCCTCTTTCTCCTCCTCCTCCTCCTCCAAAAAGGCCATACTGCTTGGATCCGCACACTTACTACACCAATGCATTACGACATCCTAGGAACTTGAGAATTTGATGCATACAAAGGCCAACACAGCTAAAGGAGCGGCAGCTGTGATTTCACGTTGTTTTGTACATAATAATAATAATAATAAAAATGCATCTTTCCTGCCATCTAATGGTTGTCCAGCAGCATAGTCAAAATCCTTATTGATGCTCCACGGTCAACATTACAAAACCGAGCCAAAGTCATAAAATAGATCTTTGATCGCGTTCCCGTCATTGGATGCCCCATTGTTGTTGTGTGCCTGGCATCATTTGAAATATGAAGAAGCAACTTGGCATAAAAACCTTATCCTTTCTGCTTGGAAATTGAGTCGAAGAAGCAAAATATGAATTGCGAGAAGGGAGGTTTTGTTCTTCAAGCTTGTGGGTTGATTTCCAAATATTTTGTTACCAGGCTAGGTAACATCTTCAGCAAAAAAATCGGGAATGTCAGTGTTGGTATTCTTCCGCTTATTGTTGTGGCCCGCCGGCGGCCAACGAAGCTGACGGCAGAGTTGGACGGTGAGGAGGTTGGGGAGGAACATGGACCAGTCCTGGGGGCTGGGGAGAGCTCGGACGAGGGCTCTGTGTTGGAGGCAGAGAGAGGGAGCTTGATAGCAGCAAGGCAGAGGAACAGCTGAAGCCTGTTCCCAGTGTGTGCATGCGCAGAGCTGCTAGAAGACAAGGACAACTCAGAAAGCAGGGTCGACTCAGGAGTAAAGCCACACCTTGGAGGTGATTGGCCCCTCCCATAGGAAATAAAAGAGGAGCAAACAGGGAGTGGGCTTTTGCAGGAAACAATTTGCTCATTCCGTGACTCTGAGAGACTCTGTTCCAAGTTTGGCCTTGTACTACGGTTGGAAACAAGTTACGTGGCACCTTGCCAAACGAGATAAGGTGTGTGGAGAAATATTCCTTTGAAAAAACTGTTTGGACAAACCTTGCTGACTGTGAATGAACGTAATTCACAGTTGTGTAAATAAAAGAGGATTTGCTAGTAATTCCTGCCTCCTGCT
This sequence comes from Pantherophis guttatus, assembly GCF_059756535.1. Classification (NCBI taxonomy): domain Eukaryota; kingdom Metazoa; phylum Chordata; class Lepidosauria; order Squamata; family Colubridae; genus Pantherophis; species Pantherophis guttatus. The sequence goes on from NC_142064.1 coordinate 7,424,956, forward strand.
TGATAAGGGAGCGTAGGTCAGAACACTTATAAAGGCTTTATGTTGTCAGTAGGTCTTGTGATGGGAGGGTCACATCAGGTGAGGGTCTTGTGATGGGCCTTGTGATAGGACAGGTGTGGGTCACATCAGGTGAAGGTCTTGTGATGGGTCTAGTGATGGGTCAGATATGGGCACTCTAAACCTGGCATTGCAGAAGTAATCCCATCAACAGACATCAACCTACAACCAGCCTATGAACCTGAGAATTCAAATCAACTGCACGACCCCATGGACAATGTTCCTCCAAGCCTTCCTGTCTTCTACCATCCTCTGGAGTCCATTTAAGTTCATACCTACTGCTTCAGTGACTCCATCCAGCCACCTCGTTCTCTGCCGTCCCCTTCTTCTTTTGCCCTCCATCGTTCCCAGCATTAGGCTCTTCTCCAGTGAGTCCTTCCTTCTCATTAGGTGGCCAAAGTATTTGAGTTTCCTCTTCAGGATCTGGCCTTCTAAAGAGCAGTCAGGGTTGATCTCCTCTAGGACTGACCAGTTGGATGGCCTTGCAGTCCAAGGGACTCGCAGGAGTCTTCTCCAGCACCAGAGTTCAGAGACCTCCATTCTTTGGCCTTCTCAGCCTTCCTTATGGTCCAACTTTCACAGCCATCCATTGCAACTGGGAAAACCATCGCCTTGACTATACGCACTTTTGTTGGCAGGGTGATGTCTCTGCTTTTTAGAATGCTGTCTAGATTTGCCACTATTTGCCTCTATTGCATATCGATTATGCACCCAAAGTGTCCTGAAAACAGTTAGCCCCAAATCATCCGACAGCTTGCAGTCCTTTCTTCAGTATTAAAGTTAGTTTAGATCTGTCACTCTCTCTCAGCTTAAGCCACCTCGCAGTGTTATTAAAGGTAGTCCTTGACTTACAACCATTCACTTAATGACCCTTTGAAGTTACAAAAGCACCGAAAAAAGTGACTTTTGACTGTTTTTCACACTTAACGACTGTTGCAGCATTCCCAGGGTCACATGATCAAAATGTGGACACTTGGCAACTGGCTCATATTTATGATGGTTACGATGTCCCGGGGTCGTGTTGATCCCCCTTTGTGATCTTCTTGACAAGCAAAATCAATGGGGAAGCCAGATTCACTTAACAACCATGCTACTAATTTAACAACTACAGTGATTCACTTAACAAGAGAGGTTGTAAAATGGAGCAAACTTCATAAAACAACTGTCTGGTTTAGCAGTGGAAATTTGGGGCTGAATTTTAGTTGTAAGTCGAGGACTACCTATATGAAGAAAATTGGGGATGGGTACATCGTAAGGAGGGATGGGTTCCACTTACCTTTACTACCAGTTCCAAGCGGCAGCGCACACTCTTCTGCGCATGTGCAGATCACCCATGATGACGTCGTGGAGGGTGGGGAGAGCCTCCCACCAGTTCTATAGAACCGGACTGAACCGGAAGCAACCCACCACGGATCGTAAGTATATATCCCTGACTTGCGGCATCTAAATCCGATTAAATGTCCAAATAAAATTAGTGCAACAGTCAAAATCCAGATTTATTTCTAAGACAGAGTCCGGATCCCACAGACTGAGATGACTAGAGATAAAGTGACAATTTCTGGAGGAGAAATTTATAAATAAAACGTGCTATGAGATCCTCATCAAATGCACACCAAATGTCACATGTATCCTCCAGCCATTTCTTCTCTTCAGTTCGTCCTCTAGGTACCGAAACATCCAGCCTCACAGACCGCAATAGCACAGTGCCAAACATTTTCAACTGAAAAGGCTGTTTTGAAATCTTTATTCTACAACAAAAATGGACTGATTTGGGTCAAGGCATTAGTATATGGATATATATTGTCCTCATCATCATTTTAGCTTTTGTCTATCCATTGCAGGATGAAGACCTCTTCCACATGTTTCCAATGAAGACGATCCTTAGTTTTTTTTTGCGAATTGGGCCCCACCATACTTGCCGATGTTGTCGATCCATTTTGTTTTAGGTCTCTTCCGTGGATGCTTTTGGTCAAGTGGGATCCATTCTATGACTACCTTAGTCCACCTGCCCTCAGTTCATATTGCTATGTGTCCAGCCCATTTTCCATTTCAGTTGTATATGTATCATCATCATCATCATTTTAGCCATTGTCTGCCCATTGCAGGATGAAGACTTCTTCTGCATATTTCCAACCAATATGGTCCTAAGATTTCTTTTGCCAATTGGGCCCGCCATACTGGTTGATGTCGTCGCTCCATCTTATTTTAGGTCTCTTTCATGGAGGCTTTTGATCAAGAGGGATCCATTCTATGACAGCCTTGGTCCACCTGCCATCAGTTCTTCTTGCTATGTGACCAGCCCATTTCCATTTCCATATGTGTATGTGTATGTGTATGTGTATGTGTATGTGTATATGTCATGGAATTGTGAAGCCAGTGTCCAAATGGAATCAGAGACGGTGACACAAACGTCATTTTACATAAATAAATATATTTTACATCTATATGCACAGCAAACGAGATAGTCAGGCACATCACTACATCATGAGATAAATCATGAGGTAAATTTCAGAACAGCATATGGAGCACACCGAAGAAAAAGGCGGGAAAAAAAGGGAAACTCCCCCTTCACACCCAGCAACCAATCATAACGTAGATTTCCTCATACAGAAACCCGCACTCTCCAACTAATTAATTACAACTGTGTGTTCTGGCCCATTATACACTTTACTGTTCTAGCTTTAAAATAAATATTTTAACTATATGTATATCTGTATGGATATGTATACCCTGTTTTCCCAAAAATAAGACCCTGTCTTATTTTGGGGAAATGCTGAAATAAGCGTTTGGCCATATTTTTGGAGAGGTCTTATTATTTTGGGGTGCTTGGAGGAAATGGTGGGGACCGGCTGCACATGAATTTAAATATTTTTGGGGAGGGCTTATTTTCAGAGGGGGCTTATATTAGTGCATGCCGATTGGGCTTATTATCGGGGGATGTCTTATTTTTGGGAAAACAGGGTATCTATATGAATATGCATAAGTATTTGAGTTTGTCTAGGTGTGTCAAAGTGATGGAATGAATGAGAATATTTGTCCCAAACAGAGAAGTTCAAAACAAAAGACAGTTGCTAAAGTCTTTATTATAATCCCATTCAAATCGATTTAACCGATATTTGATTTAAATCTCACCTTCATTAATATTTTATAAATAACTCAAGGACGCCTAATACAGTAGAACCTCTGGTTACGACCATAACTCGTTCCAAAGCTTTGGTTGCAATCCGATTTGGTCATGAGCCGAACCTAACCAAAATTAATGCAGCGGCCACATGTGGGTCGCCGTTGTTTGTAAATAAATAACAGGAAATTTGGCACTTACAAAAAAACCTGATTTGGTCGTGGTCAGACGAGTTAGTGACCAGAGGTTCTACTGTACTCCTTTCTCCTCTTAGTTTTCCTCACAACAACCACCCTGTGAGGTGAATTGAACTAAAAGAGAATGATTGGCCCAAAATCACACGTCCAGCTTTTACGCCTAAAGTGGGACTAGAACTCACAGTCTCCTAGTAATTGGCCCAAGGTCACCCAGTCAGTTTTTGTACCTAAGGCAGGAATAGAACTCGCCATCTCCTGGTGATTGGCCCAAAGTCACCTAGCTGGTTTTAATGTCTAAGGCCAAACTATAAATTACTTTCTCCTGGTGTTGTGGCCCACCAGTGGCCTGTGCGGATTGTTGCTGATCCCGACGATGAGGAGGCTGGTGTGGTGTCGTGCCAGCAGCCTGTGCAGCCGGCGCTCGAGTCGGACAGAGAGGAGGCTGAAGAAGATGTAGTGCCAGAGGCAGGGATTCAGTCAGGGCCTTCAGAACCTCCAGAGGCTCCTTTAAGTGAAGAGGATGAAGTGGAGGACCCTCTTCTCAATGCATGGGCGCGCAGAGCTGCCAAAAAGCAGGAGTGATTACTCAGGAGAAGGTCTCCTCGAGAGTAAGGCTTGGGGCTAATTGGCCACTCCCTTAGCCTATTTAAGTTTGCACACAGCTTGTAAACATTGCAGGAAACAACGCATGTTCGTTCGCTGGTCATTGAAATCTGGATTTTCTTTGCTTCTGGGCTTTTTGCCAACTCTCATAAGACTTTTTCTTTCTGTGGAATTTCTGGCAGGTTGTTAAGGATGTTTTACATTTGGAAGTAAATTGAGTTTGGTTTATAGTTTGTGTGTGCTGCATTCTCTGGGATCCTGGTGATTGGTGTAAGGTCACATAGCTAGCTTTCATTCCTACAGCAAAACTAGAACTCACAAGTTGGATTTGCTTAACAACAGGGTGATTCGCTTAACGACCCTGGCAAAAATGCCTGGTGCCTGGCACAAAGTCAAACTCCTAAATTTTTGGATGCAACAAGGGATATAATATCGAATGAAAGAGCCTTGATAGTACAGTGGTCTAAAGCACCCTGTTATTAAGACCAGCTGCCTGCAATTACTGCAGGTTCGAATCTCGCCAAGGCTCAAGGTTGACTCAGCCTTCCATCCTTTCTAAGGTAGGTAAATTGAGGACCCAGTTTGTGGGGGCAATAAGCTGACTTTGTATAAATATACAAAAGGATGAAGGCTATTGCTTAACGCATTGTAAGCCTCCCTGAGTCTCCGGAGAAGGGCAGCATATAAATCAAATTTTTTAAAAAATCATATAGAATACTGTATGAATTAACACCAAATTCTCCCATGTGGAGTAAACAGAGACTTGCAATTCAGTGAGTAGGGTATAAATTCAAGCTACGCATTTGCGTTTGCACTGGGATGACTATGAAATGCCTCATTAATTTGTTTTGGTCTAATCAGAAACGTTTTTCAAGATGTCCATTGTTCTTTTGAAGTTTAAAACAAAATAATAAAAAAGAGGTTTAGTTCTGCATTGATGTGAATTTCTTTCCTCTTCCTTAGCTGTTCAGTTTTAAAAATATCTACCCATTTTTTTCCTCCCACAAATGCTTTTTTTTTAAAAAAACTTTACCAATGTTGGGTGGAGAAGTTTCCAATTCTTGTGCTTTTGTCCCCATCTAGTGGTCGATACCTGAATATGCCTTCCAGAAATCTTTTGGCATAAGATGACTTAATGGAATAATGCTAAATTTAAAAAAAAAAAAAAGTCAGATTATTGCACTGATTTTTAATTAGTGCATTAGTTTTTCAAGCATTTCAGCACGTGAAATTCACTGTTGATTTATTTATTTATTGTGCCGAACCAAAGTAGCAGGAAAGCCTCTTTTAAAGATGCCTGCCCCTCGATTCCTTTTCCAAATTAATATACTTCTTAAAAATCTTCCTAATGAGTTGACTATTGCTTCTACGACTTGTGTTGATGAAGATTAAAAGCTTTGAAGCTCTCAGTTTTTCCCCAGTTCCTTCGGTCTCTTCTCGGTGATGAGGATTATAGTCGATAAATAATTAAATGAGGAAAGAAGGGAGGGAGGGAGAAAGGAATTGTTGGTGAACTCACACCCAAAGACTGGTAGAAAAATCCACCACAAAATTTCTTTTAGCAAACCGGAGGGTGTTTGAATGTGTTGAGGACTGAACGGACATAACATTTTGGAAGTGCGCCAGCATGCTCTTCAAATATATTTCTCGCCTGCAAAAAAAATTGTGCCTAGGAGGTGCGGGGATATGAGCAAAGACGCAAAAATGACTTTCTTAATGTGTTTGGGGTTTTATAACTTTAATGTGGCTTTCATGCTGTTTTAATTTTTGATTGGGGGCCAGCCAGAATGGGTGAGAAAATGGGTGGGTTTATCAATGTTTTAAATAAAGAAGTGAATAGAATAAATAATGTACAAATACTTCTTCTTCTCCTTCCTCCTCCTCTTCTTCCTCCTCCTTTTCTTTTTCTTCTTCCTCCTTCTCCTCCCCTTCTTCCTCCTCCTCCTCCTTCTTCTTCCTCCTCTTCTTCCTCCTCCACTTCTTCTTTCTCCTACTTCCTTTTCTTCTTCAACCTCCTTCTCTTCTTCTTCTTCTTCCTCCTCCCCTTCTTCCTCCTCCTTCCTCCTCTCCTCCTCCTCCTCCTCCTTTCTTTCTCCTTCTCCTCCTCTTCTCCCAGAGACCCTTAAGAAAACATTTTGTTAAGTGTCAATCTTCTTAGCACTTTTTTCTTCTTTACAGAGCTGGTGAGAAAATGGGTCGTTTTATCAATGTTTTAAATAAATGAGTAGGATAAATAATGTATAAATAATATATAAATCCTTCTTCTCCTCCTTCTTCTTCCTTCTCCTCCACCTCTTCTTTTTCTTCTTCTTCTTCCTCCCTCTTCTTCTTCCTCCTCCTCTTCTTCTTTTCCTCCTCCTCCTCCTCCTTTCCTTCTCCTTCTCCTCTCCCAGAGACCCTTAAGAAAATGTTCTGTTAAGTGTCAATCTTCTTAGCACTTTTTTTTTCTTTACAGAGTTGGTGAGAAAATGGGTCGTTTTATCAATGTTTTAAATAAATGAGTAGGATAAATAATGTATAAATAATATATAAATCCTTCTTCTCCTTCTCCTTCTTCTTCCTTCTCCTCCACCTCGTCTTTCTCTTCTTCTTCTTCCTCCCTCTTCTTCTTCCTCCTCCTCTTCTTCTTTTCCTCCTCCTCCTCCTTTCTTTCTCTTTCTCCTCTCCCAGACACCCTTAAGAAAATGTTCTGTTAAGTGTCAATCTTCTTAGCACTTTTTTCTTCTTTACAACCCACAGAATAATACAGAACTTTGAATAATAAGTCAAGGCATGGATGGGAGATTAATGACTTGGATTAGGAACTGAATACCCAATTGAGATGATTAGATATAGGAAGTCTAAGCCAATGTTAAGCCATGTAATTTGAATTTTCTCATGTCATTAGCTTTACAAAAGCCATCAGGGACCTCTGGGGAATGAGCCCCCATTCTTTCCGGGGAAGGAGGTATCTTCCCCCGAAAAGCTCTTCTCACCCAAATATATAACCCCCAAATTTCTTTTCATTCCTGATCTTCAGAATACATTAAAAAAGTAGCCTACCATCTGGAATTTTGCTGCCCAATCCAGATATTTTAATGTTTGAATTTCAGTATTTCTTTTAAGGAGACTCATACAGGTAGCCCTTGATTGATAACCACAACTAAGCCTGGTGCGTAAGTCAAGGACTACATATATTTTATCTGTCGTGTTTGTTTGCTCTGCTTTCTGCTTTCTTGTAGAAGTGAAAGATCAGGGTTGTAAAAATGCACATAACCACCAGGTGGCAGCAAAGAGACAACATTTCAGTGTCTCTCTCCTGCCATCCTATGGTCTCTGAAATCTTTGCACTTCGGACTATAAGACACACTTTTTTGTCTCCCAAAAGGAGGTGAAAATGTCTGTGCGTCTTATTGACCAAATATTGCCAAAGCCCTGCCCACCTTCTGGCTGTTTTTTTTTTTTTTTGGTCTCTGCATGCCCCGTTTTTGGGCCTTTTTCCAGCCCTTTCGAGCCTTTTTTCAGCCCATTTTTGAGATTTTTTTTTGGCTTGTTTTCGAGGCTTTTTTGGGGCCGATTTTTTCAGAAAAGCCTGAAAAAAGCTTCAAAATGGGCTGAAAAAAGCCCCCAAAAGTGGGCCTTAAAAGTCTCAAAAATGGGGGCCTTAAATGTCTCAAAAATGGGTCCCAAAAGCCTCCAAAAGAGGCCAAAAAAAGACTAGTAAAAGACTAGGCCAAAAAAAAAAAGGCCCGAAAATGGGGTACGCGGAGGCCAAAATCTTTTTTTATTGTTGCTGTTTTCCTCTTCTAAATTTAGGTGCATCTTATAGTCAGGTGTGTCTTATAGTCCGAAAAATATGGTAAATACACACACACACACACACACACACACACACCTTATTTGGCACCTCTGCTGGATGGGGAATATTAGTTCCTCTTTTTTTCTCACGCCAGTCAGAAATTACTACTTCAATATTTTTTTTCTCCTGTGCTTTAGATCAAGGGTCTCCAAAGTTGGCAATTTTAACATTTAGAGACTTTAAGCGGACTTCCACTGATTAATTGTTCTCCAAAGCACCTGAGGGCAGGACAAGAAGCAATGGGTGGAAACTAATAAAAGGAGAGAAGCAACCTAGAATTAAGTAGAAATTTCCTGACAGTTAGAACAATGAATCAGTGGAACGACTTGCCTCCAGAAGTTGTGAATGCTCCAACACTGGAAGTTTTTAAGAAGAGATTGGACAACCATTTGTCTGAAGTGGTGTAGGGTTTCCTGCCTAGGCAGGGGGTTGGACTAGAAGATCTCCAAGGTCCCTTCTATTCTATTCTATTCTATTCTATTCTATTCTATTCTATTCTATTCTATTCTATTCTATTCTATTCTATTCTATTCTATTCTATTCTATTCTATTCCATTCCCATTCCCATTCCCATTCCCATTCCCATTCCCATTGCCTATTCTATTCTATTCTATTCTATTCTATTCTATTCTATTCTATTCTATTCCATTCCATTCCATTCTATTTGAAAAGAGAGGCATTTTGACATTTATTGAACCTTGCCTGTTGATACTATAGGAAGTGTCTGCCCAGCAATTGGAGAATTTATCAGAACAACTATCCATTGTGACATGGGAGTGCTCACTCCTTCTGATCCTATATACCGATATTTGTCTCTAGGGTTGCAATCAAGTCAGAATGACAGAGTTAGAAGAGATTTTGGGTATCTTTTAGTCCAAGTCCCTGCTTAGGCAGGAAACCCAATACCACTTCAGACAAATGATTGTCCAATCTCTTCTTAAAAATTTCCAGTGTTGGAGCATTGACAACTTCTGGAGGCAAGTTGTTCCGCTGATTAATTGTCCTCACTGTTAGGAAATTTCTCCTTAGTTCTAGGTTGCTTCTCTCCTTTTATTAGTTTCCATCCATTGCTTCTTGTCCTGCCCTCAGGTGCTTTGGAGAATAGCTCGACCCCTTCTTTGTGGCAGCTTTGGTATAATTTAGATGCAAAATAAATCTTCCTGACGTAAACTACATGTGTGTGAATAAAAGAGAAAGAATAAGAGGAATAGAAAACCCACAAAGCTGATGGAAGACTTTCTTCCAGAGATAACTTTTGACTGAAATCTTTTATTCTTCTTGATGGATAGACTTGAAACCAACTTGAGAAAAGGCCAGCTATACGTATAAAATATGGCACGGAGATCCGATGTTTGGAAGGTGTAAAACTGTCTGATGGGGAAAATATCCTGATAATATTAATGTCGCCCTTGATAGAGATATAAAATACTTGCATTGTTATCTCAAGCCGTCCAAACAAAGAACATTTGTACGCGCAAATCTGTATCAATTTATCATCACAGATAAACATGCAGTTGGCTTTCTCAAATGCAGAAACCGCACTTGTGGCTTTTTTTGTGTGTTGAAGAGAGTTACAGATTATCTTGGAAGGAAAGACATTTTCACTGCCGAAATAGATCAAGAGGGAGCCTGCAGGTTCTTGATTTAATGTCATCAACCACCGACTTTGCTTTCCAAATACACACTTGGATACCCTACAAATGGTCTGAAGCTTTGTGTAAAAGGCCAAATAAATTCGGTGCAAGTTATACTCGTTTGTTTTTTTTCAGGGGGAGAAAGTGTTGAACTGTAGACTTGTTCTAATGGTTTTGTGCATTAGCGTCTCTGAAATTTCTAATGCAGCTGTTTTAACTTTTGATGGGGAGCCCTTCAGAGTTGGTTAGAAGAATGGCAACTATATAGATCTTTCAAATAAATAAATATAAATGAGGGAGGGAGGGAGGGAGGGAGGGAGGGAGGGAGGGAGGGAAGGAAGGAAGGAAGGAAGGAAGGAAGGAAGGAAGGAAGGAAGGAAGGAAGGAAGGAAGGGAAAGGAAGGAAAGAAGGGAGGGGGGAGCAAGAAAGATATAAAATGAAATGAAAAAGGAAAGAAGGAGCGAGAGAGAGAAAGAAAGAAGAAAGAGAGAGGAGGGAGAGAGGAAGGAGGGAAGGGAGAAAGGGAGGGTGGCAGGAAGCAAGGAAGAAGGAAGGAGAAAGGAAGAAGGGAAAGAAAGAAGAGAAGGAAATGAGGGAGTGGGAGAGGAAAGATAGAAGGGAGGGAGGGTGGCAGGAAGCAGGGATGAAGGAGGGAGAAAGAAGGAAGGAAGGTAAAAGAAAGAAGAGAAGGAAATGAGGGAGAGTGGGAGGGAGGAAAGATAAAAGGGAGGGAGGGTGGCAGGAAGCAGGGATGAAGGAGGGAGAAAGAAGGAAGGAAGGTAAAAGAAAAAAGGGAGGAAAGAAGGGAGGGAGGGAGAAAGAAGGAAGGGAAAGGAAGGAAAGAAAGGAGGGAGGGAGGAAGAAGCAAGAAATAAATAAAATGAAATACAAAGGAAGGAGAGAGAGAGAGAGAGAAATAAAGAGAGAGAGAGGAGGGAAAGAGGGAGGAGGAAGGAAGGAAAGGGAGAAGAGGGGGTGGCAGGAAGCAAGGAAGAAGGAAGGAGAAAGGAAGAAGGAAAAGGAAGGAAAGAAGGGAGAGAGAGAGGGAGGGAGGAAGAATAGAAGTGAGGGAGGGTGGCAGAAAGCAGGGATGAAGGAAGGAGAAAGAAGGAAGGGAGGGAAAGGAAGGAAAGTAAAAGAAAAAAGGAAGGAAAAGGGAGGGAAGAAAGATAAAGTAGGAAAGAGAAAGGAAGGGGAAGGAAGAAAAGAAGGACAGAAGGAAGGAAGGAAGGAAGGAAGGAAGGAAGGAAGGAAGGAAGGAAGAAAGGAAGGAAGGAAGGAAGGATCCAGAAAAGTCTGATCCCATCCATGTGTGTGTGGCACAGCCTTCCTAAACTAATTCACCTTCTCCAAAAACATTCAACGCAGTTTCACTCCCCAAAAGTTTTTCCCTCCTCCAGTCCCACCTGATGATAAGGCCTACTTAAATTTCCCACGGCTTACCTTCGTTAAGATTCTATTCACAGATTTTCTTCTTGTAGGTTTCTAAGCAAAGCAAATATTTGCACAGCAATTCATGTCCACAATAGATATATATATATATATTCCATTCAAGTTCCACGCTCGGTAATATCGCACGAGCCACCCTCTCATCAGCGGGGAAAATCAGAGACTGTAACAATGCATTTGTGAACTTACAGCCTAAGCATTGCTTCCATTTTTCTATTACGGTGCGATTTTAGCATTCCAGCAATAAAAACATGCAGGGACAGCTGAGAATTCATTATCTCTTACCGTAACATTGAAGGGTGTTTAGCAATTAGGGGCTGTAACTTGCCCTAAAATATTTATTTATTCAACAACGCGAGCTGCGTTTGGCGAGATATTTGACCAGCTCAGAAGTCATTAATTGTTTCTTTGTTAAAAGAATAACATCCGCTTCCTGGGCTGTACAATTTCTTATCTTGTAGAATACTAATACTTCATAATAAAAAGCTACAGGCAGGTCCGGCTTCGTTATAAATTCCTCTTTATCGTTTAATGCTGCCCAGAATCACCCTGTGGTTAAAATGGGGCGGCATAAATAAATTTAATAATTGAATACATACATTCAAGAATTTAGGTTCTTATGTAGCAATGAAATGTTCAAGGAAACACATCCTCCTCCAGCACAGTTGAACCAACTGATGGTCTGTGAACCACTGGTGGGCCATGAGAAAATTTTGGTGGTCCGCAGAAAAATTATTTGCATTTTTTATATTGCGCTAAATCAGGGGTCCTCAAACTACGGCCCCTGGGACGGATACGTGCAATGAACAGTTGTGTTGCTGCAGAGAGTCCCTCCCTTCGGGGTCTTTTTGCGTGGGTTGGAGGTGGGCAGAAATTCCGACTTGGGGTCTGCTTCGGCCTCCTGGTGTGGGGCTTTGGGCGAAGGCTGGAGGGAAGCGCCGCTGGTGGCGAAGAGCCGGAGGGCCTCGTTCCAGTGGGACTGCATCATGGCCTGGAACTGGCTGACCATCTCAACCCGCTGAGCCTCCAGGTGCCGATACCTGGCCTTGCACTCTCGCAGGTCTTCCCTCTGCTTGGAAAGCCTATGCTCCTAGTCCTCAGTGAGGTCCTGCTGCTGAGCCTCCTTCTCGGTCAGATCCAATTTGAACTGAGCTGTTTTGCCAACTCTTTCTCGTGGTGGCTGCTTAGCTCCAACAACTGCTTCCTGTTGGGGCCCTATGGAGCCCGGGTGGGGAGGCGAGGAGTGACTCGGAGGGGAGAGGCGAGGCTGGTGAGGTGCCCCTCAAAGTGAGTGACATCGAGTTGGCCATGCCCATTCAGTCACATGACCACCTAGCCACACTCACGCAGCCGGTCATTAGGCAGATCATATTAGTGGTCTGTGGGATTTAAAATTATGAATTTAGTGGTCCCTGAGGTCCGAAAGGTTGGTGACCCCTGCTCCAGCATGTCTGTGTTAACCTGCAAAATCTTTATTAGTGCAATCATTTAGGCATTATTCACAGTCACCGACACTCCACTCTTAAACTAACATTTGTCTTATGTGAACAGGCCAAATTTATAAGATTCTTGTAATGTAGGTAATGCGGCTCCAGCTAGATGATCACTGAAGGGCCCTCTTTATTCATAGTATTGTAAGAAAGAAAATGTGCTTGTTTGAGAGAAGCAAATGTATCCAGTAGAAATAGTACAAAGGCAGACAAATTCCTTTGAAGTAGAAACATTCTATAAGAGGGGCCCCTTAGTTGTCAGAGATAGAGACATTTGGTGATATACAGTTTGAAGGTTAAAGAGACCAAGGATGACCACATGAAATATCAACAAGAGATAATTTGAATCTATGCTTCGGTGATTTACAAGAAGAATTATGACTTTTTGGCAAAGATAATGTAACAAACTTAGTAATTAGAAAAATGTCATTTGATGTAACGAATGTCTGCAATGATAAAACTGCTGAGTTAACAGAATCCTTTGTTTGAAAATGTATAAAACTGTGGTCTCAGAATCATAAGTTGTTCAAAGCTTCATGTACAAAACTGGCTCTGAACCTATTGCGCAATAAACTGGCTCTGGCTAACCTAAGAATGTTATTTGGTCTCACCATTCCACAACACTTGGGAGAGACAAGGGTACCACAATCAGACGTATGGTTGGTCTCTCAAAGGTGAGATCCTCACACTTTCCCATTCTGTCTCTTGCCAGCAGCCTCCTCTGAGCCAAGCTGTTTTCCACATCTTCTAAGACTTTTATGGATTCTGTGATTGTTACGTGGCAGTTCTTACCTTTGCTAGATCTCCTTCCCCACCTTGTCTGATCTGCAAACTGTCCATAATAGTCCTTATCTCTAATGGCTGAAGGGCAACTGTGCATAGAAACTGAAAGGTTGGTGAATGAGAAACTAGGAGGAAACCCCAGAATTGTAAGATTGTAAGTTAGACTATAAAATCTCTCTCTCTCTCTCTCTCTCTCTCTCTCTCTCTATCTATCTATCTATCTCTATCTCTATCTCTGACCAACCATCCATCCATCCTTCCATTCTATCATCTCTCTATCTCCCTATCCTCTATAATCTACATCCATTTCTATATCTTTACCTATCCATCCATCCGTCCGTCATCTATCTACCATGCATGTCTGTCTGTCATCCATTCATCCATCCACCTCCATTATACCATCTCTCTCTCCCTATCTATCCTCTATATTTATATCCATCTCTATCTATCTATCTATTTATCTATCTATCTATCTATCTATCTATCTATCTATCTATCTATCTATCTATCTATCCATCTGCCATCCATCCATTCATCCATCCACCCACCTACTATATCCATTTCTATCAATCTATCATCCATTCATCCATCCATCCATCCATCCATCCATCATCTATCTATCTATCCTGTCTGTGTCTTTCTTTATCTATCTGTCTGTCTGTTTGTCTGTCTATCATCTATCTACCTATCTACCTACCTACCTATCTATCCTATCTGTTCCTATTCCATTTTTCTTCTCCTTTTTTTTTTTGCTTCTGACACTTTAACTTTCTCTGTTATTCCTTCCCCCCCCCTTCTTACTTTATTTTAATATGTATTCAATTTTCCTCTTTTTTTCCCTTACAGCTTTCAATAAAATAATATTTATTTTAAAAAGACAAGGGGGAAACACACACACACACACCCATTTCAGAGGGCTCCAGTTTCTGGAAGTGCAAAGTTCATAACCCACTTAGGGGGAAAAAAATCTATGGACAAAAAGAAAACAAACTCCACCTCACCCAGTATTAAACTGCATTTGTTGTTCCAGCTTAATTTTATTTTATTTTATTTTATTTCGTTGTACGAGGTGCAATGACAGCAAAGTAAAGTAATAAAGTAAAGTAAGTAAGTAAGTAAGTAAGTAAGTTTCTCTTTTTGTACGGAAAAACAAACCCACAGGGCGCTGCCATCTTGGCCCATTTCCCGTGGGCGCAGCCATCTTTACTCCCTCTCCCTCCCCCTCCCTTCCGTACAACCCCGCTCGCCATCTTAGCGTCGGGCAAAAAAAAAAAAAAGCCGCCCGGCAACGAGGAAAAGGTTTCGTTGCCCTTCCTCGAACGTGGGAGTGGGCGGGGCGCGCGCGCGCGTGCTCCAATGAGAACGCGCCCCAGGGAGCCCGAGCCCTCCCCTCCATGCGCGGATTGGACGGCTTGGAAGAGCGCGGCGGGAGGGAGGCGTGCGAAAGCATCAGCTGGTTGCCGATGACAGAGCAGCGGGAGGGTTGGCGCACCAGCCGCCATGGGGGAAGCGGAGAAGTTCCACTATGTGTACAGCTGCGAGCTGGACCTGAACGTGCAGCTGAAGATGTGAGTGCCGAGGATGCGCAGGCTCTGTCCTCCCCTTCTCGGGGGGTGGGTGGGTGGGTGGGTGGGGGCAGGATAATAAGGGCACTGCTCCTGTCCCAGGGCTCAGAGTTTGGGGAGGGGAGGATGGGGGGGGGGTCCCTGCTTTGCAATGCCCTGGGATGAGAGAGGAGGGGGCGGGGGTCCCTGCTTTGCAAATTACTGGGGAGGAAGGAGGGGTCCTTGCTTTGCAATGCCCTGGGACAGAAGGGGGGAGGTTACTGTTTTGCAAATAATTGGGGAGGGAGGAGGGGTCTCTGCTTTGCAGTTAACTGGGGAGGAAGAAGGGGTCCCTGTTTTGCAATTAACTGGGGAGGGAGGAGGGGTCCTTGCTTTGCAATCCCTGGGACAGAAGGGGGGAGGTTACTGTTTTGCAAATTATTGAGGAGGGAGGAGGGGTCTCTGCTTTGCAGTTAACTGGGGAGGAAGAAGGGGTCCCTGTTTTGCAATTAACTGGGGAGGGAGGAGGGGTCCTTGCTTTGCAATCCCTGGGACAGAAGGGGGGAGGTTACTGTTTTGCAAATTATTGAGGAGGGAGGAGGGGTCTCTGCTTTGCAGTTAACTGGGGAGGAAGAAGGGGTCCCTGTTTTGCAATTAACTGGGGAGGGAGGAGGGGTCCTTGCTTTGCAATCCCTGGGACAGAAGGGGGGAGGTTACTGTTTTGCAAATTATTGAGGAGGGAGGAGGGGTCTCTGCTTTGCAGTTAACTGGGGAGGAAGAAGGGGTCCCTGTTTTGCAATTAACTGGGGAGGAAGGAGGGGTCCTTGCTTTGCAATGCCCTGGGACAGAAGGGGGGAGGTTACTGTTTTGCAAATAATTGGGGAGGGAGGAGGGGTCTCTGCTTTGCAGTTAACTGGGGAGGAAGAAGGGGTCCCTGTTTTGCAATTAACTGGGGAGGGAGGAGGGGTCCTTGCTTTGCAATCCCTGGGACAGAAGGGGGGAGGTTACTGTTTTGCAAATTATTGAGGAGGGAGGAGGGGTCTCTGCTTTGCAGTTAACTGGGGAGGAAGAAGGGGTCCCTGTTTTGCAATTAACTGGGGAGGGAGGAGGGGTCCTTGCTTTGCAATCCCTGGGACAGAAGGGGGGAGGTTACTGTTTTGCAAATTATTGAGGAGGGAGGAGGGGTCTCTGCTTTGCAGTTAACTGGGGAGGAAGAAGGGGTCCCTGTTTTGCAATTAACTGGGGAGGGAGGAGGGGTCCTTGCTTTGCAATGCCCTGGGACAGAAGGGGGGAGGTTACTGTTTTGCAAATTATTGAGGAGGGAGGAGGGGTCTCTGCTTTGCAGTTAACTGGGGAGGAAGAAGGGGTCCCTGTTTTGCAATTAACTGGGGAGGGAGGAGGGGTCCTTGCTTTGCAATCCCTGGGACAGAAGGGGGGAGGTTACTGTTTTGCAAATAATTGGGGAGGGAAGAGGGGTCCCTGCTTTGCAGTTAACTGGGGAGGGAGGAGGGGTTCTTGCTTTGCAATGACCTGGGACGGGAGGAGGGGTCCCTGCTTTGCAATTAACTGGGGAGGGAGGAGGAGTCCTTGTTTTGCAAAGACCTAGGACAGAAGGGGGGAGGTTAATGCTTTGCAAATAATTGGGGAGGGAAGAGGGGTCCCTGCTTCGCAATGACCTGGAATGAGGGGGGGGTCCCTGCTTTGCAAGTAACCGGATGGAGGATGGTCCCTGCTTTGCAATGACCTGGAATGAGAGGGGGGGCTGCTTTGCAAGTAACGGGATGGAGGGTGGTCCCTGCTTTGCAATGACCTGATACAGGAGGACGGGTCGGTCCCTGCTTTGCAAATAATTGGGGTGGGAGGAGAGGTCTTCTTTGCAATGCCCTGGGACACTTTAATTCTCTTGCTGGATGCCTGACTACCCCTGTCCTACAAGATGCATCTCTGTCTCCTGGTGATTGGTCCAAAGTCATTCAGCCAACTTTCATGCCTAAGGTTGGACTAGAAGTCACAGTCTCCTGGTGATTGGCCCAAAGTCACCCAATTAGCTTTCATGCCTAAGGTGGGACTAGAACTCACGGTCTCCTGGTGATTGGCCCAAAGTCACCCAGTTAGCTTTCATGCCTAAGGTGGGACTAGAACTCACTGTCTCCTGGTGATTGGCCCGAAGTCACCCAATTAGCTTTCATGCCTAAGGTTGAACTAGAAGTCACAGTCTCCTGGTGATTGGCCCAAAGTCACCCAGTTAGCTTTCATGCCTAAGGTGGGACTAGAACTCACGGTCTCCTGGTGATTGGCCCAAAGTCACCCAGTTAGCTTTCATGCCTAAGGTGGGACTAGAACTCACGGTCTCCTGGTGATTGGCCCAAAGTCACCCAATTAGCTTTCATGCCTAAGGTTGAACTAGAAGTCACAGTCTCCTGGTGATTGGCCCAAAGTCACCCAGTTAGCTTTCATGCCTAAGGTGGGACTAAAACTCACTGTCTCCTGGTGATTGGCCCAAAGTCACCCAATTAGCTTTCATGCCTAAGGTGAGACTAGAACTCACTGTCTCCTGGTGATTGGCCCAAAGTCACCCAATTAGCTTTCATGCCTAAGGTTGAACTAGAAGTCACAGTCTCCTGGTGATTGGCCCAAAGTCACCCAATTAGCTTTCATGCCTAAGGTTGAACTAGAAGTCACAGTCTCCTGGTGATTGGCCCAAAGTCACCCAGTTAGCTTTCATGCCTAAGGTGGGACTAGAACTCACAGTCTCCTGGTGATTGGCCCAAAGTCACCCAGTTAGCTTTCATGCCTAAGGTGGGACTAGAACTTACGGTCTCCTGGTGATTGGCCCAAAGTCACCCAATTAGCTTTCATGCCTAAGGTTGAACTAGAAGTCACAGTCTCCTGGTGATTGGCCCAAAGTCACCCAGTTAGCTTTCATGCCTAAGGTGGGACTAAAACTCACTGTCTCCTGGTGATTGGCCCAAAGTCACCCAATTAGCTTTCGTGCCTAAGGTGAGACTAGAACTCACTGTCTCCTGGTGATTGGCCCAAAGTCACCCAATTAGCTTTCATGCCTAAGGTTGAACTAGAAGTCACAGTCTCCTGGTGATTGGCCCAAAGTCACCCAGTTAGCTTTCATGCCTAAGGTGGGACTAGAACTCACGGTCTCCTGGTGATTGGCCCAAAGTCACCCAGTTAGCTTTCATGCCTAAGGTGGGACTAGAACTCACGGTCTCCTGGTGATTGGCCCAAAGTCACCCAATTAGCTTTCATGCCTAAGGTTGAACTAGAAGTCACAGTCTCCTGGTGATTGGCCCAAAGTCACCCAGTTAGCTTTCATGCCTAAGGTGGGACTAAAACTCACTGTCTCCTGGTGATTGGCCCAAAGTCACCCAATTAGCTTTCGTGCCTAAGGTGAGACTAGAACTCACTGTCTCCTGGTGATTGGCCCAAAGTCACCCAATTAGCTTTCATGCCTAAGGTTGAACTAGAAGTCACAGTCTCCTGGTGATTGGCCCAAAGTCACCCAGTTAGCTTTCATGCCTAAGGTTGAACTAGAAGTCACTGTCTCCTGGTGATTGGCCCAAAGTCACCCAATTAGCTTTCATGCCTAAGGTTGAACTAGAAGTCACAGTCTCCTGGTGATTGGCCCAAAGTCACCCAGTTAGCTTTCATGCCTAAGGTGGGACTAGAACTCACGGTCTCCTGGTGATTGGCCCAAAGTCACCCAGTTAGCTTTCATGCCTAAGGTGGGACTAGAACTCACGGTCTCCTGGTGATTGGCCCAAAGTCACCCAGCCAATTTTCATGCTTAGAGCTAGAACTCACGGTGTCCTGCTTTCTAGCCTGGTGCCTTAACTACTACCCCAAACTGGTTCTCGTTATCACGTTCAGTATTTACGATATCATAGTCAAATCTTTGTTTTTTTCTGCTTTGTCCATTCAGAGGCAGCTTGGAAGGCAAGAGAGAGCAGAAGAGCTACAAAGCGGTTTTGGAAAACCCCATGCTGAGGTTCTCCGGGTTGTACCAAGAGACGTGTTCTGACCTCTACGTCACCTGCCAGGTGTTTGCAGAAGGAAAGCCTCTCGCTCTCCCTGTCCGGACGTCCTACAAAGCTTTCAGCACCAGGTGGAAGTAAGTCCTCTGGGTTGAGGATCAATAGTGTAGATCAGAGGTCTTCAAACTTGGCAGCTTTAAGACTTGTGGACTTCAACTCCCAGAATTCTCCAGCACAGCAGAGCTGGCTGGAAAATTCTGGGAGTTGAAGTCCACAAGTCTTAAAGCTGCCAAGTTTGAAGACCTCTGGTGTAGTTTCTAAAGATCTCATCTGGACGTCTGTGATGGTCGTGGTCAGTCATCCAGGTCATGGTTGTCCCAAAGTGTTCTGCCCCAGCTACGGACGCCAAAGAACGCAGCACACACAAAGTCTGTACAAACCTTAGTTTACTAAAATAAAATCAGTTTTTTAAACAAAGGCTGTTAATTTTCTTAACAGCCTGCAAGAATCCAAAGAATAAATAATCGTAATCTTGCTATGGTTGGCAGAAAGCCCAGAAGCAATTTGCAGAGAATCCAGACGTGAAGGAGAATGAATTAAAGTTGTTCCCTGCAAATTGCTTCAGTCGGCGTTCCTCCTTAAATAGGCTAAGGGAGTGGCCAATTAGCCCCAAGCCTTACTCTCGAGGAGACCTCCTCCTGAGGAGCCATTCCTGCCTTTTGGCAGCTCTGTGCGTCCGTGCATCGAGAAGAGGCTCCTCCTCTTCGTCCTCTTCACTTAAAGGAGCTTCTGAAGGTTCTGAAGGCCCTGGCTGAATCCCCGCCTCTGGCACCACATCTTCTCCAGCCTCCTCATTATCTGCCACGGAGAGGGTAGTTTGACCCTCTCCGTGGCAGCCCCTCAAATATTGGAAGACTGCTATCATGCCTCCCCTGGTCCTTCTCTTCACCAGACTGATCACATGACCCCGGGACATTGCAAATGTCATAGTTTTATGACATTTATGAGTCAGTTGCCAAATGTGTGAATTTTAATCATGTGATCATGGGGATGCTACAAGTATGAAAAATATTCATGGGTCACTTTTTTTTCCCAGTGCTGTTGCAATTTTGGTCACTAAATGAACTGTTGTAAGTTGAGGACTACCTGTACGGAAAAGGCGACCCCTCCTTCAGGTTGAGCTCAGTCTGGATGTATCCATGTTGTTTTCTTGGAATTGTAAGAGATGGGGAAGAAGTCTCAGAGGCGTCTTTCAGAGCAGGGGTCTCCAAGCTTGGTAACTTTAAGAGTTGTGGACTTCAACTCTCAGAGCATAGCTGGCTCAGGAATTCTGGGAGTTGAAGTCCACAAGTTTTCATGTTGCCAAATGTTGGAGATCCCTGTTTCAAGAGCACATTCTAGAAGTTTCTACAAGATAATTGTACATTATGGCGACGGCAACGAAAATAAATGGATTGATCATGTTAATAGTGTAGGAAGGCTCAGTAACCGAGTCAGATTTTGAGGCTCTTAACTAGGGAGGGTTTAGAATGGTATAAATCTGAACTAAAGCTTAACTTTTCTCCTCAGCTGGAATGAATGGCTAAAACTGCCAGTGAAATACCCTGATTTGCCCCGAAATGCTCAGGTGGCCTTCACAATATGGGACATCTATGGACCTGGGAAAGCTGTCCCTGTGGGTGGCACAACGGTCTCTCTCTTTGGGAAATATGGGTGAGTTGTTTTTCCTTCTCTTCTAACTGTTATATATTATTATAATTACTATTCTTCTTCTCATCTTTTCTATAGGACCTTCTCCTGTTGGTGTTTGATGATTATATTATTTTGTTGTTTGTATGTATACTGAGAGTTTATGCACCGGAGACAAATTCCTTGTGTGTCCAATCACACTTGGCCAATAAAAAATGTTCTGTTCTGTTCTGTTCTATTCTATTCTATTCTATTCTATTCTATTCTATTCTATTCTATTCTATTCTATTCTATTCTATTCTATTCTATTCTATTCTATTCTATTCCATTCCATTCCATTCCATTCCATTCCATTCCACTCCATATTTTCTATTCTATTCTATTCTATTCTATTCTATTCTATTCTATTCATTTTTTCTTCTCTTCTCATTTTCTCTCCTATTCTGTTTCGTTCCGTTCAATTGCGTTCCACTCCACTCCACTTCTATTCTATTCTATTCTGTTCTGTTCTGTTCTGTTCTGTTCTGTTCTGTTCTGTTCTGTTCTATTCTATTCTATTCTATTCTATTCTATTAATTTTCTCTTCTCATTTTCTCTCCTATTCTGTTTTGTTCCGTTCAATTGCGTTCCACTCCACTCCACTCCACTCCACTCCACTCCATTCCACTCCACTCCACTCCATTCCATTCCATTCCATTCCATTCCATTCCATTCTATTCTATTCTATTCTATTCTATTATTAATTTTCTCTTCTCTTCTCATTTTTCTCTCCTATTCTGTTCCGTTCCATTCAATTGCGTTCCATTCCATTCCACTTCTATTCTATTCTACTCTACTCTACTCTATTCATTTTCTCTCCTATTCTGTTCCTTTCCATTCCACTCTACTCCACTTCTGTTCTGTTCTGTTCTGTTCTGTTCTATTCTGTTCTATTCTATTCTATTCTATTCTATTCTATTCTATTCTATTCTATTCTATTCTATTCTATTCTATTCTATTCTATTCCATTCTATTCCATTCCATTCCATTCTAGCTGTCTCTCTAACTCTGCCTTCCATTCATAGGATGTTCCGTCAAGGGATGCATGATCTCAAAGTATGGCCCAACGTGGAGGCAGATGGTTCTGAACCCACCAAGACTCCTGGGAAAACAAGCAGTACGTTTTCAGAAGACAAGATGAGTCGGTTAGCCAAGGTAAGAAGAAACCCTCCTTCTTTGTTGTTCTAATTCACCTGAAGGCAGGACAAGAAGGAATGGATGGAAATGAATCAAGGAGTGAAGCAACCTAGAACTAAAGAGGAATTTCCTGACAGTCAGAACAATTAATCAGTGAAACAACTTGCCTCCAGGAGTTGTGAATGCTCCAACACTGGAGGTTTGCAAGAAGAGATTGGACAACCAATCTCTTGTAGTGTAGGGTTTCCTGCCTAAGCAGGGGGTTGGACTAGAAAACCTCCAAGGTCCCTTCCAACTCTGTTACTCTATTACTAATAGTGTTTGATTGATTATGATTATGATTCTCCATGATTGTTTGAGAAGGATCTCAACCAGACTGAAGCCATCAACCAAGAGTTCATTCTGGAAGTTAAAGCACATTTAGAGACAGTTTGGTTTAGTAGTTAAGGCGCCTGGCTAGAAAGCAGGAGACTGTGAATTCACAGTCCTACCTTAAAGCATGAAAACTGGCTGGGTGATTTTGTATCAATCACCAGGAGATGGTGAGTTCTAGTCTGAGCCTTAGAAGCAGCTAAGAGTTCTTATGAGAATAAAAGATAGGAAACTCTATTTTATCTCTCTTTCTTTAGACTCAAATAAAATAATGGTAGTTTTGTAATTCATGGTGTTTTTGGACCAGTTAATGTTGGATGCCCATAGAAAGGTAGGTCATCTTGGAGACCTTCTATGCCAGGGATGTTCAACCTTGGCGACTTTAAGACCTGTGGACTTCAACTCCCAGAATTCCTCAGCCAGCCATGCTGAGGAATTCTGGGAGTTGGAAGTCCCAGAATTCCTTAAGTCTTAAAGTCATCAAGGTTGAGCATCTCTTTCTATGTTATCTTTTGCAGCGATAGGAACATGACATTCCCATGGGGAGTTTCCGTGTTGATAGGCCACTTTGAAGAATAGCTTCTGAGAAGCGAGGTTTTGTTTCTTGTTCTCAGAAAAGGTCTATCTTCTCCCATCTCATACGTGGTCCATGGAGATTCTCGGTCATCCAAGTCATGGTTGTCCCAAAGATGCTTTTTCAAAAGGCAGCTGGATTTTGTTTTTCCTTGAAGACGTTTCGCTTCTCATTCAAGAAGCAGTCAGAACAGAAGAAGCTTCTTGGATGAGAAGTGAAATGTCTTCAAGGAAAAATGAAGTCCAGCTGCCTTTTGAAAATAAACACCTTTGGCATCTCTATACTTGACAGTAGTGGCCAAAATTGTGGAAACCTTTTGTTAAAAGTGTATTTTCTAAAACTAGCTAATCACACCACTTTTCTTTCTTTCTTTCTTTCTTTTTTTTGCAGTAGTACCATAAAATTATATATCAATGGAAAGGTAATTTAATCAAGAATGTAATGCAATCATTTTTATGAAGGATTTGCTATTAGAATAGCAGTTACAGTACAAAGAAGAAAAGTGAAACACATAGAAAAATGAGATCTACAAAAATGATCACCATAGAAAAAACGATAATCTACAAAAATTATCGTCATGTCAGTTATTACTTAGTTGAGTAACCTTTAGCATGAATTACGGCCTTACAACGTCTTCCCTTGGAGTGAATCAAGTCTTTTAGTTCTGTAGCTGTTATAATGTGAAACCAAGATTGAATGATGGCTTCTATTAACTGGGTTTTATTGCTGGGTTGCTTCTGAATAACAAGTTTCTTTAGTCGGTTCTATAGATTTTCAATTGGGTTAAGGTCTGGGCTATTCCCAGGCCATTCCAGCAGTGGAATAGGATTATCTTGAAACTCCAAAATAAAAAGTGATGTTATTAGCCATCAAACCTCAAAAATACTAGTGCCTGGTGGCTCAGCAGAGTGATAGCATTGTGATTAACACCAACTGTCTGCAATTACTGTAAGTTCGAATCTCACCAGGCTCAAGGTTGACTCAGCCTTCCATCCTTTCTAAGGTAAGTAAATTGAGGACCCAGTTTGTGGGGGCAATAAGCTGACTTTGTATAAATATACAAAAAGTATGAAGGCTATTGCTTAACGCATTGTAAGCCGTCCTGAGTCCCCGGAGAAGGGCGGCATATAAATCAAATTAAAAAAAAAAAAAATACACTTTCCAAAAAGGTTTCCACAATTTTGGCCACTGCTGTATTTCTTCACCTTGTCTCATCTTTGGGGCTGTTCCTTGTTTCTTTTGTGACACTTCTTGGGATAACTCTTGCAGAAGCCTGAAAAAAGTAACCAGTTTTCTGCTTTCCACATCCCTCTGGCTAGAATTAATCACCTTGCTTAACCTTTGACTCTATTAGATCAAGGTTCTGTTTCCAGGAAGAACAGAGGATTCAAAAATCTGTAAAGATCTCAGTTGCATGTCTGAAATGTGCAGCTAACAGATAGGGGTTTTTTTTTTTTGTTTTTTTTTCCAATGTAGGCCTCAGGCGAGGAATATTTGGAGGAAGTAAGTACCAAGGAACCATGGCTTGTTGGCACCAGTCTTTGGAAAAGCACATGGTTGCAAACTTCCTGAGCACTAACATCCTAATCTAAGCTTTCTTTGATTTGTTCAAATGCCAGTTTGCTCCTCTCGTACCTGTTAACCCTCCTGAGCTTCATAATAGGGTTTCAGCATTGGGCTAAACTGTGGTTTAGCTGCATATGTTATATAACAAGCTTTAAACTATGATTAACACCCACAATGATGTAGATCACATGTTGTGCTGAGCCAAAGAAGATATATAATAGTTTTAAGTTGGGGTCCAAACCCAGTGTCAGACAGACCAGGATTTAATAGAGTGGTTTTTTTCCCCCCCTCGAATGCAGGTTTTGATAATAACTTAAGATCCATGCTTGGAGTAGATGTGTTAATATATATACAGGCAGTCCTCGACTTACGACCTCATTTGAGCCCAACATTTCTGTTATTTCTGCTAAGTGAGACAGTTGTTAAGTGAGTTTTGTTCCATTTTACTGCCCTTCTAACAATCTCTGCAGTTGTTTGCTTAATGATACGGTTGTTAAGTGAATTTGGCTTTACTTATCAAAAGGTCTCATGAAAAAGGGATCATACAACCCCGGGACACTATAACGGTCATAAATGTGAAACCAGTTGCCAAGCCTCTGAATTTGGATCATGTGAATGCCTCAACGGTTGTTAAGTGTGAAAAATGGATGCAAGCCACCTTTTTCTGTCCCATTGTCACTTCAAAAGGTCTGTCAGAGTTTTTTTGCAAAAATCAAATCCAGAAGCACACACGGATAACTGAATCAGCTGGATTCATTAACTTCTTTATATACATAATAACACATAAAGTATATTTACAATACCAACAGTTGATTCTTCAGCTCAGATCAGCAGACAAGTTCACACTCACAGCTCAGAGCTTAACACACTGGTTTCAGTTTCAATTCTCTGCACAGAATCAGAAGCTGCAGACTAAGATAAGCCCTGGCTCTAGTATGTCTCAGCTCCCAATTGGCTGACTTAGTTGCTATGTCAATTAATTGGCTAATAGTGTCATGAATATTCTGACACTAAACAAACTTGTTGTAAATCGAGGACTACCTGTACCATATAAAAACTAGACACATTTGGCTCTTCGTAGCTGTCCCGGTGCATTTTTCTTAACATTGTTGTGGAAGTTTTAGATGATAACCCATTCAATTAGTAGCCAAGGACGACTGCTTAGCTTCTATAGTTGACTAGATCATTGTTATTTCTTTTTATCTAGTTGTTCCATTTCTATAGCTGCCCGTCTCAACCAAGTGCCTCTGGGTTTAGCCAGTTACTGGAAACAAATTAAATTTAGTCATAAATAAAGTCTCATTTATCGCAGCGAATTTCCCTTCTTATGCTTGGCTCAGAATTTTTTTTGTTTTCTGTAATAAATCAGAGAGAGATTAGGGTTTACTAATTTACAGGGACAGCGTTTGTCTCCAATGACCATAAATATTATTTCCGTATTAATAAGAACTCCGATATAAATACTTGGGCGCTTCAACATTCATCTCCAGTTTAGTGGAAATATTTAATAAAACAACAACAAAAGGGAACCCTCTTTAGAGGTTTCTCATCTTCTAGATATTTACCTCTGCCTGGATTTCCATTTAATTATGGACTTTTTCAATAATGTCAGCATGGCAAAAAATTATCGAGGTGCAGAATTTGGAAGTATGAGTGTCTCGTAACGTATTTAATTTGATTAGATCAGTGTTTCTCAACCTTGGAAGCTTGAAGATGGGTGGACTTCAACTCCCAGAATCCCCCAGCCAGCACTGCTGGCTGGGGGATTCTGGGAGTTGAAGTCCACCCATCTTCAAGCTACCAAGGTTGAGAAACACTGGATTAGATGAAGACAGAACAATTATAGTTACATGGCACACTAAGTTTAATGAGTGTCAACCATTGTTAATTTTTTAATGGGTTAGCACAATGCAGGAGCTTCTCTTGGTTGTTAATTGACTTTCAGGATCCTGTGTACAGCTAATCCTCGATTTACGACCACAGCCGAGCACCACATTTACGCTGCTGAGTGAGATCTTTGCTGAGTGACTTTTGTCCCACTTTACAACTCTTTTCTTGCCACCTTTCTCGTTAAGTGAATCATCACCATCGTTAAGTTAGTGACCCGGTCATTAAATGAATCTGTCTTTCCCCTTTTGACTTGGCTTGTCAGAAGGTCGCAAAAAAGGGATCACGTGACCCCGGAGCACCACAGTCGTCATAAATATGAAACCAGTTCCCAAGCGTCGATATTTTGAACGCGTGACCAGGGGGGATACTGCAACGGTCGTTAAGTGTGACAAACAGTCATAAGGCCCTTTTTTTTCAGTGCCAGTATAACTTTGAATGGCCACTAAACTGAATGTGGTAAATCAAGGACTAGCTCTATATACCTAAAGTCTTATTTAGCTGCAAGCAGTAGACACATTTCATAAAACAGAAGGCCTGGCCTAAATCTTTCCCCTTTCAAATGTAAATTTTAATTTGTTTTTAAAATTATTGGGTGTTTTAATTTGTCTCGGCCAAATTGTTTAATTCGGTTTAATTCTGTTTTTAAATTTTGTATTTATGTGTTTTATTCTGTGGCTGTTCACCGCCCTGAGTCCTTCGGGAGTAGGGCGGTATACAAATCCAATAAATGAAATGAAATAAATGGATAAATACACAAAGTCCGTAGAGATTCTCAGTCTATCCAGGTCATAGTTGTCTCAAAGGTGCTTTTATTAGGCGGCAACTGGGCTTTCTTGCTTTTTTCCTTTGAAGATGTTTCACTTCTCATCCAAGAAGCTTCTTCAGTTCTAACCGGATGGTGTGGAAGGGAAGGATTTATATAGAGCTGAAGAAGCTTCTTGGATGAGAAGCGAAACGTCTTCAAAAGAAAAAAGGCCAAGAAAGTCCAAGAAAGTTCCTGAAAAAAGCACCTTTGGGATAAATACAAACGCAACAGTCAAGTAATAATTGGCTTAAATGGTTAATTTTTTACAATTTTCCCATCACATTAATACCTCAGAGTGTAGACATTTATCTTATCTGATTGGTTAGAAGGCATAAAATGCCCCATATCGATGGGAAAATACATGGAGCGTAGGATGTTTAGGGTAGAGCAAAAATAATAATAATAATAAAATAAATTGCATTTCTAATGACCCCATTGGGATCTATTCTAACACCTCAAAGCGTAGAAGGGTTAATTGAATGGATAACCGCTTATGATAGCTGCTGGTTTTTCTGAAATTTTATTTTAACTGTTTTGACTAAAACTGTTACCTCAGAAGTGTGTAGCAAAGCTTAATATTGCCGTCCTGGTTTTTGAAGTGTTTTTTTTTTTTTTTTGGAATGACTTATTTTTATTTTTATTTTTTGTGCATTTTGGTATGGACCAGTTCCCCTCAATGAGATTGCTGTGTGAGGTTTATTCCGTGTACTAATTTTAAAAGCTTTCCGTTTAATCCCGTGAGGAACTTTGGCATGTCTGATCTTCTGTTGATGCTTTCTGGTTTTCTGAGTCTTGATGAGTCTTTGAAAAATACCCCGAAAAATATAGCTGTGTAAAAAGCGGACGTGTTGAGATGTAATGATGGAAAGGAACAATTTTGAAGGCTTTACACATTGGTAGGCGCAGTCTATCACCAGGTTAATCCCAATACAAGATATGCTGCCATCTCTGAGCACTTCAAGTTGGTTGCATTCACTAAATGAACTCTCCTTCTTCCTTTTTTCCTCCTCCTCCTCCTTCCTCTCCTTCTCCTTCCTCTCTTTCCTCCTCTTCCTCAACTTCCTTTTCCTCCTCTTCCTCCTCCTTCCTCTCCTTCTTCTTTTTTCCTTTTTTCTTCCTCCTCCTTCCTTTCCTTCTCCTTCCTCTCCTTCCTCCTCTTCCTCAACTTCCTTTCCTCCTCTTCCTCCTCCTTCCTCTCCTTCTTCTTTTTTCCTTTTTTCCTCCTCCTCCTTCCTCAACTTCTTCCTCCTCTTCCTCAACTTCCTTTTCTTTCTCTTCCTCTTCTTCTTTTCTTCCTTTTTTCCTCCTCTTTCCTCTCCTCCTCCTCTTCCTTTTCTTCCTCTTCCTCTCCTTTTCTTCCTTTTTTCTTCCTCTTCCTCCTCCTTCCTCTCTTTCTCCTTCCTCCTCTTCCTCAACTTACTTTTCTTCCTCTTCCTCTCCTTCTTCTTTTCTTCCTTTTTTCCTCCTCCTTCTCCTTCCTCCTCTTCCTCCTCTTCCTTTTCTTCCTCTTCCTTTCCTTCTTCCTTTTTTCCTCCTCCTCCTTCCTCTCCTCCTCCCTCTTCTTCCTCAACTTCCTTTTCTTCCTCTTCCTCTCCTTTTCTTCTTTTTTCCTCCTCCTTCCTCTCCTTCTCCTTTCTCCTCTTCCTCAACTTCCTATTCTTCCTCTCCTTCTTTTCTTCCTTTTTCCTCCTCTTCTTCGTCCTCTTCCTTTTCTTCCTCTTCCTCTCCTTCTTCTTTTCTTCCTTTTTTCCTCCTCCTCCTCGCCTCAGCTCAATGATAGCTGTTGTTGTGAGGATAAAATGACGGGAGATCCTTGTGCATGCTACTTGAGCTCTTAGAAGGAGCTGAAGCCAGAAAGATGAGGAGGCAAAGCTAGAAAGAAAAGGGCTGCACATGATCCTTACCAGCAATCTTTGCTTTGCTTTCACTTTCACTTTCTGAGATGAAATGATAAGTAGTCTGGATCCCCAGAAGGGAGGGACTGCATTCCAGAGGAGTAAGAGCAGGGGTGAAATCCAGCAGGTTCTGACAGGTTCTGGAGAACTGGTAGCGGAAATTTTGAGTAGTTCGGAAAACCAGCAAATACCATCTCTGGCTGGCCCCAGAGTGGGGTGGGAATGAAGATTTTGCAATATCCTTCCCTGAGGAGTGGGGAGGGAATGGAGATTTTGCAGTATCCTTCCCCTGCCACGCCCACCAAGCCACGCCCACCAAGCCACGCCAACAGAACTGGTAGTAAAAAAAATTGGATTTCACCACTGTGTAAGAGGCAACTCAGCCCAGATAACGTGTGCGAGAGAAAGAGGGTGAAGATGGTTCCTCCCTAATAGTTCCTAAAGTATATTGTAGAGGCATACAGTAGAGTCTTCAGTCTGGCAAGATTTGGTCTATATGTATGAAACCAAAAAGGACTCAGCTTGGAAGAATTAGTATGTGTCATTCTTGATTTTGGCCTGACGCATGGTGCATGAAGAATTCTGGGAGCTGAAGTCCGCACATGGAGGCTGAGGCATTCTGGAAGTTGAAGGCCACACCAGTGATTGGATCAAGTGATTTTTCTCAATTGCATTGTTTTCAGTGGAAGATGAAACAGGTATTTAGATCAAAGTTGCCCTTGGGAATGAAATCTTGTTTAGTTTGACATAATCTGAATTGCTTAATTGCCTTGATGGAGGTGTGTTGAATTATGGCAAGGAGTGGCAATAGGAACAGCTGCAAACACTCTAACAATAGTACTTAGACTTATATACCGTTTCACAGTGCTTCACAGCCCTCTCTAACTGGTTTACAGAATCAGTATATTGCCCCCAACTATCTGGGTCCTCATTTTACTGACCTCAAAAGGATGGAAGTCTGAGTCAATCTTGAGCCAGTCAGGATCAAACTCCTGACATGGAATGCAGAGTTGGCCTGCAATACTGCAATGTAACCACTGCACAACCATGGCTTTGGATGCATGGATGATAGATGGATGATAGATGACAGATGATAGAGATAAATAGATAATGGATAATGGATGGATGGGTAGGTAGGTAGGTAGATAGATACATAGGTAGATAGATGGATACATAGGTAGATAGATACATAGGTAGATAGATAGATACGAAAGTAGATAGATACGAAGGTAGATATGTAGGTAGATAGATACGTAGGTAGATACGTAGGTAGATAGATACAAAGGTAGATAGATACATAGATATGAAGGTAGATATACGTAGGTAGATACGTAGGTAGATACGTAGGTAGATATGTAGGTAGATAGATACAAAGGTAGATAGATACATAGATATGAAGGTAAATATACGTAGGTAGATAGATACATAGGTAGAGATGTAGGTAGATAGATACGAAGGTAGATACATAGATATGAAGGTAGATATATGTAGGTAGATACGTAGGTAGATAGATACGTAGGTAGAGATGTAGGTAGATAGATACGAAGGTAGATAGATACATAGATATGAAGGTAGATATACGTAGGTAGATACGTAGGTAGATAGATACGTAGGTAGATATGTAGGTAGGTAGATACGAAGGTAGATAGATACATAGATATGAAGGTAGATATATGTAGGTAGATAGATACGTAGATAGATAGTTAGATAGCAAGAGAGAGAGAGAGAGAGAATCAATGAGAATATACACACACACCTATGCCTGTGCGTAATATCTTCAACATGACAACTTCTTTCTGTCCAGCTAAATAACAATCTTCTACTTTTTCCTTCCAGCTCACCAAATCTCACAGGCAGGGGCACATGGTCAAAGTCGATTGGCTGGATAGGCTGACCTTTCGAGAAATCGAAATGATCAATGAGGTACGTCATGGGCCTTGATGAGTTTTGAAGCCGCGGCTAATTGGGAAACGGTGCTGGATCTTCAGGGAATGCTCTCAGTTCTTCCGTTTTCTTCTCTTCTCCTTCACACCTCGGTCCTCTTTACGATGATGATGTCATTTGGGACAGAGAAAGGACGAGCTTGTGTTGATATTTGGCTGGCCTCTGAATAATATCAGAGGGATCTATAGGGGGTGCCTCAAAAAGTGCTTTTTCAAAAGGGCGATTGGACTTCCTTTGTTTTTCCTTGAAGACGTTTCACTTCTCATCCAAGAAGCTTCATCATTTCTGGCAGAAGGAGTGGTGGTGATAGGAAAACATTTGTTTTTGCAGTCCTCTGGTCGTTAGCGCTCTCTTTGAGAGCCGTTGAGGCCACTTGGGTTTCTCTGTGCCCTGAGGGTCACTTGAATAAGGGTGCAAATGGGAGTGGAATCTTCTTGGAGCTGTTGAAAGGACTGTGTTGTAGACAGGATGTTCAATCCATAAAGGTGTTCAAAAAAAGGTGGCAGGTGAGAACCAACTGACTCAGGCAGTACTCAGGCCCCTATTTTAACACCTTCCACCTCCTATGAAAAGAAGATGGGCTTCCATCATGCAGTTGTGGCCACCATCTTGATTGTTTCTCTCCTTTTATTTCTCGTGGAGGCCCTGAGCGGTGGGTACTGAGAACACGTCAAAGAGAACTTTGGAAAATAAAGTTGGATTTTAATATAATTTGTCTAAGGGAACTAGGTATGGTTAGCCTAACAAAAGAAGGCTTTGGGGAGACAGTAGAGCATCTTCCAACACTTGAAGAGCTGTCCCAGGGAAGAGAGCCTTCTGCTGCCTTTAAAGCACTTGTGGGCAGGAGAAGAAGCAATGGGTGGAAGCTCAGCTTAGAGAGACCCAACCTGGAAAAAATGAGAAATTTCTTGACAGGGAGAACAATTAGTCAATGGAACAGCTGGCTTCCCAGAGTTGTGGGTGTCCATTGCTAGAGGTTTTCAAGAAAAGATTGGGTAGCCTTGAGCAGGGAGTTGGACTAGAAGACCTCCAAGGTCCCCGCTCCCAGCCCTATAATTCTATTTTAATTAGAGGCTCCCACAAAATGAACTTCACTCTTGTGGATTGCACAAAACACATTTGCACAACACATTTGTGTTTGTTTTTTTTTTGCTGCCAATGACATGAAGATCTACAAGTGTTTGTGGCATCATGCCGTAAACTTTCTCCTTTGGTAGGTCCAGGCGTTCGTTCTCATGATACAGACACCAAAGAGCCAAATGTGTGTTGGAAGAACATTCCCATAGCCCAACCCTTATCCTCGTGGATTCTGGGGAAGACTTGGATGGGATTTCTGATGTGAGA
Organism: Pantherophis guttatus; assembly: GCF_059756535.1. Taxonomy (NCBI): domain Eukaryota; kingdom Metazoa; phylum Chordata; class Lepidosauria; order Squamata; family Colubridae; genus Pantherophis; species Pantherophis guttatus. The sequence continues at coordinate 7,456,914 of NC_142064.1, forward strand.
TTCTTTAGAATGGGAACTCAAAAAAAAAAAAAAAAAAAGTGGGGGGGGGTAATCCTGAAAGGGGTTAATAGAAAACCATCCCTGTATCTCTGCTAAGAGCCAGTTTGGCCTAGTAGTTAAGATGCTGGCCTAGAAACCTAAAGACTGTGAGTTCTAGTCTTGCTTTAGTCAAAAAAGCCAATTGGGTGATTTTGGGCCAATCACTGAAACACTGGGAGTTGTAGTCCTGCCCTGGGCATGAAAGCTTGACTTTAGGCCAATCACTGGGAGACTGTGAATTCTAGTCCTGTCTTAGATATGAAAGGCAGTTGGGAGACTTTAGGCCAATCACTGGGAGACTGTGAATTCTAGTCCCTCCTTACCCATGAAAGACAGCTGGGTGACTTTGGGCCAATTACTGGGAGACTGAGTTCTAGTCCCGCCCTGGGCATGAAAGCCACCTGGGTGACTTGGGCCAATCACCAGGAGACTGTGAATTCTAGTCTCATTTTAGGCATGAAAGCCATCTGGGTGACTTGGGCCAATCACTGGGAGACTGTGAATTCTAGTCCTGTCTTAGATATGAAAGGCAGTTGGGAGACTTTAGGCCAATTACTGGGAGACTGTGAGTTCTAGTCTCATTTTAGGCAAGAAAGCCATCTGGGTGACTTGGGCCAATCACCAGAAGACTGTGAATTCTAGTCCTGTCTTAGATATGAAAGGCAGTTGGGAGATTTTAGGCCAATCACTGGGAGACTGTGAATTCTAGACCCTCCTTAGGCATGAAAGACAGCTGGGTGACTTTGGGCCAATCACTGGGAGACTGAATTCTAGTCCCTCCTTACCCATGAAAGACAGCTGGGTGACTTTGGGCCAATTACTGGGAGACTGTGAGTTCTAGTCCCTCCTTACCCATGATGAAAGACAGCTGGGTAATTTAGGGCCAGTCCCTCTCTTCTCTCAGCCCCACACACCTCACAGGGTGGTTGTTGTGGGGAAAATAGGAGGAGGAAGAAGTATTATTATGTACATTCACCACCTTGAGTTCCTGATAAAGAAATAAAGGTGAGATAAAGACATCCAATAAATATTGGCATGAATTATATTGATTTTAGCTCCAAGTTTTTCACATAGCTTTTTTTCTTTTCTTCCTTCTTATTCTCAGAGCGAGAAGCGAAGTTCTAATTTTATGTACTTGATGATTGAATTCCGTTGCGTCAAATGCGATGACAAAGAATATGCCATTGTGTATTATGAGAAGGTACGCAACGCTTGCCGGTTGTTGATTTTCATCTACTTGGTTTGAACTGCCGCCCGATATGCTACATAGCATGGGAGGATCTAATGCTAAAAAATGATTTGAAGTATCAAAAGAAAGCACCTGCTTCTCACTCTTGATCTCATATGGGGTCAAATATAATCCCCCAGAACAGAAGCTGACATTTGCTCCAAAACAGTTTTTAATATCCACGTGTCGAGCAAATAGGAAACTTAGTGGAAACTTTGAATTTAGAATTTAAATTTAATTTAGAATGTAATATTCTTCGGGTTTTGTACAATCTCCTGAGTGGAACAAGGAAGGATTTATTGAAGTCTGAAAAAGTGAGGACTGAATTAAGGTTTCCTGATTCTCAGCTTAGATTGGCTATGTAATTTCATTCATTCATTCATTCATTCATTCATTCATTCATTCATTCATTCATCCACCCATTCATTTATTCATTCATTCACCCATTCATTCATTCATTCATTCACCCATTCATTCATTCATCCACCCATTCATTCATTCATTCATTCACCCATTCATTCATTCATTCACCCATTCATTCATTCATTCACCCATTCATTCATTCATTCACCCATTCACCCATTCATTCTTTCATCCATCCATCCATCCATCCATCCATCCATCCAACCATTCATTCACCCATTCATTCATTCATTCATTCATTCATTCATTCATTCATTCATTCACCCATTCACTCATCCATTCACCCATTCACTCATCCATTCACCCATTCATTCATTCACCCATTCATTCATTCATTCACCCATTCATTCATTCATTCACCCATTCATTCATTCTTTCATCCATCCATCCATCCATCCATTCATTCATTCATCCATCCATTCATTCTATGGAGATTATCAGTCATCCAGGTCATGTTTGTACCAAAATTGTTGTCTTTGAAAAAGCAACTTGAATTTCTTGTTTTGCTTGAAGATGTTTCACTTCTCATCCGAGAAGCTTCTTCAGTTCTGACTGAATGGTGGAGAATGGAAGGATTTATATTCCTTGCAATTCGTGTAGTCCTTCTGTGGCTGCCATCTCTGGTTATCTTATAACTCTATTATGATTAATTAATTATATACATACATACATACATACATACATACATACATACATACATACATACATACATAATATTAAAACAATAAAAGCAGGAAAACCAATGAAATGGGTATCCTCAGTCATCTGGTCATGGTTGTCCCAAAGGTGCTTTTTCAAGAGGCAACTGGACTTTCTGGTTTTTCTTTGAAGACATTTTGCTTCTCATCCAAGAAGCTTCAAATGTCTTCAAAGAAGCAAAATCTCTTCAAAGAAAATCAAGAAAATCTTCTTTCTGGAATCTGTTTGGTTAAAATCGACTATTTTAGAGGTTTTCACTGACTTTTCTTTGTCCTTCTAACCTAGGATGGTGATGAATCATCACCAATTTACACAAGTTCCGAGATTGTGAAGGTTCCAGATCCGCAGATGTCCATGGTAAGAATGTTTGGGTACCACATCACTTGGGGCAGGCTGAATTTGCGAAGAAATACCTGTTTATGAGTCTTGGGGCAGGTGAATATACAAAGAGGGGTTCCAGAGTTGAAGATGGCATTCATTTCAAACAGTTCTTGAGGCCAAAATCCTCAGCAACAAAACTGACAAAGAAGGAAATTGAGCAATGCTAGTGGTGAGATCCTTTCGGCTTTCTGTGTGAATCAGGAAAAATAAAAATGAAATTGTGATATAAGGATTTGAGGATTAGGAAAAAAATGGCAGAAAATAGAAAAATGGAAATATGTTGTAACCTTAGATTAAGAGGTTGCTTTAAATTTATACATATACTATATAAATTATATATATATATATAGAGAGAGAGAGGGGGGGGGGGAGAGAGAGAGGGAGAGAGAGAGAGGGGTTCGCGGGTGTTTGTATGTAGGTCTTTGGTTATTTGGATTTTCTCCCGCGTAAAATTGGAGGTGTCTTGGCAATGTTTCGACAAAGTCTCATTTGTCATCTTCAAGTTGGTGTTTTCGGCTTCATGCTTCGTGCTTCTAGGAGCAATGTGTGTGATCGCAGCTGTTTCTTGGTTCTGACCAATCAGAACACACCTCCACCCAATCAGAACACAGCCAAGCTCCCACCCAATCAGTTCACACTCCTACTGGCAGTTAAAAGGAAGAAACAGCTGCGATCACACACATTGCTCCTAGAAGCACGAAACCGAAAACACCAGCCTGAAGATGACGAATGAGACTTCGTCGAAACGTTGCCAAGACACCTCCAATTTTACGCGGGAGAAAACCCGAATAACCAAAGACCTACATACACACACACACACACACACGCACACACACACACACACGTGTTATATCTGTGGTAAAAGAAAGTCATTTTTCACATTTTTCTTTCTCTGTGCTGTTGGGTTTACTTTCTCTTTCTAGCCACTTTCTCTTTTCTACCTTATCTATTGTTTTTGTTAGTTTTTATCTTTCTAGTTAAAAAAACAACAACCAATAGTTATCTTTAAAATAATTATCAAGCGCTATCTCTTTTTCTTTCTTTCACATCCACAATGCCTTTTCTTTTTCAAAATGCGATTGATTTTGGCTAACCCTCTTCATCATTACACATCTTTATTTATTGGTTTTAGTTCGAAACAGGGATGCTATTCAGCAGGTTCTGACTGGAGCAACGGTAGCAGAAATTTTGAGTAGTTCGCAGAACCGGCAAATACCACCTCTGGCTGGTCCCAGAGTGAGGTGGGAATTGAGATTTTGCAATATCCTTCCCCCAGGAGTGGGGTAGGAATTGAGATTTTGCAGTATTCTTCCCCTGCCACGCTCACCAAGCCACACTATGCCCATCAAGCCACACCCACAGAACCGGTAGTAAAAGAAAAAAATGAATTCCATCACTGGTTAGACATTATTTTGATATTATTATTTGCAAGAGTATGCTGAAATAATGTCAAATGTACAGAGGAACATTGGGTAGGGAAGGATCAATTTCTGTTCTGCCATTCTTGTCTTAAATGTTCTTGGCTACCATAAGTTGAACTTCCTCCCTCCCTCCCTCCCTCTATCCCTCCCTCCCTCCCTTACTCACTCACTCACTCACTCACTCACTCAGTTGGAAGTAAAATCACATATTATTCTCTATACAATATTTCTAACACAATCGTAAAATTTATAAATTCATTCCTCTCTCCCTCCCTCTTCCTTCCTTCCTTCCTTCCTTCCTTCCTTCCTTCCTTCCTTCCTTCCTTCCTTCCTTCCTTCCTTCCTTCCTTCTTCTTCCCTGAACCGTTGAAGCCTCACAATTAATTTGGTCATGGCCTTGCATAAAATTCTGTGTCTTCTCAACTTCTGTCAGTTCAGAGCACAGGATATTGTACACAGGTAATTGCAATTGATTTTTAAACTGATCTGTTTTCTAATTATTATTTTTAAAGGAGAACTTGGTGGAAAGCAAGCATCACAAGCTTGCCAGGAGCTTAAGAAGCGGTCCTTCGGATCATGACCTTAAACCCAATGCTACTACCCGAGATCAGCTGAATGTAAGTTCTTCCTTAAAAAAGTTTGAATTATTCTTTATTTAATTTTGTCGTGTTTATACAGAATTCAGAAGAACAGGGTTTGAAGGGATCTTGGAGGTCTTCTAGTCCAACTTCTTGCTCAAGAAGGAGACCCTATACCATTCCAGACAAGTGGCTGTTCAGTCTCTTCTTGAAAGCCTCCAGTGATGGAGCACCCACCACTTCTGGTGGCAAGCTGTTCCACTGGTTAATTGTAGTTGGACCACATAGGACACAGTCAGTCAGAACTTGTCTTGCTTGTATCCTTAATCTAGTCTTCTTATTACAGCCATTAAACCGTAGACTACCCAATCACATTAGGGCTTAATTCATGTTAATTTACCATATCTGGTTGGTATCTCAGGTCTTTAAACGGGGCAGGTGGGAATGGTTTTGCAACTCTGGGAAGACACTTTCTTCTGTTTGCGGAAAGGAAGCAGTCCGTAAATTATCATCCTCTTTTAACGACCCCATAATCCCTTGCGGGGCAAAGTCTGGGCAATTGAATGGAGCTGAAGTGTTTACTGGCCGGATGCCCTTCCTGTCGCCAATGCAGAGTTTTGTTCAGCAGATATATTCTCGGTGTGCCCAGAGAGAGAAATGTCTGCCTCTACCTAGGATCGAACTCACAGCCTCCTGATTGTGAGGCGAGAGCTTCATCTCTAGGCCACCGCACCACTCTGAAGCAGTCCCTAAATATTTGTTGTTTTGTGTTTTGTGTTTTGTTCTGTTCTGTTCTGTTCTGTTCTGTTCTGTTCTGTTCTGTTTTGTTTTAGATCATCGTGAGTTACCCACCTACAAAGCAACTAACGTACGAAGAACAGGACTTGGTGTGGAAGTTTCGATACTACCTTACCCATCAAGAAAAGGTAGGCGTGGAAGCTTAAAAGTATTAGCATGCTCGGCTGTTGCAATGACTTAACAACTGCTATCATTCCTAAGCTGATAATTCGAGATATTTGGCCCCTGTGATTCTCAGCAGGTTCAGAGGAATCAAAAGCCAAGGAAACAAGAGACATTCTGGGTATTTATTTATTTATTTTGCTTTAATTTATATGCCGCCCTTCTCCGGAGACTCAGGGCGGCTTACAGTGCGTTAAGCAATAGCCTTCATACTTTTGTATATTTTATACAAAGTCAGCTTATTGCCCCCACAAACTGGGTCCTCATTTCACCTACCTTAGAAAGGATGGAAGGCTGAGTCAACCTTGAGCCTGGCGAGATTCGAACCTGCAGTAATTGCAGGCAGCTGGTCTTAATAACCAGCTTAATAATAGGGTGCCTTAGACCACTGTACTACTAAGGCTCTTTGTTAGAGGAGAGGTAGGTGAGGTGGGTTTGAGAAGGTCTATGGACACATTGGATTGTCGTGGTTCGTTTTCTTTTAAAGTCGCAAACGGGCAACGCTCATTCTTTCTGGCTTGGCTTGAATTGTAATCTTGTGAAACGTTCCTGCCGTTCTGTCACTCCAGAAAATGGGAGAGAGCAATAATTGGTTTTTATTGTATTGATTGACTAAAAGCATCATGTTCCAGCGTGACGGTACTGATCTAGAGTGCAGCAATTACGGCCACCTCTAGATGGCAGGAAGAGTTTTTTTGTAAACTTTCTCTGCAATAATATTTCTCTGCTAAAGATTTTCCTTGCTTCCTTCCTTCCTTCCTTCCTTCCTTCCTTCCTTCCTTCCTTCCTTCCTTCCTTCCTTCCTTCCTTCCTTCCTTCCTTCCTTCCTTCCTTCCTTCCTGTTCTGTCCCCGTCACACACGCACACACACCAACAGACGTTCAAGATTTAAAGACCAAACCAGCCGGCAAAATCCTTTTCCTTATGATAACGGAACTTGGCAACAACCTAGTGGCTGCCTGCCAAGAGTTTATTACTTATGAAGAGGAGAGATAACTTCTCCCTGCTTCTGGTACATCAAAAGAAACAGCTCAATAATTACAGAGTCAATCAAGTCCAAAGATAATCCAGCAAAGTCTATAACAAAAGTCCGGCAATGCAGAATGGCGTGGAAGCTTTCAGCTTTGTTCGTCACAAGGTTTGACTGGCCACCATGCTCCCTTTTATACCTTGTGGGGTGTGGTCCAGTGACTCAGCCTAATCTCTGGCACGCCTTTTCTTCTGTTGCACGCGCTTATCTCTGCGACACTGGCGTGGATCCAGCCAAGACTCATTACCCTCATCACTGTCCGTCTGTGGCTGCGTGGATCTGCTTGGCCCTGGCCCTATCTCTTGCCCTTCGGCGGACACCGAAGGCATTGCCAGAGAGGAGGGTCCTGGAGAGGGAGGCCTTGCCAACTCCTCTCCTTCACTCTTGGAGTCCTCTCCTGCTGATGACACAGGCTCAGGTAACGGAGCCACAACACTTCCTGGAGGGCAAAAACAGCCTCCCCCGGGCTTTGAAGGCCCTCCGGGGGCCAGAAACAGGCCATTTACGGAACTTCCGGGAGGTCAGTTTTTCACCCTCCCAGAGTCTCCACGCAGGCCCTGCACTTACCTGGCATCCAAAACAGGCCTCATGGAGACTCCTTGGAGGGGCGGGGCAGGATGGGCGGGGCCAGCCAGTTCTTGCAACTACTGGTTCAGCGAACTAGATATAAAATTAGCATCCGGTTCTCCCAAATTGGTCCGAACCGGCTGAATCCCACCCTTCCCTGTCTTTGTTGCTAATGCAGTTCTAATAAACGAAATCAGTGTTTCTTGAGACTTTAAAAAAAAACACTTCAGATCTGTAAAAAAAAAAAAAGGGAAAAAAAATCCCAATAACAACAGGGATTACTCATCCTGCGAAACACCAATGAATATGGATTTCTTTATTTAAAATATTTATCTTCCCTTCCTCGTGCATTGCGTCCCCTGAGAATAGGTGAAATTAAAAATGCATTTGAACGCCACAAACAACATCCGTAGTGCAGCAAAATACGATTACAAAAAAAAAACCATTATTCTCACAAAGTCCTTAATGGGATGGACTGCACCATGTAGTTGGACGCTCTGCAATTCCTAAGTGAATGAGATTGCATTTACTAGTGATCTTTGCTTAACAACCACTTGTTCAGCCACTGGTCAAACTTACAACAGTGTGGAAAGATGGATACTTAATGGCCATTCCTCATACTTACAGTAGGTCAGTCACAGAGTCCCTTCAGTCTTCATTTGTGACTTCCCTTCAGCGGCTTCCTACAAGCAAAGTCGATAGGGAAACTGACTGGAGGTGTCCAAGAGCAACCGAGTGACATTCTTGCTTAATGACCTGCAGTGATTCTCTTAACAACTGCAACTGGAAGTTCTGTCATGAAGCACCATAGTTGTGTGACGTTGCATTTTATGACCGTGTTACCCAGAGATGCCATCCACGGTGCTCTCTGAGCTCGTTTCATTCTTGCAGACATTTCATTACCCAATTAGGTACCATCATCAGTGTCCTATCATGTGCTGATGATGTTGCCTAGTTGAGTAATGAAATGTCTGCAAGAAAATAACCCAGCTCATAGAGCACGAATCCCCCTATTCTTCTTCCTCCTCCTCCTCCTCTTTCCAAACCCTACTCCCTTCTAGCACTAATAATGTTACCTAGTTGGGTCATGAAACATCTGCAAGAAAACAACCAATCTCAGAGAGCACCAAGGACCCCACAGTTCTCCTCCTCCTCCTCCCTCTCCTCCTCCTCCTCCTCCCTGCAAACTCCACTACTTCTAGTGCTGATGAGGGGTAATGAAATGTGGGCAAGAAAACAACCAATCTCCGAGAGCACCAAGGACCCCACAGATGCTTTCTTCTATAGGCGTAACTTCTCAATGGGAATTTCAGTCCCAATTGTTGTCATTATAAGAGGCCTACCTGTAGCTTGTAGTAAGATCAGCCCATCATTTCTTCTGACACTCCATTTAAAAAACAACAACCTCTTTTCTTGCTTAATGTTTCCTCTGCGTTGGTGAAAGGGACGTTAACCGATGTCTGACTTTTGATCCCAGGCCTTGACCAAATTCTTGAAGTGTGTCAACTGGTGTCTTCCTCAAGAAGCAAAGCAAGCTTTGGAACTCCTGGGCAAATGGAAGCCGATGGATGTGGAAGATTCCTTGGAGCTTCTGTCCTCACAGTTCACCAACCCAACTGTGCGGCGTTACGCCGTGGCCAGATTGCAGCAAGCGGATGATGAGGTAAGAGAATGACAAGAGTTGGAAGGGACCTTAGAGGTCTTCTTGTCCAGCCCCCTCCTCCGACAGGAAACCCTATGCCATTTCAGACAATGTCCAACCTCTTCTTAAAAGCCTCCAGTGAATAAGGACAGACTCCCATTTAGAAAATGGCCTACGAGGCAGGTAAAATCTTGGAGAATAAGAGAATAAGAAAAGTTGGAAGGCACCTTGAAGGTCTTCTATTCCATCCTCCCTGGTCAAGCAGGAAACTCTTTCCTATTTCACACCCAGAATTCCTCAGGCAGGATCTCCAAACTTGTGGACTTTTAAGACTTGTGGACGTCAACTCCCAGAATTCTCCAGCCATCATGAGGAATTCTGGGAATTGAAGTCCACAAGTTTTAAAGTCTCCATGGTTGATGGCCCCTGTTTTAAAGCAAGGACATGCAAGTGACTTTAAGACTTGTGGACTTCAATTCCTAGAATTCCTCAGCCAGCCCTCTCTTCAATTTACGGCAGGAATGATGATGATGGTGATGATTTGCCATTATTGTTATTATGGGATAGTTCCCCTTCCAGGCTGGTTTCTCTTTTTGTCTTCCCACTTCCTAGTTCTCCTTAACCCTTTCTGGCCCCTTCCTCATTGTAAAAAAAATAGATGGATGGATGGATGGATGGATGGATGGATGGATGGATGGATAGATAGATAGATAGATAGATAGATAGATAGATAGATAGATAGATAGATAGATAGATAGATAGATGATAGATAGATAGAATTCTTTATTGGCCAAGTGTGATTGGACACACAAGGAATTTGTCTTTGGTATATATGCTCTCAGTGTACATAAGGAGAATAAAATACATTCATCAAGAATAAAAAGATACTACACTTAGTGATAGTCAAGGTTACTAATAAGCTATCAAATTGTACTAGGAAACAAATAAAAACAATAAAAATTGAAAGATAGAAGCAACATGGTTATAGTCATAAGTGGGAAGAGATAGATACTAGTAAGGAAGAGAATAATAATAATAATACAGTCTTAGTAAATTATTTGACAGTGTTGTGGGAATTAGTTGTTAAGCAGAGTGATGGCATTCAGGGAAAAACTCCTTGTGTCTAGGTGTCGAGTTGTTCTGGTGTGCAGTGCCCTATAGCGTCTTTTTGAGGGTAGAAATTCAAACAATTTATGTGCAGGATGTGAGAGGTCTGTGGATATTTTCCCAGCCCTCTTTTTGACTCGTGCAGTATACAGGTCCTCAATGGAAGGGAGGTTGGTAGCCATTGTTGTTTCTGCAGTTCTAATTATCCTCTGAAGTCTGTGTCTGTCTTGTTAGGTTGCAGAGCCAAACCAGACAGTTATGGAGGTGCAGATGACAGACTCAATAATTCCTCTGTAGAACTGGATCAGCAGCTCCTTGGGCAGGTTGAGCTTTCTGAGTTGGCCCAGAAAGAACATTCTTTGATTAGCTTTTTTGATGACGTTTTTGATGTTAGGTGTCCATTTTAAGTCTTGAGATATGATAGAATCTAGAAATTTGAAGGTCTCTACTGTTGATACTGCGTTGTCTAGTATTGTAAGAGGTGGTAGTATAGTAAAGTCATGTCCCATATGAAATTTCCCTGCTTCCCATGTTTTCTCCCCAGGATCTGCTGATGTATTTGCTGCAGCTTGTCCAAGCTCTGAAATATGAAAATTTTGATGACATCAAAAGCGGGTTGGAGCCCACAAAGAAGGAAACTCAAGGATCCGTGTCGGAGAGCATGGCCGCATCTGGAGTCACTGCGCCTGAAATAGAGAGGTAGGTGAAAGATTTGCTGAATGTTAAGTCTCTATATAGGTACACCCTGATTTACGACCAGAATGGAGCCTGCCCACTATGGTTGCAAGTCATGACGGTTGTAAATTGGGTTACCTATGAGACTGGCCTGATTTTACGACCTTTTCTTTGTGGCTGCTGTGGTCGTAAAATAAGCACCATGGGCATTAACTGAAATGCCACATTTGTTACATGAACAGATGTTTTGCTATGCATCGGTTCTGCTGAAAATAGAAAATGAATGCCAGATTTTGGAAAACCATCATAAAATGCAATCATGTGACTGCAGCAAGAGCACTTAAACTTATATACCACTTCATAGTGCTTTACAGCCCTCTCTAAGCGGTTTACAGAGTCAGCATATTGCCCCCAACAATCTGGGTCCTCATTTCACCAGTGGTGAAATCTGGCCGGATCTATCCGGTTCGCGCAAACTGCGCAAACCCCACAAACTGGGTCCTCAATTTACCTACCTTAGAAAGGATGGAAGGCTGAGTCAACCTTGAGCCTGGTGAAATTCGAACTTACAGTAATTGCAGACAGCTGGTGTTAATCACCATGCTATTAGTCTGCTGAGCCACCAGGTTCTGCAGTGCTCTATAGCGTCGTTTTGAGGGTAGGAATTGAAACAGTTTATGTCCAGGATGTGAGGGGTCTGTAAATATTTTCACAGCCTTCTTTTTGACTCATGCAGTATACAGGTCCTCAACAGAAGGCAGATTGGCAGTAATTGTTTCTTCACTTCAGGAACTCAGAGTTTGTTCCCGACAAATGCCCCTCCCCACAGCATCTCCTTGAGTCTCATTCCCCAGGTGTGCCTGGTGAAGATGGGCGGGGCATTCTCCTCGCGAACAGCCTGCTCCCTCTGCGCTGATCACGCCTTCTCTGCACTCTCCGAGCCCTTGCATCAGGAGGGGGTGGTTCTTACTCCTCGTCTGAGCTCTGTCTCTCCTTTTCATCCTGCCCCTGTCCTTCCCCGCCTGCAGGCCTTACTAATTCCGAAAAGCCTTGCCTGGACTGACTCTGCCCTTCCCCAGTTTCCTCCAAGGCCAACGGAGCTGCCCTCTCACTCGCTGGGCCAGCTCATCTTCCGCCGCAGATTCAGACTCCCGACGGGGGCATGATACCTTTCTTGCCAGTGTTGTTAAGTGAATCACTGCAGCGGTTAAGTTAGTCACACAGTTGTTCAGCGAATCTGGTTTTGCTTGTCAGAAGGTCGCTAAAGGGGATTGTTGCAGTGACCCCGGGACACTGCAACGGTCATAAATATGAATCAGTGGCCCATTTTGATTTTGATCACATGACCATGGGGATGTAGCAATGGACGTAAGAGTGAAAAAGGTCATAAGTCACCTTTTTCAGTGCCATTGTACTTGTATTTTTCGGACTATAAGACGCACCGGAGTATTAGGCACCAAGATTTCAAAGAGGAAAACAAGAAAAAAAATTAGTTTTGGGCCTTAGCGCGTCAGGTTTTGGCCCTTCCCCGGCCCCCAGGAGCACTCTGCAGGCCTCCCAAACCCTCTGTGCATCCAGTTTTTGTGAAAAATGGGCCTGTTTTTGGCCTCCCAAACTCCTCCCCCCCCATGTGTCCAGTTTTTGCCCTCCCCAGCCCCCAGGAGCACTCTGCAGGCCTCCCAAACCCTCTGTGCATCCTGTTTTTGTGACAAATGGGCCTGTTTTTGGCCTCCCAAACTCCTCCCCCCCATGCGTCCAGTTTTTGCCCTCCCCAGTCCCCAGGAGCACTCTGCAGGCCTCCCAAACCCTCTGTGCATCCTGTTTTTGTGAAAAATGGGCCTGTTTTTGGCCTCCCAAACTCCTTCCCCCCATGCGTCCAGTTTTTGCCCTCCCCAGTCCCCAGGAGCACTCTGCAGGCCTCCCAAACCCTCTGCACATCCTGTTTTTGTGACAAATGGGCCTGTTTTTGGCCTCCCAAACTCCTTCCCCCCATGCGTCCAGTTTTTGCCCTCCCCAGTCCCCAGGAGCACTCTGCAGGCCTCCCAAACCCTCTGTGCATCCTGTTTTTGTGAAAAACAGGCCTGTTTTTGGCCTCCCAAACTCCTCCCCCCCATGCGTCCAGTTTTTGCCCTCCCCAGTCCCCAGGAGAACTCTGCAGGCCTCCCAAACCCTCTGCACATCCTGTTTTTGTGACAAATGGGCCTGTTTTTGGCCTCCCAAACTCCTCCCCCACCATGCGTCCAGTTTTTGCCCTCCCCAGTCCCCAGGAGCACTCTGCAGGCCTCCCAAACCCTCAGCGCATCCAGTTTTTGTGACAAATGGGCCTGTTTTTGGCGAAAATGGGACGTGAGGGGCGGGGTTGTATTCGGTGTATAAGACGCACCAACATTTCCACCCTCTTTTAGGGGAGAAAAAAGTGTGTCTTATACTCCGAAAATTATGGTAACTTTGGTCACTAAATAAACTGTTGTAAGTCAAGGACTACCCGTCCATCCATCTGTCCCCCCCACAATTGTAATTGTAATTTTGTAATTTTGAACCGACACTAAGCGACCGGTCATAATTTAAGGATTTCCTGTAGTCGGTTTAGTTAATTATGCCCAAGTCTATTTAACCTTGCTAAACAGCTTGCTTGTAAAAAAAGAAAGATTTGAGCCTAGGGTGTTTAATGAGAACGGATCTACCACCATTTTGAAATTGTAAAGCAATTACGGTATTCGTATTTGCAGTTTGCTCTTTTAAATCTCCTCAAGGAGGAGGCGACATCCATTCAACCCAGCAGGACCCTGGTTGCCGTGTTTACTTCTGAATAAATGTGCTTACCTCGAAATAATTAAATTAATAATTAATCCTCTTCAAGAGGCAAATGTACGGAAGGTTAACTGCAAAATCATAAAAGAGGCATCGCGTTGCAGGAAACAACAAGCGCTGGCTATTGATTTCACATTCTTTAAAAAAAACCAATTCATTATTGAAGAGGGTGTGTACATTTGCGTAGGAAACTGTACATGTAATTGCAAAATCTCAACGAAGGGGAAGGGAGAAGGTGAAGGATATTCACGAATGTGTTTGAATTTTTTAAAAATACTTTATACACTTAGGAACGTGGCTTAATTTGCTTCCTTTGCTTGCTGTGGGAATTTATTATTATCGGATTAGAATTTTATCCTGCTTTTATTACTTTATACACTCGGGCGGGGGGGGGGCACACTTAATGTTCCTTTCACCTCCTATTTTCCCCAAGAACAACAATCCTGTGAGGTGGATTGGTTTGAGAGAGAGAGTGAATGAATCAAAGTAATCCAGCGACTTCTGTGCGTAAGACAGGACTAGAACTCATAGCCTCATGGTGTTTGGCCCGGGAATCTCTACGTTCTAATCCAGCCTTACGGCATGAAAGCCGGGTGGGTGGCTTTGGGCCAGTCACCAGGAGACGGTGAGTTCTAGTCCCATCTTAGCCATGAAAGCCGGGTGGGTGTCTTTGGGCCAATCACCAGGAGATGGTGAGTTCTAGTCCCACCTTAAGGCATGAAAGCCAGCTGGTGACTTTAGGCCAATCATCAGGAGACGGTGAGTTCTAGTCCCATCTTAGCCATGAAAGCCGCGTGGGTGGCTTTGGGCCAATCACCAGGAGATGGTGAGTTCTAGTCCCACCTTAAGGCATGAAAGCCAGCTGGTGACTTTAGGCCAATCATCAGGAGATGGTAAGTTCTAGTCCTGCTTTAGGCATGAGAGCTGGGTGGGTGACTTTGGGCCCATCACTAGGACACTGTGAGTTCTAGTTCCACCTTAGGCATGAAAGACAGCTGGGTGACCATGGGGCAGTCACCAGGAAATGGTGAGTTCTAGTCCTGCCATAGACCAGAGAGCTGGATGAGTGACTTTGGGCCAATGACCAGGAAATGGTGAGTTCTAGTCCCAGTTTAGGCAAGAAAGGCAGCTGGGTGACCATGGGCCAATCACCAGGAAATGGTGAGTTCTAGTCCTGCCATAAACCTGAGAGCTGGATGAGTGACTTTGGGCCAATGACCAGGAGACGGTGAGTTCTAGTCCTGCCATAGGCATGAAAACTGGTTGGGTGACTTTGGGTCAGTCACACTCTCTCAGCCCAATTTACCACACAGGGTTGTTGTTGGAAAATAGAATGAAGTAGGAGGATTAGATATGTTCACTGCCTTAAGTTGTTTATTTAAAAAAAATAACGAAGGCAGGGTTTAAATATAAATATAAATAAATACGTATTACGTTTTTTTTTTTCTCCAGTACTACATTGACATGAGTTATAACTTGAAAACAGAACGAGGCCACGATAGGACATGACCAAATCATATGAGCCAGAGCCTGCAATATTTTTGCAATGCCAAGACAAGAAATCCATTTTAAAATTCGCCTTCTGCTACCGATAGCCTCTCACCGGCCAGTACGGTTTTTTTTAAAAAAATTAATTTATTTATTTTTATATGCCGCCCTTCTCCGGAGACTCAGGGTGGCTTACAATGCGTTAAGCAATAAGCTTATTGCCTCCACAAACTGGGTCCTCATTTTACCCACCTTAGAAAGGATGGAAGGCTGAGTCGACCTTGAGCCTGGTGAGGATTGAACTCGCAGTAATTGCAGGCAGCTGGATGTTAAATGCTGCCTTAGTAGGAGGCATTAGCCTCCTACGCCACTCAGGCTCCCACAGAGAGGGACTCCTCGGGGTGCCGTCGGTCAAACTATATCGACTGGCGACTCCCAGGGGGAGATCCTTCTCTGTGGGGGCACCTGCCCTCTGGAACGAATTGCCCCGGGATTTACGGATGATCCCTGACCTACGCATCTTTCGTCGTGCCCTCAAGACGCTGTTGTTTCAACAAGCTGGGCTGGCCTGAATACCAAGATCAATTTTAAGTTATACGGGTTGTCTTTGCCTTAATTGAAATGGGCCAAATTATTTCATTCCTTTTAAACTGTTTTAAATTTTATATGTGTTCGTTTTTTATTTTGGCTGTGCACCGCCCTGAGTCCTTCGGGAGAAGGGCGGTATAAAAATTAAATAAATAAAATAAATAAATAAAATAAAATACTTTTTGACGACTCCAGTTAAAAATGAAATCCTATTTTCCGACAAATTAAATGCAATATATTCAATTCATTCAATTCATTTATAAAAATAAATTATTATTTTTTTTTTAAAAAAAATATTCAGTTCAGGTCCACTGAATTCAATACAGGGTCTCTTGCTGGAGCAAGGGGTTGGACTAATATTTATTTATTTATTTATTTATTTATTTATTTATTTATTTATTATATTTCTATACCGCCTTTCTCCCGTAGGACTCAAGGCGGTGTACAGTCAAGAAAAATATAGACACACAAACATCATAAAATTGCTAATTAAAATTATTACTTAGTTTGGTCAGTTAAATAAAACCCAGAATTAGATAACATTTAAAAAATCATTCACATGTTCGTATGTTTAGCCCCGCCTGTTGGAACATCAGGGTTTTGAGGGCACGGCGGAAAGCACGGAGATCAGGGATATTCCGTATCTCCGGGGGCAGTTCATTCCAAAGGGTTGGAGCCCCCACAGAGAAGGCCCTCACCCTGGGAGTTGCCAGTCGACATAATTTGACTGACGGTACCCTGAGTAGTCCCTCCCTGTGAGAACGAACTGGTCGGTGGGAGGCTATTGGTGGCAAAAGACGGTCTCGTAGGTACCCAGGTCCTAAGCCATGGAGCGCTTTAAAGGTGATAACTAACACCTTGAATCGCACCCGGAAGACCACCGGGAGCCAGTGCAGTTCGCGTAGGAGAGGTGTTACATGGGCGTAACGAGCTGTGCCCATAATCACCCGCGCGGCTACGTTCTGGACCAGTTGGAGCCTCCGGGTGCTTTTCAAGGGGAGCCCCATGTAGACCTCCGAAGTCCCTTCCCACTGTGTAATTCTATGTTTTCATTTCTTAAAGCACGGACCCCATTGGTTTTTTCCCCCCAGAATACAGTACATCAAAATTTTCTCTCTCTTGTTTTTTTTTTTTTTCTCTTTTTCTCCTCAGCTCACAGATCATCACAAGCCCTCTGCCCCTCATTTCTTCCCCGCTACCAACGGCAAAAACGAAAGAATCAGCTGAGAATGAAAACCTCGAGGTGAGCAGAGTACCGAGAGTTTTGGTAAAGGATAAGCTTTGGAAATGGGAAACGGGTGTAGGTATCTGGATCCGGGTATGTGTTGAAAAAGGTCAAAATGAAGGCCATAATCATGCAATTAAAGCCGAGCTGTTTTTTTAACCAGACGTCTACAGTAGTGGCCAAAATTGTGGAAACCTTTTGGGAAAAGTGTATTTTTGAGGTTTGATGGCTAATAACACCATTTTTTTTTTTTTTTTTGGAGTTTCAAGATAATCCTATTCCACTGCTGGAATGGCCTGAGGATAGCCCAGACCTTCACCAATTTAGGTGATATGCTTTAGAAGAGCATATGACGGCCGTGGCCAGGGGGGCTTTCTATCAGGTTCGCCTGATACGCCAGTTGCGCCCCTTTCTGGATCGGGACTCCTTATGCACGGTCACTCATGCCCTCGTCACTTCCCTCCGGGACTACTGCAACACTCTCTACATGGGGCTCCCCTTGAGGAGCACTCAGAGGCTCCAACTGGTGCAGAATGCAGCCGTGCGGGTACTTGTGGGGGCGACATGGCGCTCCCACGTGACATCTCTCCTGCGTGAGCTGCATTGGCTTCCAGTGGTCTTCCGGGTGTGCTTCAAGGTACTGGTTCTCATCTTCAAAGCGCTCCATGGCTTAGGGCCTGGTTATTTACGAGACCACTTTCTGCCACCGATAACCTCCCACTGGCCAATATGCTCCCACAGAGAGGGCCTCCTCAGGGTGCCGTCGGTCAGGCAATGTCAGCTGGCGACCCCCCGGGGAAAAACCTTCTCTGTGGGGGCACCCGCCCTCTGGAATGAGCTACCTCCAGGAATACGACTGATCCCGGACCTCTGTACCTTCCGCTGGGCTCTGAAGACTTTTTTATTTCAGCAAGCTGGGCTGGGTTAAAAATCTTTTAATTGCTGAATTTTATGGGTAAGGGGTTTTAAATTGGGGGAAGCCAATATATAATTTTGTTTTTATAGTATTTTAATGTTTTTATTGTATGTTTTTTAATTTTGGTTGTTCACCGCCCCGAGTCCTTCAGGAGAGGGGGCGGTATAAAAATCAAATAAATAGATAGATAGATAGATAGATAGATAGAAAATCTATGGAGCCCACTAAAGAAACTTGTTAGACAGAAGCGGCCCAGCAATAAAACCCAGTTAATAGAAGCCATCCTTCAATCTTGGTTTCACATGATAACAGCTGCAGAACTAAAAGTCTTGGTTCACTCCATGGGAAGACGTTGTAAGGCCGTCATTCATACTAAAAGTTACCCAACTAAGTATTAACTGACATGGTCATTTTTGTATATCTCGCTTTTTCTGTGGTGATCATTTTTGTATATCTCTTTTCTTCTACGAGTTTTACTTTTCTTCTTTATACCGTAACTGCTATTCTAATAGCAAATCCTTCATAAAAGTTATTGCATTACATTCTTGATTAAATTATCTTTGTGAAAAATGGGATGCGCAGAGGGTTTGGGAGGCCTGCAGAGTGCTCCTGGGAGCCGGAGAGGGCAAAACTTAGATAGATAGATAGATAGATAGATAGATAGATAGATAGATAGATAGATAATAGATGGATGGTAGATGGATGGATGGATGGATGGATGGATGGATGGATGGATAGATAGATAAGGGGTTGGGCTAGAAGACCTCTAAGGTTCCTTCCAGCTCTATTCTGATTGATTGAAATCTTAGATTTGTCAAATTCCTGACTTTTAAAAAAAAAATCCTCTTTTTTTTTTCTTTTCTTCCAGCAAGACCTTTGTACATTCTTAATATCACGAGCATGCAAGAATTCCACCCTGGCAAACTATTTGTACTGGTGAGTAAGCTTTTGAACTTCTCAGTGCTGAACTTCAGCACTTCTCAGTGCTGAAAATTGTCCCAGGTACAATTTTAATAAGAGTTCAGAAACACAAGAGTTCCTTGATATTAATCAGTTGTGGCTTCAACCTCCTGAATCTATCCAATAAACATATGTCTATATGTTATATTTCACACATTTCTACAATTCTTGTATTGTAAAAATCTCTATCTTATTTCATTTCCATATTTTTTTACCTAGCCATTGGTAAAATAGATCCCATATCTTATAGTATTGTTTATCTTCTTGTTCTCTAATTTCAAATGTCAATTTGCTCATTTCAGCACATTCCATTATTTTCCTAATAACTTCGTTCTGCGTCGGTATTTTCTCATTCCTCCAATTTTTAGCAAACACGATCCTAGCCGCTGTTAATACATTCACAATCA
The DNA here is from genome assembly GCF_059756535.1 of Pantherophis guttatus. NCBI lineage: Eukaryota > Metazoa > Chordata > Lepidosauria > Squamata > Colubridae > Pantherophis > Pantherophis guttatus. Next base: position 7,476,059 of record NC_142064.1, read on the forward strand.
AGTATCTCAATTCTTTATTATACATTTCAGGTATAATCCTCAGATATTCAGATATAATACTCTGGTTTTTCTTCAGATTGTATAAATCTTTCGCCTTGTTGGTTGTTTTTGAAGGTTACAGCTACATGGCGAATTTTGGTTTATTCCATTGGAAATAACAATGGACTAACAGGGTTAATGGAACATATGAAGCTAGCTTACAAGCTGGGTTCATATGTAGAGTGCAGAGGTGGGATTCATATACTGTAGCAACCGGTTCGGCCAGCACCGGAAATGTGAGTGTGCACGCATGCGTGCGGTGTCGCAAAACATGACAATTTGTGCGCGCATGCGCAATCCACATATACACGCGGCGTCAAAACCACAGCGATATAGTACGGGATTGTGCCCAGGCGGGTGGGTGGCCAAGTCGAGGACTGCCTGTAGACCGTGGTGAAATGTAAAATTTGTTACTGTTGGTTCTGTGGGCGTGGCTTGGTGGGGGCGGGTTAATGTGATTGGGTGGGCGTGGCCAACTTTTTTTTTTTACTTTTTTAAAGCATTTTTTACAACCTATTCAGGCGAATAGGTTGTAAAAAAATGCTTTTAAAAGGCTCTGACGATCACAGCTGTGGCGCGCGATCGTCAGAGCCTTTTTTTAACCTTTTAAAAGCAGGAAGGAGCGACACCCGGGCGGTTGGGCGGAGCCTCGTGCCGCCATCGCTACCGGTTCTCCGAACCACCTGCCGCAATCGCTACCGGATTGCCTGATCCGGTCTGAACATTTCACCTCTGCCTTCTCTCCCCAAACTGGTCCTTTGCGGCTGTTTCATCCCAGCTTCTTCTTGTCCTCATGAAAGGTACGTGATTGTGGAGTGCGAAGACCGAGACACACAACAGAGGGATCCCAAAACTCACGAAATGTACCTGAACGTCATGCGTAGGTTTAGTCAAGCCCTCTTAAAGGTAAGGATTATTATTATTATTTTTTCCCCCATTGTGCAAGAGGGACATTGGAAAAACTACAGGCGAGAAGCAAAAGATAATATTTGTAGCTCAGGGTTGAAAGCACCAGAAGGCAAGACAAGGAACAATGGATGGAAATCTCAAAAATGTTAAATCATGTCAGGGTAACGATTTAAGAGCTGACCAGCTGCTACGATGATGTAATGCTGGGAATGAGTCAGCAAGGTTTTTTTGGCTAATATCACTTTAAGAGCCTGTAATAAGAAGAGGCCCTGTTGGGGTGTATCTCTCTCTCTCTCTCTCCATGTGTGCTTCCGTGCTGTAATTGCTGATTGCTGTTTGTTTGAGGTCTGACTAAAATACGTGTAAGTATATATTCTTCGTAGATAAAACCACTCTTTAAATACAAACCTCTGTTTACTGTATTTGCCCCTGGGTTGTCTCACATAGTCACACTGTGCACATTCTGACAAATCATGGCCCCTGGAGCAATGTTTATTAAAACAGATTCTCATCCAAGTAACTTCTTCGATCAAAATGAATTTTTTGGGTAGGCAGAGAGCCGTTGGAATGACTGCAGGGAGGGAGGGGGGAGGGGCTTCTCCCCAAAATGAAAAGCAATATGTAAATGAAGACTCAATCATCCAGGCCAACTTTGGTCCAGTTGTCATGATTTAACCTTTTGAGATACTTTTGGCCCGGATGGTTGAGTCTTCATTTATTATTTTATTTTATTTTATTTTATTTTATTTTATTTTATTTTATTTTATTTTATTTTATTTTATTTTATTTTATTTTATTTTATTTTATTTTATTTTATTTATTTTATTTTATTTTATTTTATTTTATTTTTTTATTATTTTATTTTATTTTATTTTATTTTATTTTATTATTTTATTATTTTATTTTATTTTATTTTATTTTATTATTTTAATTTGATTTATATGCCGCCCTTCTCCGGAGACTCAGGGCGGCTTACAAGGCGTTAAGCAATAGCCTTCATCCTTTTGTATATTTATACAAAGTCAGCTTATTGCCCCCACAAACTGGGTCCTCAATTTACCTACCTTAGAAAGGATGGAAGGCTGAGTCAACCTTGAGCCTGGGGAGATTCGAACCTGCAATAATTGCAGGCAGCTGTTCTTAATAACAGGGTGCTTTAGACCACTGTACTACCAAGGCTTTATTTATTTGTTTGTTTGTTTGTTTGTTTATTTATTTACCTATTTATTGATTGATTGGTTCAATTTATATGCTGCCCTTTTCCGGAGACTCAGGGCGGCTTACAATGCCTTAAGCAATAGCCTTCATACTTTTGTATATACCTGCTTAGTAGGGCTTTCGGTCCTCCCAAGCGGTGTTCTTTTTTATACAAAGTCAGCTTATTGCCCCCACAATCCGGGTCCTCATTTTACCTACCTCGAAAGGATGGAAGGCTGAGTCAACCTTGAGCCTGGTGAGATTCGAACTTGCAGTAATTGCAGGCAGCTGGTGCTACTTAACAGCGTTTTAGTCTGCTGCGCCACCAAGGCTCTTTACACAATGGATGGAAGCTAATCAAGCAGAGATACAACTTTGGAACTAAGGAGAAACTTCACTAACAGTGAATTAACCAGTGGAACAGCTTGCCACCAGAAATGGTGGGTGCTCCATCACTGGAGGTTTTTAAGAAGAGCCTGGAGAGCCACTTGTCTGAAATGTTACACGGTTTCCTGCTTCAGCAGAGGGTTGGACTAGAAGACCTCCAAGGTCCCTTCCAGCTCTATTCTGATTGCAATTGGTCCTTGGTGCACTCTGAGCTTCGTGGCTTCCTTGCAAACATTTCATTATCCAACTAGATGACTTCATTATGCTACAAGGGAGTGCAGTTTGCTCTCTATTTAAATATAAATGATGTGCTCTGTCATTGTTGTTGAAAGAAAGAAAGAAAGAAAGAAAGAAGGAAAGAAGGAAGAGGGAGGGAGGAAGGAAGAAAAAGAAAGAAAGAGAAAGAAAGAAAGAAAGAAAGAAAGAGGGAGGGAGGGAGGGAGGAAGGAAGGAAGGAAAGGAAGGAAGGAAGGAAGGAAGGAAGGAAGGAAGGAAGGAAGGAAAGAGAAGAAAGGAAGGAAAGAAAGAAAGAAAGAAAGAAGGAAGGAAAAGAGGGAGGGAGGAAGGAAAAAAAAGAAAGAAAGAGAAAGAAAGAAAGAGGGAGGGAGGAAGAAAGAAAGAGAAGAAAGGAAGGAAAGAAAGAAAGAGAAAGAAGAAGAGGGAGGGAGGGAGGAAGGAAGAAAAAGAAAGAAAGAGAAAGAAAGAAAGAGGGAGGGAGGAAGGAAGAAAAGAAAGAAAGAGAAGGAAGGAAAGAAAGAAAGAAAGAAAGAAAGAAAGAAAGAAAGAAAGGGCTTTTTTTGTCTCCTGATCCAGGAGTGGGTGGCTGGATGGATGTGGAAAGGAACAAACATTTCTATGGAACAAATGTCACAATTTGTTATCTACTCAGAAAGAAATTGCTAAAAGCCGAGGGAGGGAGGAAAGGAAGGAATGGAGGGAGCGAGGGAGGGGAGAAGAAGAAGGAAGGAAGAAAATGGGAGGTGGGAGAGAAAGAAAGAAAGAAAAAGAGGAAAGAAAGAAAGATAAAAAGGAAAGAAGGAAGGAAGGAAATAAATGTGAGAATGAAAGAAAAAAAGAAAGAAAATAAAAAGAGAAAGAAAGAAAGAAAAATAAATAAATGAGTGAAGGAAGGAAGGAAGGAAATTGGAGAGAAAGAAAGAAAGAAAGAAAGAGAAAGAAAGAGGGAGGGAGGAAGGAAGGAAGAGAAGAAAGAAAGGAAAGAAAGAAGAAAAAGAAAGAAAGAAAGAAAGAAAGAAAGAAAGAAAGAAAGAAAGAAAGAAAGAAAGGGCTTTTTTTGTCTCCTGATCCATCCAGGTGATGCGTATCTTGACTTGCTTATCAGAGTTGGTAGTTTACTTCTTGATGTTGGTCTAGTATTAATCTGCTTATCTCGGTGTTGATTGCTGGTAAGGTGGAGTTTTGGTCTCTTGGTTTCACTTTTGGAGAGCGTATACTCTGTACCTTTCTCGCACTGATGATGTTGCCTAGTTGGATAATGAAACGTCCACAAGAAAACAACTCAGAGAGCACCAAGGACCCCTAATTTCAACCCTGACCTGCAAATATTCTCTTCTATTAGTCTTTCATTTATCATGGATTTCCTTGCCGTTCTACAACCCTCCCACCTCTCTCGGTGCAAATTGGCTTATGTTTACTTTTAGAATGATTGTTATTGACAAAGCTGTGGAAAAGCCAGAAGGTCAGCCAGCCATCTCCTTACTATAGGCAGCTTTGATTGCATTATACATTGGGGGGAGTGAAGGGGTGGCTGGGTGGAGGTGGGAAGGAACAAACATTTCTGTGGAGCAAATGTCACAATTTGTTATCTACTCAGAAAGAAATTGCTAAAAGCCGAGGGAGGGAGGGAAGGAAGGAAGGAAGGAAGGAAGGAAGGAAATGGGAGGGTGGGACAGAAAGAGAGAGAAAAAGAGAGAAAGAGAGAGGAAAAAAGAAAAAAGAGGAAAGAAAGAAAGATAAAAAGGAAAGAAGGAAGGAAAGAAATAAATGGGAGAGAATGAAAGAAAAAGAAAGAAAATAAAGAGAAAGAAACAAACAATGAATAAATGAATAAATAAATAAGTGAATGAATGGATGAAGGAAGGAAGGAAGGAAAGAATGAAAGAAGGAAGGAAGGAAATCGGAGAGACAGAAAGAGAAAGAAAAAGAAAGAAAGAGGAAGGAGGGAAGGAAGGAAATGGGAGGGTAGGAGAGAAAGAGAGAGAGAAAAGAGAAAGAAGAAAGAAGAAACAAAGAAAGATAAAAAGGAAAGAAGGAAGGAAAGAAATGGGAGAGAATGAAAGAAAGAAAAAGAAAGAAAATAAAGAGAAAGAAACAAAGAAAAATGAATAAACAAATAAATAAGTGAATGAATGGATGGATGAAGGAAGGAAGGAAGGAAAGAATGAAAGAAGGAAGGAAAGAATGAAAATGAAAGAAGGAAGGAAGGAAATCGGAGAGACAGAAAGAGAGAGAGAAAGAAAGAAAGAGGAAAGAGGAAGGAAGGAAGGAAGGAAGGAAAGGAAAAGAAAAGAAAAGAAATAAAAAACTTTTTTTTTGTCTCCTGATTTACCCAGGGTGACAAATCCGTCCGGGTGATGAGATCCTTGTTGGCTGCCCAACAGACCTTCGTAGATCGATTGGTCCATGTAATGAAAGCTGTGCAGCGTGAAAGTGGGAACCGGAAAAAGAAGGTACAGATGTCCAGACAATTAGCAATGGACCAGGAACCAACTTCACCTGTGAGAAACGCCTGGGTGAAAGCGAATCTTGGTTCCATGATCAGCTAAAGTCAATTAAACATCTCCAGCATCTTGGCAACCTGTGAAGCTCTGGTGAACTCTATGCCTAGGAGAAGGTTAAGGCAGTGCTAGAAAATAATGGTGGCCACACAAAATATTGACACTTTGAGCCCCATTTGGACCCAATTATCACTTAGGGTTATACTCACTTTTGTTGCCAGCACTTTAGACCAGGGATGAAATGTAAAATTTGTTACTACCGGTTCTGTGGGCGTGACTTCGTGGGAGGGGGGTAATGTGACTGGGTGGGCGTGGCCAACTTTTTTTTTTTTAACTTTTCAAAGCATTTTAAACAATTGATAAAACAATTTTTTTAAAATGGGATTCTTATTTGCATATAATATATTCTCCCTTTTGCTTACCTTTTCCTCTTCTAGAATGAGAGATTACAGACTCTCCTGGCCGACAATGAAAAGATGAATTTATCAGATATCGAACCCATCCCTCTGCCTCTCGAACCCCAAGTGAAAATCAGAGGAATAATCCCCGAGAAAGCCACTCTGTTCAAGGTAACCATAACGGATCTCTTCTTGCAATCACTGTGACTTGGAAGATGTAAAGATACCGATGACTGTCGAAATGCTTAATCGTCCAGGTCAGGGGTGAAATCTACTTACCTTCCCTACCGGTTTGGAATTAGGTTTAGGTTTTATTAAATATGTATACCGCCCTACTCCCGAAGGACTCAGGGCGGTGAACAGGCACAGGATAAAATACAGAAATACAAAAGTTAAAAACAATTTAAAACCAAATTAAATGATTTGGCCCACGACAATTAAAATCCCAATAAATTTAAAACAAATTAAAATTTCAATTTAAAATTTAAAAGAAGGGGAGAAAAATTAGGCCAGGCCGGCTTGCTGGAATAGGAGGGTCTTAAGAGCACGGTGGAAGGTGCGCAGATCCGGGATCATCCGTATCTCCGGGGGGAGCTCGTTCCAGATAGTGCGTGCCCCCACAGAGAAGGCCCTCCCCCTGGGGGCCGCCAGTCGACACTGCTTGGCTGACGGCACCCGGAGGAGCCCCTCTCTCTGAGAGCGTACCGGCCGGTGGGAGGCTATTTGTGGTAGTAGGCGGTCCCGTAAATAACCAGATCCTAAGCCATGGAGCGCTTTAAAGGTGGTAACCAAAACCTTGAAGCGCACACGGAAGACCACCGGGAGCCAGTGCAGCTCGCGCAGGAGAGGTGTTACACGGGAGCGCCATGTTGCTTCCATAACCACCCACGCGGCCGCACTCTGCGCCAGTTGGAGCCTTGCAATTATGCGCATGTGCGCACATCACATGTGATTTTGGAACCTCTGCGCACGCACAAAGTCTTCTGCGCATGCACAGAGGATAAAAAACAGGTTACTTCCTGGTTAAAACCAGGAAGTAATGACGTCCGGGCGGGTGGGTGGAGCTTCGCGCTGCCGCCACTACCGGTTCTCCGAACCACCCACTGCTGCCGCTACCAATTCGTCCGAACCAGTAGCATTTCACCCTTGATCCAGGTCATGGTTTTCCCACGTTTTTTTCAAAAGGCAACTGGCCTTTTTGTTCAACCCTATCTGCCTTTTCCAAGCTGACGTCCTGCAGATGTTTTAGGAATAGTTGTCGGAGGAGGAATTCCAAGGAGAGGGAAAGAATTTGAGAAAACAAGATTTGATCACCAGTAAGAAGAAAAAAAAAAGAATTTACTGCTTCAACTTTCCTTGTGTGAAAGCAAGAGAGATCAAGGACGAGGTCACGTCAAACTGATAAAATATATTTATTTGCAGAGGCTAATTGATTTCCCTTCCCCCCCCCCCCACTTCTTCCTGTTCTTTTTATGAGAGACAAATTGCCAGCTAAACAAATTAGGCTTTTTTTCTTCAGAAAGGGCATTTAAAATGGAATTGCCATCTAAGTTAATTAGAAGAGAGTTAATTGCCTTAAAGTTATCCTCCTTTTGTGTCCCCTCCCCCCCCAGTTTAGAAAACAATGGCTGTGGCCTCCCCCCACCCTTTCTGTTCAATTCCAATTACATTATTATGCCCTTTTAAGTAGCATTGAAATGGTCAAAAAAAGATGCAGGAGACAAATGACTGGAGATCTTCCTCCTTTATAGAAGACACAAATGTTGATATTCTCCAGAGTAGAAGCCAGACTCTGCCTGCCAATTTTATTGGCTTGGATTTTCTTTCTTTCTTTCTTTCTTTCTTTCTTTCTTTCTTTCTTTCTTTCTTTCTTTCTTTCTTTCTTTCTTTCTTTCTTTCTTTCTTTCTTCCTCTCTCTCTCTCTCTCTCTCTTTTTTCTCTCTCTTTCTTTTTCTTTCTTTCTCTCTCTCTTTCTCCCTCCCCTCCCCTTCCCTCCCTCCTTCCCTCCTTTCTTTCTTTCTTTCTTTCTTTCTTTCTTTCTTTCTTTCTTTCTTTCTTCTTCTTTCTTTCTTTCTTTCTTTCTCTCTCTCTTTCTCCCTCCCCTCCCCTTCTGTTCCCTTCCCTTCCTCCATTCCCTCTGTTCTTTCTTTCTTTTTTTCTTTCTTTTTCTCTCTCTCTCTTTCTCCCTCCCCTTCCCTTCGTTCCCATCTCTCCGTCCCTCCTTTCTTTCTTCCTCTCTCTCTCTCTCTCTCTCTCTCTCTCTCTCTCTCTCTCTCTCTTTCTCCCCTCCCCTTCTGTTCCCTTCCCTCCCTCCTTCTTTCTTTCTTTCTTTCTTTCTTTCTTTCTTTCTTTCTTTCTTTCTTTCTTTCTTTCTTTCTTTCTTTCTTTCTTTCTTTTTCTTTATTTCTTTCTGTTTTTTTTCCATTATAGAAGATACAAATGTTGATATTCCCCAGAGTAGCAGGACCCAGACTCTACCTGCCAATTTTATTGGCTTGGATTTTTTTCCTTCCTTCCTTCCTTCCTTCCTTCCTTCCTTCCTTCCTTCCTTCCTTCCTTCCTTCCTTCCTTCCTTCCTTCCCCAAACCTCTTCTTCAACCAACTAGCCTTCTTCAATACCCCACATCGAGCTATTACAATAAACACACTAAAAATCAGCCAACAAACCTCAACAGAACTACCGGTAGTTGATCTTTGAGCCCTAGAGAGCTGAGGACCAAAAGGATGATCAAACACACTCACCCCTATAATCCATTTCTCAGCACAACAACAACAACAACAAAAAAAACCATAATCAAGAACTACACAACCACTTTTACCATAACCACAATAATCACCACTTATCCTCCCCTCAATCTAAACGGCCGGAAACCCCGCAACCGAGGCCAACTAAGAATCACTACACTAGAAAACAGTACTACCGATAAATAAATATTTGTTTATTTTATTCATTCATTCATTCATTCTTTTTCATTCATTCATTCATCCAAGTTCTTTCTCCATTATAGAAGATATAAATGTTGACATTCCCCAGAGTAGGACCCAGACTCTGCCTGCCAATTTTATTGGTTTGGGCTTCCTTCCTTCCTCCCTTCTCATCTATCTGTCTGTCTGTCTATCTGTTTACCGGTACTTTATATCCTGCCTTTAAGATTTTTGCAAATAACTCAGGGCAATGCACCGTCGGGATGCTGCAGTGGATGTAAGCATGAAAAAAAAGTGGTCCTAAGTTACTTCTTTTCAGTACGGCTGCAACTGGAAGAGTCTCTAAATTAATGGCTGTATATCAAGATCTGTATTTATTTTATTACGAGCGTACAGTTTTATTTTGCCGATTCCTTGTCAGAGTTAATTAGCCCCGTTACCTTCCTGGGGTAATTGCCTGGATCGTGGCATTTTCCTTGTGTATACCTTTGATAAAATAAAACCGGAATACATCTTCTAATAAACTCATATTTATTGTAAAGAAAATAAAACATCTAACTATCTAAAAATTTAATTGTGACATTTTTTGCAAAGTTCCTATCGGCTACTTCTCAGTAGCCGGACTTCTCTTGGCAAGAGAAGAAAGAAAAGTGTGAAGTGGAAAGAAAGGAATGCGGATACACTGTAATTAGCTTACTGATAACGAAAAGTTGGCAAGCTACGGAAAGTCTGACAGTCCAGAAATAATGAGCTCTGCTGGTAAATACAAAAACGCAGTGACATTCCTGTACTGTGGGAAAAAGATTGGCCCGTGTTTTCCTCCCAATGGGAGTAGTTACCTCTTAGACCCGTGATGGCGAACCTATGGCACGTGTGCCAGAAGTGGCAAGCAGAGCCCTCTCTGTGGGCACGCGCGCCAACCAGCTGGTCTTCGTGGGCGCCGGAGCACCAGAAAACAGCCTGAAAAACGGCCAAAAAAAAAGGTCATTTCCAGGCTGTTTTCAGACTGTTTTTCAGGCCTTTTTCGGGCCAAAAACAGCCTGAAAAATGGCCGAAAACAACCCAAAAAGTGGCCTGAAAACCCGGCTGAAAACGGCCTGAAAAACTGCCAGAAATGCCCCCAAAACAGGCATGCTTATGCCGGCCAGCTAGTCTTTGGGTTTCCGGTGCTCTGGCGTGCAAATGCATGTATGTGCCAGTTTGGGCACTCGGTGCCTAAAAGGTTGGCCATCATTATCTTAGCTCAGCTCCAGCGTGCATGCGTATGCCAGCCAGCTGATTTTCAGGCCTTTTGGGCCCACCAGAAATCGGGAAACGGGCCGTTTCTGGCCTCTAGGGGGTTGGGGAAGGCTGTTTTCACCCTCCCCAGGCTCCTAGAAAACCTCTGGAGCCTGGGGAGGGCAAAAAACAGGCCTACCGGGCCCACCGTGCCATCGCGGGCCAAAAACAGTGGGAGCGCGGGGGGGGTCGTACGTGCATGCACAGGGGGCGGGGCACATTGAAGTATGGGTGTGGGCACACATGCGCTCCACCCCCCCGCACTCCCCTCCACTCTTGACACACGGCGGCAAAAAGGATAGCCATCCCTGTCTTAGACCATTGAAAAGTTTGATGCCTCTTTTTCTTTTCTTCGTTGATCAGAGTGCCATGATGCCGGCTCAGCTGTTCTTCAAGACCGAAGATGGGGATAGCTACCCTGTCATCTTCAAACACGGGGATGACTTACGTCAAGATCAGCTCATTCTCCAGATCATTTCGCTGATGGACAAGGTGACGTTTGGTGGTATTGTTATAGAGCCCTGATCATGTTTGCAAACCTAGTTTGTTCCAAGAGGAGATGGAAAGGGGGGGGGGGAATCTGTTAAATATTGAACAGAGATGGGAAGGGACTCCGTCCCATCCAGAACAAGCATTAAAGTTGTGGGAGTCCTTGATGCTGTCTGAGTGGAGGGTTGGACTAGAAGACCTTCAGGGTTCTTTCCAACTCTGTTATTCTGTTATATCTGCTACTACAGTAGTGATCAAATTTTTTTTAATTTAATTTTTTTAATTTTTAAATTTGCATACCGCCCTTCTCCCTGAGGACTCAGGGTGGTGAACAGCCAAGTAAAAGCATAAACTACAAACATTAAAATACAATTTAAAAGATATATATAAATTTGGCCCCATGATTAAAAACAATAACAAACAATTAAGAACATTTTAAAAAAGTGTTAGGCCAGCCCAGCTTGCTGGGAAAAGAAAGGTCTTCAGGGCACGGCGGAAGGCACCGAGGTCTTGGATTCTCCTCATCTCTGGGGGCAGCTGATTCCAGAGGGTAGATGCCCCCACAGAGAAGGCCCTCCCCCTGGGGGTCACCAGCCTACATTGTTTGGCTGATGGCACCCCGAGGAGGCCCTCTCTGTGGGAGCGCACGGGTCGATGGGAGGTTGTCGGTAGCAGCAGGCGGTCTCGAAGATAGCTAGGTCCTATGCCATGGAGCGCTTTAAAGGTGATAACCAACACCTTGAAGCGCACCCGGAAGACCACCGGGAGCCAGTGCAGCTCGCGCAGGAGAGGTGTTGTATGGGAGCACCATGCGGCTCCCGTGACTACCCGCGCAGCCGCATTCTGGACCAATTGGGCCAACAAAATTGTTGAAACCTTTTGGGAAAAGTATATTTTTGAGGTTTGATGGCTAATAACACCACTTTTTTTTTGGAGTTTCAAGATAATCCTATTCCACTGCTGGAATGGCCTGGGAATAGCCTAAAGACTGACTATTGTTAGTCAGAAGCGACCCAGCAATAAAACCCAGTTAATAGAAGCCATCATTCAATCTTGGTTTCCCATTGTAAGCTGCAGAACTAAAAAACTCCATGGGAAGACATTGTAAGGCTATAATTCATGCTAAATGTTACCCAACTAAGTATTAACTGACGTGGGGATAATTTTTGCATATCTGGTTTTTTCTACTTTTTCTTTATACTGTAACTGCTATTCTAATAGCAAATCCTTCATAAAAGCTATTGCATTACATTATTGATTAAATTATCTTTCCATTGATATATAATTTTATGGTACTATTCCCCCCAAGAAAGTGGTGTTATTAGCTAGTTTTAGAAAATATACTTTTCCCAAAAGGTTTCCACAATTTTGGCGACTACTGTATATAGGGCACACCAGAACAACTAGACGATATAGGTGTCAATTTAATTACACATAATAATAGTAATATTTATTTATACATTTTAATAACCTTTCAACTTCTAACTTCTACCTCTGTTATTTAACCATTGATAGAACAAACCCCAGTTAAAACAATATTCTGTATCTTCATTGTCTTTTATCTTTAGTGTTAACCTATCCATTTCTGCACATTCTAGTATATTTTTTTTAAAACTATAGTTTCATCTGTAGGAATTTCCTCATTCTTCCTGTGCTGTGCAAATATACAATTCTCGCTGCTGTCACTTATCTTCTTATGACTATAACTTTGTTGCTTGAATCTTTACGATTTATACCGCTTTATTTAGTTTCTTAGTACGATTTATGTTGATTGCTTATTTAGTATCCTAATGACTATCGCTTAAGTGTTGTATCTTACGATTTAGGATGAAAAAAAAAATCTAATTCTGATGTATTTTTATAATGACTACGATCGTGATTGATCGCATTACAGCTTTTATGTACACTGAGAGTTTATGCACCGGAGACAAATTCCTTGTGTGTCCAATCATACTTGGCCAATAAAGAGTTCTATTGTTGCTTGCAAATGTCTCATCACGATCACCATTTTTATCCTTAGCTCTTACGCAAGGAGAACCTGGATTTGAAGTTGACGCCCTACAAAGTGTTGGCTACAAGTACAAAACATGGTAAGAGGGTTTCTTCTTCCATCTACATCTTCTCCCTGTTTCCCCTACTATAGGTCCATGATGGCGAACCTATGGCACGCGTGCTACAGGTGGCACGTGGAGCTATAACTCTAGGCATGCGAGCATTGCCCTAGCTCAGCTCCAGTGTGCATGCGCGCGCCAGCCAACATATTTTCAGGCCTTCCGGGCCCACTGGAATTCGGGAAATGGGCCGTTTCTGGCTTCTGGAGGGCCTCCGGGTGGAGGGGAGATCATTTTCACCCTCCCCAGGCTCCTAGAAAGGCTCTGGAGCCTGGGGAGGGTGAAAAACGGGCCTACCGGTCCCACCAGAAGTCGGGAAACAGGCCGTTTCTGGCCTCTGGAGGGCCTCCGGGTGGGGGGGAGGCCATTTTCACCCTCCCCAGGCTCCTAGAAAGGCTCTGGAGCCTGGGGAGGGCAAAAAAACAGGCCTACTGGGCCCACAGTGCCATCACGTGCCAAAAGCAGGGTCATGCAGGGAGGTCACGCGTGCATGTATGGGGGGGCGGAGCATATTGAATTATGGGTGTGGGCACACACGCACGCGACCCCTCACGCTCCCGTCGCTTTTGGCACGTGACGACAAAAAGGTTAGCCATCACTGCTATAGGTAGTCCTTGATTTAGGACCACAAAGGAGTCTTTCCATCACGGTCATAAATTGTAACACAGACGCTTTGCAGCAGTCATGAAGTAAACACTCCGGTTCTTAAGTAAACACCCCGGTTGTTAAGCAGACGCCGAGGTCGTAAAGCAAACCCTGCCGTCATTAAGCGAAGCAATGGTTCAGTCAGTGTAGACGTGGTTTTGTCAAAAAGAATGGCTGGTTTTTAGCAGAACCGTTGTAAAACGAGGTCGCGTGACCACAGGATACCACGAATGGGCATGAACGCAGGCATGTTGCCAAACCACCAAAGTTCGGGTCTTGTGAATGCTGAAGGGGAAGGGCGAACGTCGTAACTTTGAATCTGAGTCGTAAGTAGAGGACTTCTATCGTTTGAAAGTTCTCGTTCTCACCGAAGCCATTCCTCTTGGAACATGGAAAACGATATGATCCTCTTTCAAACATCTACGTACCTTCTTCTTTATCTGCTCTTTGCTTTCTCCAGATAGGTAGTCCTTGACTTACAACAGTTCTTTTAGTGACTGTTCAGAGTTACAATGGCACTGAAAAAAAGTGACTTATGACCGCTTTTCACACTTATGACCGTTGCAGCAGTCCCATGGTCACCTGATCAGAATTCAGCTGCCGGGCAACTGGCTCATAGTTATGACGGTTTCAGTTTCTTGGGTTTGGGTGATCCCCTTTTGCGATTCTGACCTTCCCAGTTGGGGAAGCCAAATTCACTTAACAACCACATGATTCACTTAACAACCACACAATTCACTTAACAATCACACAATTCACTTAACAACCGCATGATTTACTTAACAACCACACAATTCACTTAACAAATGCATGAGTCACTTAACAACCACATGATTCACTTAACATAGTTACACAATTCACTAAACAACTGCATGATTCACTTAACAATCACACAATTCACTTAACAACCGCATGATTTACTTAACAACCACACAGTTCACTTAACAAATGCATGAGTCACTTAACAACCACATGATTCACTTAACATAGTTACACAATTCACTAAACAACTGCATGATTCACTTAACAATCACACAATTCACTTAACAACCGCATGATTTACTTAACAACCACACAGTTCACTTAACAAATGCATGAGTCACTTAACAACCACATGATTCACTTAACATAGTTACACAATTCACTAAACAACTGCATGATTCACTTAACAATCACACAATTCACTTAACAACCGCATGATTTACTTAACAACCACACAATTCACTTAACAAATGCATGAGTCACTTAACAACCACATGATTCACTTAACATAGTTACACAAGTCACTAAACAACTGCATGATTTACTTAACAACCACACAATTCACTTAACAAATGCATGAGTCATTTAACAAGCACACAATTCACTTAACAACCACATGATTCACTTAACAACCATATGATTTACTTAACAACCACACAATTCACTTAACAAATGCATGTTTCACTTAACAACCACACAATTCACTTAACAACCACATGATTCACTTAATATTCTCAGTGTGCCCAGAGAGAGGAATACCTACCTCTACCTAGGATCGAACTCACAGCCTCCTGATTGTGAGGCGAGAGCTCCACCTCTAGGCCACCGCACCACTCACCTTCTGTCACTAAATGAATGGTTGTCAATGGAGTATTGTTCTCTTCTCACCTTGCAAAAGAATATGTTTCTATTACTCTCCCTTGAATACGAGCCTGAAATGCAATAAGGGGCAAAACTTGAGGTTCTTCTGAGCTGTGAGAATCCTGTTTTTCTTTCTGCTTCTCCAGGTTTCATGCAGTTCATCCAGTCGGTACCGGTGGCGGAAGTCCTCGCTACTGAAGAAAGCATCCAGGTGGGTCTTCTGACTTAACCAGGGTTGGAGATGATGGAGGTTGAACCCTGGTGGCGCAGTGGTTAGAATACAGTATTGCGGGCTAACTCTGCCGACTGCCAGCAGTTCGATCCTTTTTCCCAGCTAATTTTCAATACTGTAATCCTATACTCCATTTCTAGACGTGTACTTTTTTTGTCCACTAGGTGGCAGCAATACACCAACCTTGGTCACTCTCAGAAAGCTAAGCAGGGTCAGGCTGGGTTGTTATTTGGATGGGGGCCACCAGGTGATATCTATGATGTGGGATAGATTGGGAAACTGAGAACTACCCCAAAATAAGTTTTTGGCCAAGCTATTCCTTATAATGGTATGGATGGGTTTACAATATCACCAGAGGTCAACCTGCCCTTAGAAGAAATTTCATTTTTTCCACTTTTTAAATCTTTTCTATTGCTCCCACTGAATTCACTTCTCCAGAAAACTCATGCTTCGGGTTAACCCCATCCTTAGTCAAAGCAGTGATTTCCGTAGGGATGGGCGTGATGGGATTTGTAGTCCTGCACACCCCAGAGATCATCAAAGGGGGTGGGAAAGGGGCAGTGGTGAAATGTAAAATTTGTTACTACCAATTCTGTGGGCGTGGCTTGGAGGGGTAATATGACTGAGTGGGCGTGGCCAATTTTTTTTTTTTTTTACTTTTACTTTTTTCTACAAACTCTTCGGCTGAGGTTGTAAAAAAAAAATGCTTTTAAAGCCTCTGACGATCCCAGCTGACTTACCTGATTGGCAGAGGCTTTCTTTTTTTTTTTTTAAAGCCTCTGACGATCCCAGCTGAGTTGCCTGATCGGTAGAGGCTTTTTTTCTTTTAAAACATTTTTTTCTACAACCTCTTCAGCCGAAGAGGTTGTAGAAAAAATGCTTTTAAAAGCCTCTGACGATCCCAGCTGAGCCGCGCGATCATCAGAGCCTTTTTTTTCTTTTACTTTTAAAAGCATTTTTTCAGCCAAAGAGGTTGTAGAAAAAATGCTTTTAAAAGCCTCTGACGATCCCAGCTGAGCCGCACGATCATCAGAGCCTTTTTTTTTTACTTTTAAAAGCATTTTTTCAGCCAAAGAGGTTGTAGAAAAACTGCTTTTAAAAGCCTCTGATGATCCCAGCTGAGCCGCGTGATCATCAGAGGCTTTTTTTTTTTTTTTACTTTTAAAAGCATTTTTTCAGCCGAAGAGGTTGTAGAAAAAATGCTTTTAAAAATTAAAAAAAAAGCCTCTGATGATTGTGTGGCTCAGCTGGGCAATTGGGGGGGGGGCAGGGATTTTTGCTATCGGTTCTCCGAACCACCCGCCTCCATCGTACCGGATCAGGCGATCCGGTCCGAACCGGGATCATTTCACCCCTGGAAAGGGGTGATCTAATAGGTCACTGATACCGAAGTTTTTAAGTTTTGTTCCCCCAAAATTGTCTTTCTATGCTCAGATAACCCATATTAGTTGTATTCATGAAACAGAATGTGTCAGTTCTAAGAACAAAATTGTGGGAGCTACTTTTTAAAACCAAATGGTTGTTAAGTTATAATGCAGAAGCTTCTTATTGATTTGCTAGTATACCACATTTGTTATTTTTACAAAGAACACAAGGCAGTGAATATATTCAAGACACTCTCCTTCTCCTATTTTCTCCACAACAACAACAACCCTGTGAGGTAGGTTGGGCTGAGAGAGAGTGACTGGCCCAAAGTCATCCAGCCAGCTTTCATACTTAAGGCAGGGTTAGAACTCCCAAGTCTCCTGGAGACTGGCCCAAGATCACCCAGCTGGCTTTCATGCCTAAAATGGGATTAGAACTCCCAGTCTCCTGGTGATTGGCTCAAAGTCACCCAGTTGGCTTTCATGTCTAAGGCAGAACTAGAACTCACAGTCTCCTGGTGATTGGCTCAAAGTCACCCAGTTGGCTTTCATGCCTAAGGTAGGACTAGAACTCACAGTCTCCTGGTGATTGGCTTAAAGTCACCCAGTTGGCTCTCATGTCTAAGGCAGAACTAGAACTCACAGTCTCCTGGTGATTGGCTCAAAGTCACCCAGTTGGCTTTCATGTCTAAGGCAGAACTAGAACTCACAGTCTCCTGGTGATTGGCTCAAAGTCACCCAGTTGGCTTTCATGCCTAAGGTAGGACTAGAACTCACAGTCTCCTGGTGATTGGCTTAAAGTCACCCAGTTGGCTCTCATGTCTAAGGCAGAACTAGAACTCACAGTCTCCTGGTGATTGGCTCAAAGTCACCCAGTTGGCTTTCATGTCTAAGGCAGAACTAGAACTCACAGTTTCTGGTGATTGGCTCAAAGTCACCCAGTTGGCTTACATGCCTAAGGTAGGACTAGAACTCCCAGTCTCCTGGTAATTGGCCCAAAGTCACCCAGTTGGTTTACATGCCTAAGGTGGGATTAGAACTCTCAGTCTCCTGATGATTGGCTTAAAGTCACTCAGTTGGCTTTCATATCTAAGGTGGAACTAGAACTCACAGTCTTGTGGTGATTAACTCAAAGTCACCCAGCTGGCTTTCATATCTAAGGTGGAACTAGAACTCACAGTCTTGTGGTGATTAACTCAAAGTCACCCAGCTGGCTTTCATGCCTAAGGCAGGACTAGAACTAACAACCTCTTGGTGATTGGCCCAAATTCACCCAACCAGATTTCATGCCTAAAGCAGGACTAGAACTCACAGTCTCCCGCTTTCTAACCTGGCACCTTAACCAATAGATCAAACTGGCTCCAGACTTGTCTATTTTATCTTTACTTTACTGTATTTTGGGCTGACTCAAAGCTGGATTTGCAACTGTGAGCCTCTTTCCCCGTCTCGTCATTTAAGAAAAAAATGCCATTAATGTATGTTTTGCCATTCACTTCTTGTATCTTAATTCAGCATTGCTTTGAATTGCTAATGCTATTTAAATTTTGCAATCCAGGCTCAGAAGGGAATATATCCGCATTTGGAAGCATTTAACCTTCCCTGTAATTATGCAGTTTCTGCACCTGAAATTTGATGGGCTCCTTTAAAAAGTCCCAGTGTGTCTCTTAAAAACTCTGATTTTAAATCTTTCCATTGCATTATGTTGGTTGCAAGCTAAACACTACACTATAATACTTCTTTTTTTTTAAAAAAAAAAAAAGTTTTATTTTCTTCTAATACAAACATTTCATCATTCATTAAACAGTGTTTCGTCTGGGTACAAATTTTTTGTGTCACAACAGTTAAAGCTTACCACTATATTCATTATTTATACCTACTCTTATTTTAATACTAATACTTAATACTTAACGTATCTATTGTTGTAACATATCTATTGTTGTAACATTTCTCTTCTTAACTTATTTAACTTTATTATACCTTGCTTTCATATTTGTTCTCTAACCATTCATAAAATAAATCCCATATATTATAGTAATCAGATTCTTCCTTTCCTTTAATTGCAAGTGTTAATCTATTCATTTCTGCACATTCCAATATTTTCTTAACCACATTTTCATCCGTAGGAATCTCTTCACCTTTCCAATTCTGTGCAAATACAATTCTGGCTGCAGTTATTACATGAATAATCAAATATACTTAAGGGAATATATTCAGTTGGCCTGACTGGTCATTGCTTAATTTGATAGTCTATGGAAATTCTCAGTCATCCAGGTCATGGTTGTCCCAAAAATGCTTTTTCAACTGGACTTTCTTTTTTTTTTTCCTTTGAAGTCATTTTGCTTCTCACCTAAGAAGCTTCTTCAGCTCTGACTGGATGGCAGTGATGGAAGGATTTATATTCCTTGCAGACAGCTGGTCATTTGCATCCTTTTAGAGGGTCATTGAGCCCACTTGGAGGTTTATATGTGTCCTCAGAGTGCTCATTTGCACTACTCAGGTGACCCTGAGGACTGTTCTGTCCCCATCTCACACACGCACCCCCACAGACAGGCAACAGTTAAAGAACTCAGCCGACAACAGTTTATCCGGTATCAGAATTGGCAGCAACCCATTGGCTGGCTGCCAGGTATTCTTTACTCACGAGGGGGGAGTTTCTCCCTTCGTTCGGGAACAAAGCCAATACACAATAATCAACAAAGTCCAGTAAATACAAAGAAGGTCATCCGATATCCATTTTTTGCTTGTCACAGAGCTGAACCGGCCACCACACCCTCTTTTATACCCTGCGGGGTGTGGTCCAGTGACTCAGCCTAATCCCTGGCACGCCTCTTCCTCTGCTACGCGCGCTTATCTCTGCGACACTGTCGAGGGTCCAGCCAAGACTCATCATCATCATCATCATCATTACTGTCCACCTGCAGCTGCGTGGAAGTGCTTGGCCCCGGCCCTATCTCTTGCCCTTCAGAGGACACCGGAGGCATTGCCAGAGAGGAGGGTCCTGGAGAGGGAGGCCTTGCCAACTCCTCTCCTTCACTCTCGGAGTCCTCTCCTGCTGATAACACAGGCTCGGTGATCGGAGCCACAACAAGGACACAGAAAAACCTCCAGGTGGCCTCAACGACTCTGCAAGGAATACAAATCCTTCCATTCCCCACCATCCAGTCAGAGTTGAAGAAGCTTTTTGGATGAGAAGCAAAACGTCTTCAAATTAAAACCAGAAAGTCCAGTTGCCTCTTGAAAAAAAAGCACCTTTGGGACAACCATGACCTGAGAATCTCCATAGACATCTTAAAATATACCTCCCCTAGTGCTTTACAGCATTCTCTGGATGGTTTACGAAGTCCGCGTATTGCCCCCAAAACGGGTGAAAAACCAGCAGGTTCTAACAGGTTCTGGAGAACCGGTAGCGGAAATTTTGAACTTTCTTAAGGCAGTGGGAGCTATAAAGCTCTTCCAAAGAGGGGAGAAGGGAACTAATGATCCTCTGGGCAATGACGTTGACCCTCTGTAGTGCTGTCCTATCTGCCACTGTGCAAACCAGACACAATCAATCAATCAATCAATAGAACTGCAACATTAAGACAAGGTGATGAGTTTTCTCCATGATCCTTTTATCATCTTGGGCAGGGGTCTGCAACCTTAAACACTCAAAGAACCATTTGGACCTGTTTCCCACACACAAGAAAACACCAGGAGCCACAAAAACCCTTCCCGTGCCTGACTATTTCTTGAGCGGCCACAAAACTAGCATATATAACTATGAAAAAGAAACAACCTATTTAATTATACATATGATAACAGCAGCACGAATACTATACGCGCAAGACTGGAAGAGTAGTGATATACCAACACCAGATAAAGTAATCAATAAAATTATGGAATGTGCGGAATTAGATAGACTCACAAAGGAATTACAAAATAGGGAAGAACATGACTTTTACTTAGTATGGGAAAAATGGTATAGTTGGTTGAAAGATAGGAAAGAGATGAAGCAATAGGAAGTAAATAAAATGACCAAATATAATATGATGGAAACAAAGAACAGACATAGGTCAACAAAGATCAATATTAGATAGACAAAAGGGAATGACCAAATAAGGAAGAGTCAGAATACAAAGAGAAATGTATATTATAGTTGAGATAAACTGGACATGTATTGAAATGGATGTTTATATGTTTTTATGTTTTGTACGTTTCATTGTTCTGTTTAGTTTGTACTTATAAATAAAAATTGGAGAAGAAAAAAAAAACTAGCATATGTAATTAAATTAAACGTTTTGTTTTCTTCTGAAACTTCTTTTCTTGGATTTATCCATGGTTGGCCTACTGGAGGTTGAAAAGCCCAATAAATCGTGTGCCGGTGGGTGTTGCACCAGGGCGGATTTGATTTAAATCGAGTTGATTTAAGTCACAATTTAAATCATGATTTGAATCACTGGTAAAAAGGCTTGATTTAAATCAACTCGATTTAAATCATAATTTTTAAAGAGCAACTGTCATCTCTGCTACTCCTTTGACCCGCTGTTGACTCACCGATAGTCCCAGTGTTGCAGAATATACAGCCTCATGCTACATAACTAAGCTCCATTCATGCTGAATAAACTAAATTATTTATGTATCTTAAATAGAAAACTATCTTACGATAGATTTTTACTCCAAAAGTTTTTTTATTAAAGTAAATTCAATAAAAATCAAAAAAATCCGATTTAAATCAAAAAAATCCGATTTAAATCAAAAAAATCTGATTTTTTTTTTATTTTTTTAAAAAAATCATTGATTTTTATCACCCTGTGTTGCACATTGGCAGTTGCGACACATATTTTGAATGACAGGGAGCCGCAGCAGAGGGGTGAAAGAGCCACATGTGGCTCCAGAGCTGCAGGTTGCTGATCCCTGATCTTTGGGATTCATTTTGTGCTGGGCCAAAAAATTCAGGTAGTCCTTGCTTTACAACCATTCTCATACGGCTCATCTCACAACCACATTGCTTAGCGACGGATGTCCCAGCCCCAATTGTGGTTCTAAGTCAAGGGTCACCTAGTAAATCTTCCATCTTGTTTTTGTAGAACTTCTTCCGGAAATATGCGCCGAGTGAAAATGGGCCCCATGGCATCAGTGCGGAAGTTATGGACACCTACGTGAAAAGCTGCGGTAAGCATTGGGGCACAGTTCCATGGGTCTGTCTGCAGTTCAGAAGACAGGCAAGTAACTCCCTGTATTTCAAGTAGGGGTTTCCTAAAAACTCTGCTCTGCAAAACTTATGGAGAGATTGAGAATCCTTAGAAGCTGTGGGAGATAATTTTTATTTTTTAATTTGATTTATATGCCGCCCTTCTCCACAGACTCAGGGCAGCTTACAATGCGCTAAGCAATAGCCTTCGTCCTTTTGTATATTTATACAAAGTCAGCTTATTGCCCCCACAAACTGGGTCCTCAATTTACCTACCTTAGAAAGGATGGAAGGCTGAGTCAACCTTGAGCCTGGCGAGATTCGAACCTGCAGTAATTGCAGGCAGCTGGTCTTAATAACAGGGTGCTTTAGATCACTGTACTACCAAGGCTCTAATAGAATAAAAGAGTTGGGACAGGGGTGAATTGCTCCCGGTTCGGACCGGATTGGCTGATCCAGTAGCGATGTGTTGTGGCCCGCCAGCGGCCTGCGCGGATTGTGGCTGATCCCGACGAGGAGGCTGGTGTGGTGTCGCGCAAACAGCCTGTGCAGCCGGCACTCGAGTCAGACAGCGAGGAGGCTGAAGAAGATGTGGTGCCAGAGGCAGAGATTCAGCCAGGGCCTTCAGAACCTCCAGAGGCTCCTTCAAGTGAAGAGAGTGAAGTGGAGGAGTCTCTTCTAAATGCACGAACATGCAGGCAGGCAGGCAGCCAAAAGGCAGGAGTGGTTACTCAGGAGGAGGTCTCCTCGAATGTAAGGCTTGGGGCTAATTGGCCACTCCCTTAGCCTATTTAAGTTTGCACACAGCTGGCAAACGTTGCAGGAAACAACGCATGTTCGTCCGGTCGCTCGCTGAGCATTTGAGAGTGAAGTTTCCTTGCAAACCTGGTTTCTGGGCTAATTGCCAACTCTTGTAAGCCTTTATCTAATCTTTGGAATTCCTGGCAGGCTGTTAAGGACATTTTTAGTAATAGCCTGCATTTGAAAAAAGACCTTGTTTGTAGTTAAACGGAGTTGTTCAGAGTTTTGTGTGTGCTACATTTCTTGGGTTCCGTAGTTGGGGCAGAACACGATGGCGGCGGGTGGTTCGGAGAACCGGAAGCAAGAATCCCTGCCCCCACCTCTCCCGCCCATGTCCACCCAATCACCTGGTCGCCCGCTTGCCGCTGAGGCCCGCTTCCCAGCTGAGGCGCGCGATCGTCAGAGCCTTTTTTTTTTTTTTACTTTTAAAAGCATTTTTTTTACAACCTATTCGTCCAAAGACCAGCCCCGGAAACCGGAAGAGCAACGGGCAACGATTGGCATGCCCGGAGAGATGGCTGTGTGTGTGCCACTTCCGGCACGCGTGCCATATGTTCACCATCACTGGGTTACCACATGGTGAAAGAGGAACTGTTGCAATTACCTGTCTCTCTTCTTCTTTTGATACTAAAATGGAAGAGAGAATTCATCTTAATGGCTACATCTGCCCAGGTTTATTCATTCATTCATTCATTCATTCATTCATTCATTCATTCATTCATTCATTCATTTATTTATTTATTTATTTATTTATTTATTTACTGGTTCGATTTATATGCCGCCCTTCTCCGGAGACTCAGGGCAGCTTACAATGCGTTAAGCAATAGCCTTCATACTTTTGTATATACCTGCTTAGTAGGGCTTTCGCCCCCCCTCTTAAGCGGTGTTCTTTTTTATACAAAGTCAGCTTATTGCCCCCACAATCCAGGTCCTCATTTTACCTGCCTCAGAAGGATGGAAGGCTGAATCAACCTTGAGCCTGGTGAGATTTGAACTCGCAGTAATTGCAGGCAGCTGGTGCTATTTAATAGCACTTTAGTCTGCTGCGTCACCAAGGTTAGAGAGGCCATTGGTTGAATATTACAGGATATTTAAAATCTCTGTGTCAACTGTCCAGCTGCTCATTGGGGAATTCATCAGTATTCTAAATATGGCTTTACTTTAATGGGTTGATTACTAATAGCCTTTTTCCAGAAATGATAAATTACCGTATTTTTTGGAGTACAAGTCACACCTTTTACCCCCAAAAAAGGGGAGGAAATTTGGGCACGTCTTATACACCGAATGTAGCCCTGCCCACCCACTGGCCCCCACCCTATGTCCTCTGCTTCCCAGCAATTTACTTCCTTGCAGCAAGCAGCAAGAAAAAACAGCCTATTTCAGCTTCAGCACAGCCTAATTAGCACAAGTTGATTGTCCCTTGGATTGGCCTCCTGACTCTCAGCTGTTTCAGGCTGCAGATATTGCCATTGCCTATTGCTGTGCGGGCCTCTGCTGCTTGCTGCAAGGAGCTAAATTGCTGGGAGCAGATTTTTCTTTTCTTGTGCTAATCAAGCTATGCTGAAAACAAAAATGAAAGTAAAGCAGGCTATTTGCTGTTTGCTGCAAAGAGGCAAAATTGCTGGGAGGCAGAGGCAGATTTCTTTTTCTTATTTTCCTCACCAAAAAAGGAAAATGTGTTTTATAGTCCGGAGCGCCTTATACTCCAAAAAGTAGTGATTTTGCTCAAGGAGTAGTGGAAAGAGTTTTGAGAAACAACTTGTATGAAGTCTTGGGCTAGAAATTATGGAATTTGGAATGTTCAGTACACTCCGAGTTTGGTCGTTTTCTTGCAGACGTTTCATTACCCAACTAAGTAATTTCATCAGTGCTAGTAAGGACCCCACAAGTTTTTGACAAAATAATCTAACTTGCTTCAGTTTGGTTTTGATCTTCAGGAGTTATAACATTTACAAAGAGCTATGCTAATTTTTTAAAAAGGGACGCGGTGGCTCAGTGGTTAAGACACTGAGTTTGTCGATCGAAAGGTCAGTTCGAATCCCTAGCGCCGCATAACGGGGTGAGCTCCCGTGACTTGTCCCAGCTTCAGCCAACCTAGCAGTTCGAAAGCACATAAAAAATGCAAGTAGAAAAATAGGGACCACCTTTGGTGGGAAGGAAACAGCGTTCCATGAGCGTTTGGTGTTTAGTCATGCTGTTCACATGACCACGGAGACATCTTTGGACAGCGCTGGCTCTTTGGCTTTGAAATGGAGATGAGCACCACCCCATAGAGTCAGGAAAGACTAGCACGTATGTGCGCGGGGAACCTTTACCTTTACCTATGCTAATTTTGTTTTGTTTTAATTTTCAGCTGGGTATTGTGTGATCACATATATACTTGGAGTTGGGGACAGGCATCTGGATAACCTTTTGCTCACCAAGACAGGTAAAGAATTCACTTTTTTGGGGAGGGGGGGAAATGTTGGGGCATCTTCCCTGTAGAAGAAAATCATGTCCTTTTGAAATTGTGTCTTTGCCTACAAATGCAAGTCTCGTTAAAGCAATGTTAAGACTGTTACGAAATTGCCTGAAACTATTGGAGCCACACAGCATAAAAAAAATATTGTGGGACTTTGCAAAGGAAGCAGAATTAACAAGGCATAACTTGTGGATTTAACCATCCCAACATCTTAACAAAACGGGACGGTTGTAGCGTTCAGCCAGCAAACATTTGCATGTCCATTTCCGTTTTGCTAAATGCTTTATTTGGTCACTGTTATTCATTTTATACGATTTCCCTGCCAACCCCGTAGTGTGATTTGGGGCAGGGACAAAACACACAGAAAAGATGAAATTGCAATCAAAGGATGAAATTGATAAATAAGATGTCATCCCACCCCCGTTGGAGTCTGAATCTGTGGGGGAAGATGAGCTGGAAGAGGAGCCGACATGGATCGAGAGGGCGGCTCCATTGGCCTTGGAGAAAACTGGGGAAGGGCAGAGTCAGTATGGGGAGGGCTGTTTAGGATTCGAAAGGCCTGCAGACAGGGAGGAGCAGGAGAGACAGAACTCAGGCGAAGAGCAAAGATCATCCCCTCCTGATCCTAGAGCACGGAGAGAAGAGAGAAGGCGAGAACAACGCAAATCTATAGGTGAAAACAGTGTTGGACTTTTGAGTTGGGCTCTCCATAGCTCAGATCATCCTGGCTGTGTTCACGCACAATGCAAAACCGGACCAGTGACAAACTGAGGAGCTGCACTTCAAGACTATGTCAAAAACTTGGTTATCTGTCTGAAACAATGGAAGGATTGATACTCGGTGCATTTGGCGTGCACCGTGCATGTATTTGGCGTGCACAACGCATGCACAGTCAGCAAATCAATGGCAAACTGGGGAAGATTTCACCACTGGCATAAAGGACATAAAATACAGATCATTTTGTCATTTTGCTAGGCATCTGGACTCCCGGTAGACCAGACTTATAGATGTTAATAGGAAGGAATTGTACGACAAGAACTTAATAGAAAGGGAACTCGGCTAGGAGAAAAATCAGATTAATATCATAATTGAAGATCCGATGGAAAGGAAATAACCTCTTTATTCAGTCTTGACTAATATTATGGTCAATACTTAATTATCTACGGCTAATGCATGCTTATTAAACATGCGCTGTATTTGGAAGGCAGCAGAGTGTATAATAGCTACCGTTTGTCGGTACATCTTTAACAATCTTACAAACCCAGCGATATAATTAACAGATCTCGAAATTGTGTGTGTGTGTTTGTGTATGTGCGTCTGTCAAGTGCCAATTAGCTATCTTATTTTGTAAAGAAGAAATTAGGCAGATTGGAAATGGTGCCGGCGTTATTATAAATCTTTTTAGGAGGTTTATTTTCTTCGGCCCATCTGCCGATGTCTCAGAAACGTTGGCTTGGAGGACTTAACGGCGGTGATCCAATTGTCGCTGCAAATGTTTTTCGAACTGCTGACACCAGTTGCGCCAAACATGTGTTTAGCATCCTCTTTGCACAATGATTAAGTCTGCGTAACACAGTGAATCTGGTTCCTCCCTCCACCCGTTCACTGGTTTTGAAGAAGATGCTGGGCCATGAACAAATTCAAATTCAAATCTTTATTGTCAGTGCACAACATATGTACAGTGAGATTGGTTGAGCTCCCTCAGTGCACCTACCCTCCCCCCCAACACAATACAACTCACAGTGAAGAAAGAAAATCCCTAAATCATATTCACAAAACACCCAGTCCTATTGCACCAGTGTGAACATGTTACACATTGCGCCAGCCCTGCAGTCCATCGTACTACATAGTTACGACACTATTTCTCATTCAGGAGTCTGACAGTCCACAGATAAAAACTGTTCTTCAGCCTGTTTGTGCATGCACATACACAATACGCACCAAAAACCCGCTTAGCAAAGAAAAAGGAGGCTTGGGAAAGAAGAACCATATTATTAACTTAGGAGCTCTAGAGATTCACAACCGTGGCAAGAGAGGTCGTAAAAAGGGGCAAAACTGACTTTAACAAATGTCTCACTTAGTGTTGTGGCCCGCCAGCAGAGCTGGAGGCAGACTCGGACAATGAGGAGGTTGGGGAGAAACTTGGGCCAGTTCTGGAGCCCGGGGAAGGCTCTGATGGATGCTCGGCGTCGGACACAGAGATAGAGCTAGGGTCGTCCGACATTTCCCAGCCAGAGAGGCAGCTGCCTTTGGAGGCTGATATGAGTGAGGAGGAGGAACAGCTGGGGCCTGTTCCAGATGCGGGTATGCGCAGAGCAGATAGGAGAGGTGAATAACGGAGGACAATGAGCCAGCTCTGGAAACAAAACAACCGTGGACGCTGACTGGTCCCTCCCTGGCTGGGGAATAAATAGGAGGAAACGGGCGTGGTTTGGTTGTAGCAGACAACCGTTCGCATTTCTGGAAAGTTTGCTTCTTGTGTGTTTTGTGCGACAAAGACTGCCTTGCCAGAACTGAGGTTTGTTTATTTCTCTGTTTGAAGTGACTTACCGTATTTTTCGGAGTATAAGACGAACTTTAGTTTTTGGGGAGGAAAATAAGAAAAAAGCTGATTGGCGGGTGGATCGGCCTCCTGGAATACCCCCAATCAGCTGTTCCCAGAGGAGAATTTTAGCAACAGGTTCCTTGGTTGTGAGCTCTGTGCCTTGCTTTTTTTTTTTTTTTGCTTTTTTTTTCCTGCCTCTAAAACTTCTGAAACTCCGTTTCAGAAAAAACTTTCTTTTCTGCCTCTGAAAGCCTCCAAAACAGTTTCAGAAAAAAAGCGTCTGAAGCTCTGTTTGGAGGCTTCTTTTCTGAAGCTCTGTTTGGAGGCTTTTTTTCTGAAGCTCTGTTTGGAGGCTTCTTTTCTGAAGCTCTGTTTGGAGCCTTTTTTTCTGAAGCTCTGTTTGGGGGCTTCTTTTCTGATACTTTTTTCAGTCTCTGAAGCCTCCATTCAAGAAACTGGGTGGGACTACATTCGGAGAATAAGACGCACCCAGATTTTCACCCTCTTTTTGGGGGGAAAAAGGTGCGTCTTATACTCTGAAAAATACGGTAATTTGCAGCCTCCTGGCTGGGAGCTCACAGCCTTGCATTTATCATAAGGAACTGATAAGGACTATTGTTTCAGTTAACTCCTTGCAGGACTCTTGCCTGGACTTTCTGTTGGTGAATGCAGTTCATTCCCAAGACGTAAATAAAGAGGGGTTTTTTTGTTTGCGGGGAGCCTGTCTGCTGCTTCTGCAAAGGGTCAGAACACTTAACAACAGAGATTTTAGACTCAATTGTCATCCTAATTCGAGGATTACCTGTACAGGGATAAGCAGGACAAGGCTAAACTATATGAGTTATCGAATTCATCCTTTTATCTCCTATTGAGAACTTTCTTAAAAGCCCATCAGAGATATAATTTCTGCTGTGCGGGATCCAACTTCCTACACGGACATATTTCACCCCGCATTCATTTATCTAACAGAAATTCCCAGCATTCATTCCATACGGTTTGATTTAAAGATGAGATTTTATTTTTATTTTTAAAAGCAGAGTCCCACAAGAATCAAGTCTGTTGCACCATATGGAACTGCCTTGGGTTACTTTCGCTATCGCTCAAAAAAAAAAAAAAAATATCCGGTAAAGGATATTACTCACACAAAGCACAGCGCATAAAACAAAACTGTTCCGAACCAGCAGGCTTTGATCTATGTTGTAAAATCACACGAGTTCTTTAATTACGAACATTTAGAGAGATTCTTCTCACTGCTAATTTATGTTGAGCCCGTCCTCATGATGAGTAGAGATCCATGCTTTTTATATGGGGGGGGAAAAAAGAAGAAGGGAGACAACAGAATAAGTCCTGAGACTGTAATTATACTTCTCATCCAGCTCGGTACGGTGCGAATCAGAGCCGTTAATTAATCTTAGGGATATATTTGCATATGTAACTGGCACGGTAGATCTTGGGCACCGATACATTTCCAAAGCCATCAGATCAGCAAGAAGGACTGTCGCAGAAGAGGGGGAAAAACGGGTGAAATGCTCCCGGTTTGGACCGGATCACCCGATTTGGACCGGATCACCTGATCCGGTAGTGATGGAGGCGGGTGGTTCAGAGAACCGGTAGCAAAAATCCCTGCCCCACACCCCATTGCCCGGCTGAGCCGCGCAATCATCAGAGGCTTTTTTTTTTTTTAATTTGATTTATATGCCGCCCTTCTCCGGAGACTCAGGGTGGCTTACAGTGCGTTAAGCAATAGCCTTCATCCTTTTGTATATTTTATACAAAGTCAGCTTATTGCCCCCACAAACTGGGTTCTCATTTCACCTACCTTAGAAAGGATGGAAGGCTGAGTCAACCTTGAGCCTTGGAGAGATTCGAACCAGCAGTAATTGCAGGCAGCTGTGTTAATAACAGGGTGCACTAAACCACTGTACTATCAAGGCTCTTCAATTTTTAATTTTTAAAAGCATTTTTTCTACAACCTCTTTGGCCGAAAAAATGCTTTTAAAAGTAAAAGAAAAAAAAGGCTCTGATGATCGCGCGGCTCAGCTGGGATCGTCAGAGGCTTTTAAAAGCATTTTTTCTACAACCTTTTGGCCAAAGAGGTTATAGAAAAAATGTTTTTAAAAGGAAAAAAAAAAAAGTTGGCCATGCCCACTCAGTCATATTACCCCCCCACACACACCAAGCCACACCCACAGAACCGCTAGTAACAAATTTTACAGTTGCGTCCCTTTCTAGATCGGGACTCCCTACACACGGTCACTCATGCCCTCGTCACCTCTTGTCTGGACTATTGTAATGCTCTCTATATGGGGCTTCCCTTGAGGAGCACCCGGAGGCTCCAACTGGCGCAGAGTGCGGCCGCGCGGGTGGTTATGGGAGCATCGTGGAGCTCCCATGTAACACCTCTCCTGCGCGAGCTGCACTGGCTCCTGGTGGTCTTCCGGGTGCGCTTCAAGGTTCTGGTTACCACCTTTAAAGCGCTCCATGGCTTAGGACCTGGTTATCTACGGGACCGCCTGCTACCACCAATAGCCTCCCACCGGCCAGTATGCTCCCATAGAGAGGGGCTCCTCCGGGTGCTGTCGGCCACACAATGTTGACTGGCGGCCCCTAGGGGGAGGGCCTTCTCTGTGGGGGCACCCACTATCTGGAACGAGCTCCCCCCGGAGATACGGAGGATCCCGGATCTGCGCACCTTCCACCGCGCGCTTAAAACATTTTTATTTCATCAAGCTGGCCTGGCCTAAATCTTCTCCTTTTTAAAATTTTAAAATTTAAATTTTAAACACTAATTTTAATTTGTTTAATTATGGGATATTTTTAAAATTTAGCCAAATTGTTTAATCTGTTTTAATCTATTTTAAATTTTGTATTTCTGTGTTTTATCTTTTGGCTGTTCACCTCCCTGAGTCCTTCGGGAGAAGGGCGGTATAGAAATTTAATAAAATAAAAATAAATAAATAAATAATAATTTCACCACTGGGGAAAAAAGTTAAAAGGAGCCTCCATTCTTAATCTTAATCCATCACTGGAGGCTTTTAAGAAGAGACTGGACAGCCGTTTGTCCAGAACGGTATAGGGTAGTGGTGGCAAACCTTTTACTTACTGAGTGCCGAACAGGTATGCACTTCGTGCACTTTGCATACATGCGTGCTATCCACACTAACAGGCATCTCCTCCCCATGCGCTGCGCTCGCAACTGCACCATCTGTGCATGCACACGGATTTTGTACGCGCCCCCCATGCTCTGTGCGCACAACCACACCATCTGCGCATGTGCATGGCTATTGTGCGGCTCCTCCCCATGCACTGCATGCACAACTGCACCATCTGTGCATGCACATGGCTTCCACAAGGCCACCCATGCGCCGTGCGCGCAGCCACCACATTTGCCCATGCGTGCAGGGTTTCGCACGGCTCCCCCCGTGCGCTGAGCGTGCCATCGCACCATCTGCACATGAGCACGGTTTTCACACGTGCAATGCATGTGCATGAACGCTTTCTGCGCATATGCACGCTGTACGCAAGTACTCGCACATGTATGTGCAGGAGAGCTCTGAAGACCCGCTGGGTGTCCCGAATTGCACGCGTGTGCACCGGAGGCCCAAACACCAGGTGGGGTGCACGTGCGCAGCAGCAGGTGAGTTGGGCGACAGCTCGTGGGCCCGGAAAGATGGCTCTGCGTGCCACCTCTGCATGCCATAGGTTTGCCATCACGGGTATAGGGTGTACTCCTTTAGCAAGGGTTGGACTAGAAGACCTCCAAGGTTCCTTTCAACCCTGTTATTCTGTTTCTGCAGGTTTTGCACCCCTTGCTTAAGGAGATGGGATTGGAGAACTAAAGTTACACAAAAAGTGTAAGGTGTAGGACAGAGGTCTTCAAACTTGGCAGCTTTAAGACTTGTGGACTTCAACTCCCAGAATTCTCCAGCCAGCATAGCTGGCTGGAGAATTCTGGGAGTTGAAGTCCACAAGTCCACAAGCATAGCTGGCTGGAGAATTCTGGGAGTTGAAGTCCACAAGTCTTAAAGCTGCCAAGTTTGGGGACCCCTGGTGTTGCATAGTCTTCTTGGAGGGTTTTGATCGGAGACCCACCCCTGGTGTTGCAATCTCTCAGTTTCTGCAAACAAACCCAGTTTCCCTGCTGAGAATCCACACCACAATTCTGCCAAATTTATCACGGCCACACCGTGCCCTCTGCAGTGTTCTTTTTCTGCTTTCCAAAGAAAAGGAGACAGCAGGAACGCTCAATTCTCATTGTGCTGTTGCGATCGGCATCTGAAGTAGCATTACATCAGATAACATAGCAGACGGTGCAGTCATCAAGCCCGGCATTCATTGTTTATTCTGACTGACGATAGGATTCCCAAGCAGAACTGAGTTTAATCTCATCCCGATCCTTTGAAATGGAGATCCAGAAAGCTGAAACTGGAAACAGCTGCCTGCACATATGGGCTCCTTACTACATTATTTATTTATTTTATTTTATTTTATATTTAAATTTATATTCCAACTCAACCCCTCCAAGACCGAGTAGCTGTGGCTGCCAGCGTCCCGATATAGCCAGCTGGTGCCATCGCTGGCTATTGGGGGCGAATCACTGGCCCCCACGGAGAGAGCTCGCAACTTAGGCATCCTCCTGGACGCACGGCTGTCTTTAGAAGAGCATATGACGGCCGTGGCCAGGGGAGCTTTTTATCAGGTTCGCCTGATACGCCAGTTGCGTCCCTTTCTGGATCGGGACTCCCTACGCATGGTCACTCAAGCACTCGTCACTTCCCTCCTGGACTACTGCAATGCTCTCTACATGGGGCTCCCCTTGGGGTGCACCCGGAGGCTGCAGTTGGTCCAGAATGCGGCCGCGCGGGGGATTATGGGAGCGACGGGGCGCTCACATATAACACCTCTCCTGCGCGAGCTGCACTGGCTTCCTGTGGTCTTCCAAGAATTTTTTTTCAGAGCTTCATAACTTTAAACTGTCTCTAAATGAATGGCTGTAAGTTGAGGTCTCCAGGAATTGGTTATGTCTAGTCTAAGTAAAAAGTGTGACATGATAGCCATGTTCTAATATTTGAGAGGCTTCCACAAAGAAGAGTGGGTGGGGGGAGTCAACCTATTCTCCAAAGCCCCAGAAGACAAGCCAAGAAGCTATGGATGGAAACTAATCAAGGAGAGAAGCAACTTGGAATTAAGGACAAATTTCCCTTTCAATTATTAAATCAATCAATGGAACGACTTGCCTCCAGAAGTTGTGGATGCTCCAACACTGGAGGTTTCTAAGAAGAGACCAGACAACCACTGTTCTGAAACGGTATAAGGTTTCCTGCTTGAGCAGGGGGTTGGACTAGAAGACCTCCAAGGTCCCTTTTAGTTCTGTTATTCTGTTATACTCTCCATCTCATTGGCTCTTCAGCTCTCTGTCTATCTGTCTATCTATGTGTCTGTCTGTCTGTCTCATCACTGGAGGTTGACAAGAACAGATTGAATGTACTACCAAGGCTCAGATTGAGCCTTGGTAGTACAGTGGTCTAAAGCACCCTGTTATTAAGACCAGCTGCCTGCAATTACTGCAGGTTCGAATCTCGCCAGGCTCAAGGTTGACTCAGCCTTCCATCCTTTCTAAGGTAGGTAAATTGAGGACCCAGTTTGTGGGGGCAATAAGCTGACTTTGTATAAATATACAAAAGGATGAAGGCTATTGCTTAGCGCATTGTAAGCCACCCTGAGTCTCCGGAGAAGGGCGGCATATAAATCAAAAAAATTTAAAAAAAGAAAAGAATGACCACTTATTTATTTTATTTATTTATTTTATTTATGTAATTTATATGCCGCCCTTCTCCCGAAGGACTCAGGGCAGCTTACAAGAAGGAACAAAAAAAAATTACATAAATAACAAAGCCAATTTAAAATTAGTTAAAATTAATTAAAAATGTAATTAAAATGATTAAAAATCATCCCTACGGATTCAGCCCATTTGGTGAAAAAGCCACGTCTTCAATTTGTGGTGGAAGGAGAGGAGGTCCGGGGCTGTCCTGAGGCCGGTGGGCAGCCCATTCCAGAGGGTCGGTGCTCCCACAGAGAAGGCTCTCCCCCTGGGGGCCGCCAGCTGACATTGTCTGGCTGACGGTACCCTGAGGAGGCCCGCTCTGTGTGAGCGCACCGGACGATGGAAGGATGGCAGGAGATGATCCTGCAGATACCCAGGCCTAAGCCATGTAGGTCTTTATACTTGTCCTGAATGGTATGGTGTCTCCTGCTAGAGCAGGGGATTGGACTAGAAGGCCTCCGAGGTCCCTTCCAACTCTGTTATTCTGTTACTCTGAGTACCAAAGAGAGAGCAGAACCTCGTAAATTCTCTACCCGTCGTAACTCTAATCTTTTTTCTGACGTTCCCAATGCAGGCAAACTTTTCCACATTGATTTTGGCTACATTCTGGGACGTGATCCGAAACCTCTTCCACCACCCATGAAGCTGAATAAGGAAATGGTGGAAGGAATGGGAGGGACGCAGAGCGAACAGTACCAGGAGTTTCGCAAGCAATGCTACACGGCGTTCCTTCATCTGCGCAGGTTAGAATTTTGTGGTTAGATAACCCGTAACCCAGTCAGTCATTCTTTCAGAGATATTTCCTTGCCGGTTTTCTCAGCTCCCTTCAGCAATGACAGACGTTTAATTGACCGCCTGCACTGGAAAACCTGGGGTCCATTTCAGTGGTGAAATCCGAACTGGTTTGCTACCGGTTCACTGGCCGTGCATGTGCACTCCGTGCCAAATGCATGCTGTGTGCGCATGCTCAGTGCACACTAAAAGGAGGCTTGGGAAGGTAAGTAGAACTGCGAAGGGGAGGGGATCATCTATGGCGCGTGATTTAGCTTTGCTAGAAAGCAGGATTTCCTGCTTTCTAGCAAAGCTAAACCCCGCTGCACAGCTGATCTTCGGAAATGCCGGTTTGGAGGAACCGATAGCTTTCTTTAACTACCGGTTTGCCCGAACTGGTAGCTTTTTAAACTGCTGGTTCAACCGAACCAGTAGCTTTTTTTTTTTACTACCAGTTTGCTGGAACCGGTAGTTTTTATCACTACCAGTTCCCCCGAACCGGAGCGAACCGGTAGCATTTCACCCCTGGTCCATTCAGAGATGATGTTTGTCCATCGTTTTCGAAGAGGACCTTGACATTTAACTGGTTATAGGCTGTCCACAGTGTGTCTGCAGGGGGCTGGTAAGGCCTATGCGCATTGGTGGGCTGCAACTGGTTTAACAACTGGTTCGGTGATTGCATGCGCATGCACCTAAAGCGCTTGCATGCAACGTTCAAATTACAGCAATTTGAAGCTCAGCTGCTTACCTTCTATGGCAGCCCTGGTGTTGTGGTCCGCCTGCAGCCTGCAGACCTGGCAGTGGAGTCGGACAATGAGGAGGCTGGGGAGAAAAATGGGCTAGTCCTGGAGTCGGGGGAAGGCCCAGCCGAGGGCTCTGGGTCGGAGGCAGAGACAGGGCCAGGGTCATCGGAACAGAGAGGCAGAGGAACAGGAGGAGCCTGTTCCTAGTGCACACATGCGAAGAGCTGCCAGAAGGCAAGAGCAGCTAAAGCAAAAAGGACGACTCGGGAGTAAGGCCAGGAGATGATTGGCCCCTCCCAGATGGCTTAAAAGAGCAGCAACGGCTCTTGGGATCTTTGTAGGAAAGCAACGTTGCTACATTTGTTTCTTGTCGGTGTCTCTTGCTTCTGAACTTCGTGGGGTTTTGCCAAGAAAAGCCTTTGGCAGGGTGCCAAAGAAGACAAAGGTTGGTGATAAGGCCGAAGGACTGTTTACGAAGAATTTGTTTTGGACTTAATTTGGACTAAGTTGAGAATGAAGTAATTCTCAGCTGTTCTAATAAAATATGTTTGTTTAGGACTGATTGTGTCTGGTAATAACTACATGGGCCTAGGTCACAACACCTGGTAAGTGGAACAGCGGAGATGCGGAAATCAGCTGTACCACTCAAATCAGCTGAGCCAAAAAAAAAGAAGGAAATATAGGACAGGACAGAGCGGGGATGGGTGGGCGGGGCCATCTGATAATCAGAACTACCGATTTTCCCAAACCGGTCTGAACCGGCAGCAGCCCACCTCTGCCAATGCGGACACGGAATGTTCTGCCACATGTCGGGGCAGACGTGTAGGCACTATTGTTGCAGCATTTGCAGCTCTGGCTTTGCGGAGTGCTCCCTTCTCTTCTGTGCTATGGTTGTCCTTCTGTTAGGATGGGGTAGAGGGTTGTCCCCGAACCGTGAACCAGCTCACGAGCAAACACACTAGGACTGAAATAAAACTAGCAGAGGAGTCTTGTATAAAAATATACTTTACTTCAAAATGTTTAAAAAACACTATATCTTTAAAAAGGCACATTAATAACAAAGTCTTATCTTGGTTAAATGAAGCCAGGCCATCTCCCTAAATTCCTCTCCACAATACCGAAACAGTCCACAAGAAAAAACTAACATAACATTAAGCAGCTTCGGTGTCGATACATCATCGAGGTGGTAGAAGGGCAGCAGCGTAGGCTTCACAGCTAAAAGTCACCTGTGAAAAACAATTCAACCAGCAAACGTGGCTTGAAGCTCCTGGGAGGGAAACTGTCCAGCAGCAACAGTTCAGATGTTGGCTTGCGTGCTTCAACTCAGCAAAAGGCAAGGCGAAATTGGAGACTTCAAAAGGCTTCCAGCTATCTCAACTCACAGTTGCAGCTGGCTCCGTGGGAGTATCTTTACACAGCTCTTCGGCTCCTCTTCTGCTGCTATCTCTGCTGCAGCCATCAGGACTCCTTATCTGAGTTCTCCTCCCTTCTGCAGCTCTGCTCTGGGCTCTGCATCCAGGTGCTTCAGCACTGGCTCTGCATCTAGACCTAAACAGCGTCTAGGCCCAAATAGCAAGCAGAAAAGTCCGTGCTTATATGGGGAGTTAACCTGCAATTAAGTAGGGCAGGGAAGGCTTGCAGTTAATTGCAAACAGGAGATGGCTTGATTGGATCCATACTGTTTGTGACTGATCAAGTAGCCACAGCAATCCTGAAAACACTCGTGACACCTTCTGTCTTCAAATGTCTGGCAGCCTTGGTGGATCAAGGTGCGCCATGTCGATCGATCTCGTGCCAGGGTTTCCCAGGAGGTGGTGTGGATATCCAGGGACTTGAAGGAGGCTTTTAGCGTGTCTTTGTATCGCTTCCTTTGTCCGCCATGGGGTCGCTTTCCTTGAGACAGCTCACCATAAAGGAGGGTCTGTTTGGGGATGCGGTGGTCTGACATCCTTGCAACGTGGCAGTCTTCCAAAATGGGGTTCCTACAAAGACGAAGGGGGTCAACCTATTCTCCAAAGCACCAGAAGGCAAGACAAGAAACTATGGATGGAAAAACGTCCATGCAGATTCTCCATCATCTGGGTCATGTTGTCCCAAAGGTGCTTTTTCAAGAGGCAAAAAAAAAAAAAAAATGTTGATTACACTGGGATTAACAGGGGAAAAAAAATAAAGATGATTACACTGGGATTAACAGTGGCATAAAGATGATTACACTGGGATTTACAGTGGAATGATAAAAGGTTGAATTAGATTATGTAAAAAGAAAATATATCAACGGATATAATGTATCAATTTTTATTAAGATGTTGGACGGTATCATTTGAGAAAATGGATAGCTGTAATAATTGGGATATTGTTTAAATATGTGTAACAATAGTAATAATTTGAACATTTTTCACTTAAGCAAAAAAGAAAGGAAAATTGAAATAATATATGATTATGATTTACAAACAAAAATGACTTAATTGGTATTTATATAAATGGTATGGTTAAATAGATAGAATTTAAGGAAATAATTTGGGAAAGTGTATTAAATAGCATTATTTGAATTAAGAACTATGTTTAAATGTTAAATTGCTATATTTTTAAGATTAGTGATAAGGTTTAAATTTGATAAAGTAATAATGGAATAAAGATTTAATGAGCATTATATGAAGTAATAAATAAATGTAAGGAAGTTTTAGAAATGGAAATAATTTTGGAATATAAACATGTTTGAACTGTACTGTTAATAGTGAGGATTTAGGGTAAGAATTGTGAAATGTATGATGAGGTATTAATTGAATTAAGATTTAAGGTGGGTTAATAGAAGGGTAATTATATTGATTAAGTAAACATGAGTAAACTTTTTCTAAAATGGTATTAGTTGAAATATGTGATTTAAGATTAAGAAATAAGTGTTATGGCAAAATAGAATATATAAAATTTTGTTAAAGATGACAAAAAATTGAACAAATTGATGACCGGATCAAAGCTCTGTTCCGAAAAGATGTAATTTGTATGTTTGGGGGGGGGGGGACTTTTTGCAAGAGACAGTTGGACTTTCTGTTTGTTTTTTTTTCCTTTGAAGATGTTTTGCTTCTCATTCTAGAAGCTTCATCAAAGCTAATGAAGCTTCTTGGATAAGAAGCAGGGGTGAAATGCTCCTGGTTCGGTCCAGTTCGCCTGAACCGGTAGTAAAAAAGGCTACTGGTTTGCCGAACTGGTAGTAAAAAATGTAAAAAAAAAAAAAAAAGTTTTGACAAACAGCTGAGCGACTCGCGATCATTAGAACTTTTTTTTTTTAACTTTTTAGGCATTTTTTTACTACCAGTTCTCCAGCTGTGATCGTCAGAGCCTTTTTTTTTAACCTTTTAAAAGCATTTTTTACAACCTATTCGCCCGAATAGGTTGTAAAAAAATGCTTTAAAAAAGTTTTTTTAAAAAAAATTGGCCACACCCACCCAGTCACATTACCCCCCACCACCAAGCCACGCCCACAGAACGGGTTGTAACAAATTTTACATTTCACCACTGATAAGCAGCAAAACATCTTCAAAGAAAAAAAACCCAAAAAGTCCAGCTGCCTCTTGAAAAAGCACCTTTGGAACAATGGATGGAAACTGATCAAGGAAAGAACCAAGTTAGAACGAAGGAGAAAATTCCTAACGCTGAGAAAACTTAACCGGTGGAACAGCTTGCCTTCACAAGTTGTGGGCGCAGCTATTTGTCCAGAATGATCTCCTGCTTAAGGGCAAGTTGGACTAGAAGACTCCAAGGTCTTGTTCTGTCCCCGTACCACTCACGCACCCCCACAGACGGCCCGGAGTTAATAAGCCACACGACAAAACTCTTTGATGATAAAGCTGGCAGCAACCCAGTGGCTAGCTGCCAATTCAGACTTTACTCACACAAAACAAAGATTAGACTGCCAGCATTCCGATAAAACAGGCAGAGTTTTCAACAATACCAGGATTAATCCAAATACAGTCCGATAAAGCAGGCAAAGTCCAGTAATGCAGAGATCATGGAGTATTTCCAGTTTTTGCTTGTCACAAACTGAACCGGCCACCACACCCACATTTACACCCTGTGGGGTGTGGTCCAGTGACTCAGCTAATCTCTGGCACGCCTTCCTCTCTGCTGCGCACGCTTCTCCCTGCGCCTTTGGCGAGGGTCCAGCCAGTACTTATCTCCTTCGTCACTGTCCACCTGTACCTGCGGGGATGTGCTTGGCTCTGAGCCTGTCATTTGGCCTTCGGTGTCCTCCAGAGGCATTGCCAGAGAGGAGGGTCCTGGAGAGGGAGACCTTGCCAACTCCTCACCCTCACTCTCAGAGTCTGCATCTGTCGATAGCACAGGCTCAGGCAACAGAGCCACAACAGGTCTCTTCCATCTCAGTTATTCTTATTCTGTACTCGATCAAAAGGTCGGCAGTTC
Organism: Pantherophis guttatus; assembly: GCF_059756535.1. Lineage (NCBI taxonomy): Eukaryota > Metazoa > Chordata > Lepidosauria > Squamata > Colubridae > Pantherophis > Pantherophis guttatus. Next base: position 7,515,128 of record NC_142064.1, read on the forward strand.
AGCGGTTCGTATCCCTAGTGCCGCGTAATGGGGTGAGCTCCTGTGTCTTGTCCCAGCTTCTGCCAACCTAGCAGTTCGAAAGCACGTAAAAAATGCAAGTAGAAAAATAGGGAGCACCTTTTGTGGGAAGGTAACAGCATTCCGTGCGCCTTTGGTGTTTAGTCATGCTGGCCACATGACCACGGAGACGTCTTCAGACAGCACTGGCTCTTCGCCTTTGAAATGGAGATGAGCACCGCCCCCTAGAGTCGGGAACGACTAGCACGTATGTGCAAGGGGAGCCTTTACCTTTTAACAGAATAATGGAATAATGGAATAACAGAGTTGGAAGGGTCCTTGGAGGTCTTCTAGTCTGCAAACAAAACTGATAAGTAAAATAAGATACCATAATTTTGCAGTTTGCATCAACTAGCCAAATTCATTCGCTCGGAGAAAAGCTAAGGATGATGACCAAAAAAAGTTGAAAAATCGTTACAGAAAAAGGGGATGGAAAGCCAATTCCATCCCAACATTATTGCCAGCTGGTTTCGGACAAGCAAAGACAACGGAGGAGGCCAGATTTGCTTAACGGACCACATGATCCACTTAACAACTGTGGCCAAAAAAAAGGCCGTAAAAGGAGACAAAATTCACATAACGACTGTCTCGCTTACCAATGGAAACTGTGACCGTACGTCGAGGACTATCGGTACGGCAACAGTGAAGACAATATAGCTAGGAGATGGCGAAAGCAAATGTATATTTATTCATTTTTTATTTATCCCTTAAATTGGTTTGCCGTCCATTTTGCCAACGAGACGGGCCGCAAGTTTTCTTACGAATGTAGCCGGCGATGAGCCGCATTCGCTCGGTGTGTCTGAGAGTCGGAAACAAATTTTAATAGGTAGTAAGAGGAACAGGTGAAAAAGCATTTTGGATCTAACATTTGCAGCCTGATTGCCTTTGAAATACGACCGCTGATGTAAAGACATGCTAGTGAGCCCCTCTTTCTCTCCTGCTTGCCTGAACTGAACGGGAATGGAAACGGGCTAGACATCTTTATGGGTGCTTTATGATGTATGGGGAATAAAATGCACAAAAGTGGGGAATATTAACGAAAATAATGGGAAGGGAAATATGCTTCCAAGGCACGCTCGCTGAATTCACTTGAACCAGGGGGAGGGAAGCTGGCTTGGGTTGGTGGGAGGAAAGAAATAGAGATAGCACAGAAGCAGATGCAGGCCGTCCTCGAACTTACGACCGCAAATGGGAGTCAACAACATTTCTGCCGTTAAGTGAGTTTTTCCCCATTTTGCGAACTTTCTTGCCATTGTGATTACGCGAATCCCTGCAAGTTGTTCAGTTAGTGACACGGTTGTTAAATGAATCTGGCTTCCCCCCCCCCTTGTGTTTGCTCATCAGAAGGTCGCCAAAGGGGATTGCGTGACCCTGGGGACACTGCAACCATCATAACTACGAGTCACTTGCCAAGTGTCTGAATTTTGATCATGTGATCAAAAGGTCGTAACTGTGGAAAATGATCCTAAGTCATTTTTTTTTCAGTGCTGCTGTAATTTTGAACGGTCACTAAATGAACTGTTGTAAGTCGAGGACACCCTGTACTTGACCTGAAGCCTCCAATGGATTGGATGGTTATGAAACATGTACAGATACTTGTTGTGGTCCGTCAGCGGCCTGTGCAGCTAGTAGCTGATTCCGACAGCGAGGAGGCTGGTGTGGTGCTGCGCCAGCAGCCTCTGCAGCTGGCACTCGAGTCAGACACTGAGGAGGCTGGAGAAGATGTGGTGCCAGAGGCGGAGATTCAGCCAGGGCCTTCAGAACCTCCAGAAGCTCCCTTAAGTGAAGAGGACGAACAGGAGGAGCCTCTTCTCGATGCACGGGCGGGCAGAGCTGCCAAAAGGCAGGAGTGGCTCCTCAGGAGGAGGTCTCCTCAAGAGTAAGGCTTGGGGCCAATTGGCCACTCCCTTAGCCTATTTAAGGAAGGACGACAACTGAGGCAATTTGCAGGGAACAACTTCATTCACTCTCCTTCGTGTCCTGATCTTAGTTCTCTTATCAGTTTCCTGCAAATTGCTTCTGGGCTTTCTGCCAACCATAGTAAGATTACGATTGTTTATTCTTTGGATTCTTGTAGGCTGTTAAGAAAGTTAATTAACAGCCTTTGTTTGAAAAAGACTGATTTAATTTAGTAAACTGAAGTTTGTACAGACTTTGTGTGTGCTGCGTTCCTTGGGGTCCGTAGCTGGGGCAGAACAGTACTCCTCGACTTACGAACATTCATTTAGTGACCGGAGTTACAACAGTGCCAGAAAAAAAGTGACTTATTGCTGTGTTTCACACTTATGACCATTGTAGCATCCCCAAAGGTCACGTGATCAAAGTTGGCAACTGGGTCATATTTATGACGGTTGCAGAGACCCAGGGTCCACAATTGAGCCCAACATTTCTCTTGCTAAGCAAGACAGTTGTTAGGCGAGTTTTGCCCCGTTTTATGACCTTTCTTGCTATGGTTGTTAAGCGAATCACTGCAGTTGTTAAGTTAGTAACATGAATCTGACTTCCCCTTTGGCTTTGCTTGCCAGAAGGTCGCAAAAAGTGATCACATGACCCCCCCGGGACACTGCAATCGTCATAAATATGAGTCGAGGGTCTGAATTTTGATAACATGACCATGGGGAAGTTGCAGCACTGAGAATTGGTGCCGTTGTAACTTCAAAGGGTCACTAAATGCACTGTTGTAATTCAAGGGCATTTGCATAACTACAGATCATTATCTTCCTTTAATGACCCCATAATTCCTTTGCGAGATGGAGTCTGGGCAATTGAATGGAGCTGAGTGTTGACTGGCCGGATGCCTTTCCTGTTGCCAATGCGGAGCTTTCCTCAGCAGATATATTCTCATTGTGTCCAGAGAGAGAAACATCTACCTCTACCTAGGATCAAACTCACAGCCTCCTGTTTGTGAGGCGAGAGTTTCACTCTCTAGGCCACCGCACCACTCATTTGCATAACTACAGATGTACTGTGAGAATCATTAGCAGGAACCGATTTAACCCTCTCCCATCCTACCAATCTTTACTTGCTTCCTTGCTTCTTTGACCTCTGGAATGCAGCCCCTCCCTTCTGGGAATCCAGACTCCGTTCCACCCCACTCTGAGTTTTTATACACCACTTCTGCCTCCAGCTTTGGAATTACACTTTAGTAACTAAAATACGTGTATTTTATGTATTTCAATATTCTCAATTTTCTCCCCATTTTTGTTTTAAGCAAACCCGAACTCAACTTACAGGAGCTCACTTAATGACCATTTGAAGTTACAGCGGAACTAACAACCGTTTTTTCACATTTGTGACCGTTGCAGCCTCTCCGTGATCGCGTGATCAAAATTCAGGCTCTCGGCAACCGATTCATATTTATGATGGTCACAGTGCCCCGGGGTTACGTGATCCCCTTTTACGACCTTCTGACAAGCAAAGACCAGATTCACTTAACAATTGTGTTTCTAGCTTAACAGGTGCAGTGATTCCCTTAACAACTCTGGCAAGAAAGGTTGTAAAATGAGACAAAACTCACTTAACCAATGTTTGGTTTAGCAGTAGAAAGTTTGGGCTCAATTGTGGTCATAAGTCGAAGACTACCTGCATTCCAGTGGTGAAATGTGAAATTTGTTACTACCGGTTCTTGTGGGCGTGGCTTGGGGGGGTAATATGACTGAGTGGGCGTGGCCAACTTTTTTTTTTTTTTTACTTTTAAAACCAATTTTTTCTACAACCTCTTCGGCTGAAGAGGTGGTAAAAAAAATGCTTTTAAAGCCTCTGACGATCCCAGCTGAGTTGCCTGATTGGCAGAGGCTTTTTTTCCTTTTAAAAACATTTTTTCTATAACCTCTTCGGCTGAAGAGGTTGTAGAAAAAATGCTTTTAAAAGCCTCTGATGATCCCAGCTGAGCCGCACGATCATCAGAGGCTTTTTTTTTTTTACTTTTAAAAGTAAAATTTTTTTCGGCCAAAGAGGTTGTAGAAAAAATGCTTTTAAAAATTAGAAAAAAAGGCTCTGATGATTGCGCAGCTCAATGGGCAATGCAGGGGGGCAGGGATTTTTGTTACCAGTTCTCCGAACCACCCGCCTCCATCACTACCAGATCGGACAATCTGGTCCGAACCGGGAGCATTTCACCCCTGCTGCATTCCATCACAATGATAAAACAGCAGCTGGACCAAATACTCCCCCCCCCCCAAAAAAAAGAAAAATTAGAAATGAAGTTGAAATGTTCCTATGCAAACACAAGATGGCACATGGCTGCTATCAATGCTATAAAATCCTTCTGCCAGGGTACCAAGATGCCGGATAAAGCTTCCAATATATTATTGCAGGCTGGAAGAGAGAATAAATGATTATTTTCTCAAGCACAACCTGAGGATATGCATAAAAGCCTTAAGTGTGCCTACAGAAAAATTAAAGAGAGGAAGTGCTTAACACACATAGAAAAGTACAAGAATGAGCAACAAGAATGATTAGGGGGCTGGAGCAGTGGTGGTTGCTACCGGTTCGTCCCGGATCGGGCAAATTGGTAGCGGTGGCGGTGGGAGGCTCCGCCCACCAACTCAGATGCTTCTGTGCATGCGCGAGAGCACACGAGCGAACCGGTAGCAAACTAAATTGAAACCCACTATTGAGCTGGAGGATAAAACATACAAAGGATGGTTGCAGGAATTGGGGATGTCTAGTCTGATGAAAAGAAGTACTAGAGGTGACATGATAGCAGTGTTCCAATATTTGAGGGGCTCCTACAAAGATGAGGGGGGGTCAAACTATTTTCCAAAACATCAAAAGGCAAAACATGAAATAATGGATGGAGACTAACCAGGGAGAGAAACAACTTAGAATTAAGGAGGAATTTCCTAACGGTGAGAGCAATCAACCCATGGAAACAGCTTGGTCTTCAGAAGCTGTGGGTTGTCCATCACTGGAGATTTTCAAAAGGAGACTAGAGTAGACAATCACTTATCTGAAATGGTGGAGAGTCTCCCGAGCAGAGGGTTGGACTAGAAGACCTCCAAAGCCCCTTCCAACTCTGTGTCAACGCAGAAGCTGACCGGGCCGAAGCCATCTTGGAGCTTCCGTGTTGCCACACTGGAGCAAGGGAGAGGGAGCGGCGATTAGAGATAGCTGGGGTTGTGTAGTCAAAATAAAATACTTTCTCCTGGGAACCAAGGATATTCCCACAGGTGGTTGGAGAAAGGAGGAGTAAAGTTACCAGACCAGCGAATGCTGCATTGATTGGGCCATGTGATTGATTGGTTGGGATTGGAGGGGGAAACTTTTACTTTTAATCAGGTGAAAACTGAGGGGCCCCTCAGAGTTGGTTTTCACCAGATTGTTGTGGCTCCGTTACCTGAGCCTGTGTTATCGGCAGGAGAGGACTCTGAAAGTGAAGGAGAGGAGTTGGCAAGGCCTCCCTCTCCAGGACCCTCCTCTCTGGCAATGCCTTCAGTGTCCTCCGAAAGTCAAGAGATAGGCCTGGGGCCAAGCACGTCCACGCAGTAATGGACAGTAATGAGGTGGACAGTAATGAGGGAGATGACTCTCGGCTGGATCCTCGGCAGCGTCGCAGAGATAAGTGCGCGCAGAAGAAGAAGAGGCGTGCCAGGGATTAGGTTGAGTCACTGGACCACACCCCACAGGGTATAAAAGAAGGTGTGGTTGCTGGTTCAGCTCTGTGACAAACAAAAAACAGATATTGGACGACCTTCTTTGTATTTACTGGACTTTGTTGATTTTTGTGTATTGGCTTTGTTCCTGGATGAAGGGAGAAACTCCCCCCTCGTGAGTAAAGAATACCTGGCAGCCAGCCACTGAGTTGCTGCCAATTCTGATACCGGATAAACTGTTGTCGGCTGAGTTCTTTAATTGTTGCCTGTCTGTGAGGGTGCGTGTGTGAGACGAGGACAGAACACAGATCTGTGCCAATTTGATATTTCGAATAAAGCTATTCTTTGAGGAATCTACCTGCCTTAGAGTTCTTGCATGCGATGGATTTATTACTTGGAACCCTGACACACTGTTGTTCTGTTATTCTATCTTTGGTTGTTTTTGTTTTGTAAAGTGCCGTATTTTTCAGAGTATAAGACACACCTTTTTTCCCCTAAAAGTGGGTGAAAATTTAGGTGTGTCTTATAGACCAAATACGGGCATTTTTGGCCTCTCGAACACTCCGCGCGTCACATTTTCCTCCTCCCTGGCCCCCTGAATCACTGCTTTGCATGGCCTGTTTTCATCAAAAATGGGCTTGCTTTTGCCATAAAGTGTTTGGGAGCCAAAAAACAGGTCTGTTTTTTGGCAAAAATGGGCCCATTTTTGCCAAAAACGGGCCATGTGGAGCACTGCAGTGTTTTTGGGGGCCTTGGAGGGCGAAAATCCAACTCGCGGAAGCCAAAAAATATTTTCTTTCTTGTTTTCCTCCTGTAAATTTAGGTGTGTCTTATAGTTCAGTGCACCTTATAGTCCGAAAAATAAGGTATTCTCTGTTCACCTCTTTTTTTTTTCTTGGCCGTACCAATCACATTCATTTTTTTCTGGAGAAAGGATCCTCCTGATTTTGAGAAAGGTGGTGAATTTGGTCCGCGGAAGGTTGTATATTCTGCATTTCACAAATTTGTACTTATTTCTTAATTGGCCTTTTCTTCTCCACAGATATTCCAACTTGATTTTGAACTTGTTCTCTCTGATGGTGGATGCCAACATTCCAGACATCGCCCTTGAACCGGACAAGACCGTCAAAAAAGTAAGGGACCAATTTCTTATATAGCGCCCCTCCCCACAAAGCAGTTATGTGTGTTATGGGATGCTGTAAGGATATGCATCATCTAGACCTGTGATGACGACCTTACGGCACGCGTGCCACAGGTGGCACGCAGAGCCATATTGGTGGGCACGCAAGCATTGCCCTAGCTCAGCTGCAGCGTACATGTGCGCACCGGCCAGCTGATTTTGGGGCCTTCCGGGCCCACCGGAAGTCGGGAAACAGGCTGTTTCCGGCCCCTGGAGGCCCTCCGGTGGGGTGAGGAAGGCCCGTTTTTCGCCCTCCCCAGGCTCCAGAGGCTTTCTAGGAGCCTGGGGAGGGCGAAAACGGCCTTCCCCACCCCACCACTGAGGCTCATAGTAAGTGGTTTAGTAATATAATCTGATTTGGAATGTTGAACAAACCATATTTACCCCAATTTTAGGCATATAGTTTCCGAAGTCCGGGAATGGCGCACAAGGTGACACACAGAAGGAATCTTTCCAAGAATAATGTGCTTGTCTCTAATTTTTTTTCAATTTGGGAATTTCCCTTAGACACTTATGTATATTGAGTTGAAATAGTGACATCTAAGTATGCGTATATAATAGAGATAATAACTTTATCTGGTTTCTTTTTTCTCTTTGTTTCAGTGGTTGATGTTTAGTGCAGTTGTCAAGGATATATAATTGGTAGAAACATGACCATGAAAGAGTGGAATTGACAGTCATTCTAGATTTTATCTTCTTTCTTTCTTTCTTTCTTTCTTTCTTTCTTTCTTTCTTTCTTTCTTTCTTCCTTCCTTCCTTCCTTCCTTCCTTCCTTCCTTCCTTCCTTCCTTCTTCATTTCTTTTCTTCTTTTCTTTCTTTCTTTACTATCTATCATCTTTCTTTCATTCTTTTTTCTTTCATTCATTCTTTTTTCTTTCTTCTTTGTTTCTTTTCTTTTCTTTCTTTACTATCTATCATCTTTCTTTCATTCTTTTTTCTTTCATTCATTCTTTTTTCTTTCTTCTTTGTTTCTTTTCTTTCTTTACTATCTATCATCTTTCTTTCATTCTTTTTTCTTTCATTCTTTTTTCTTTCTTCTTTGTTTCTTTTCTTTCTTTACTATCTATCATCTTTCTTTCATTCTTTCTTTTCTTTTTTCTTTCCTTTCTTTCTTTCTTTCTTTTTTTCCTTCTGTTCCCCCAACTTGCTTTCATCTCTATCTTTCAACTTGCTATTTAACATTTAATTCCATCCTTTCTCTGTCAGAGATGCCCCGTTGGTTGACGTGATGGTATTTGTGTTCCTCTTGGACATTGTCTTGGAAGACAGCTTTTCCACTTAAAAAAAATATATCGAATAAGCTTCCTTGCTTATGTTTCCTTCCAATTAAGCCACAGCTTGCCGAGTTTATTATGAATATCTGGTGTGTAGCTTACATGTTTCATTTGGGTTGAACTCCGTACCTGTCTGTTGGGAAGTTCAAAAGCATGCAATCAGGGTTTTTTTTTCTCTCTCTCTTTTTTCTTTCTCTCTCTCTTCCTCCCTGCATTCATATTACCTTTAAATATGTCAAACCTCTAAAGCTTTTTTTTTCCCCTCATGGTTTCGCAGAGCTTTGTAATCTTTCTGAAAACGGATTTCATTATACAATTGTCATCCTTGTGCCTCTGAAAATTTATTTATTATGCTGACTCTTTAAATTGCATTTTGCCAACATTTTTTTTTGCAATTGATTTTAATAACCGAGTTGCTAGAAGAGGCCCCGTTGCCTTTGTATGCTGTATCTTCTTCACTTTAATAGCAAGTAGAAAGGAGTATAAAAACCTGCAGCTTTGGAAAATCGCTCCATCTGATAACTTGTGATCCCAATGTAAGCTTCATAATCAATATCTCTAAGGACAGAAAGTTGGCCTTGTATAATAATACCTTATCTTGAGAGCATAAGGCAAACAATAAAGAGAAAATGCTAACATTATTATTGGAAGGGCTGGTTTTTTCCCCCAGTTATATCTACCCAACCCACCAGAATGTAGACAGTGGTGGGATTCAGCCAGTTCTCGCAAACCGGTAGCGGCGATGGCGGGAGGCTCCGCCCACTCGACCTGACGTAATGTGCACCTACTGCACATGTGCAGACAAGGCACGTGCGAGCGGTGCGAGCTCACATTTGCGAACCAGTAGGGTAAGTAAGTGAATCCCACCACTGAATGTAGAGGTAGCGAATGTTAAGGATTTCTTCTCTTAAGGAAGTTCATCTGGTGAGACCAAGAAGAAGGGCCTTCTCTGTGGTGTCTCCCTCCTTGTAGTTTGAAGGACCATATTTTTCCAGTTACATACACTTCACCCACCAGAATGTAGACAGTGGTGGGATTCACCCGGTTGTCTCCGGATCTTGCGAACCAGTAGCGGTGACGGTAGGAGTCTCCTCCCAGCCGACCTGATGTAATGTGCGCCTACTGCACCTACGCGAACAAGGCACATGCGAGCGGAGCTAGCTCGCGCACAAGCGCGCTCACATTTGCGAACTAGTAGGGTAAGTAAGTGAATCTCACCATCTGGTGAAACCAAGAAGAACGGCTGGATGCGGCAGGCAGAGGATGATATGGGTCCCCTCTCTTAAGGAAGTCCATTTTTGAGACTGATCTGTCCCCGTCCACACACACACACAAACACAGCCAGCCGAGGGTTAAGGAAGCACTTTGGCACACACCCAGGTCTTTATCTCCAACTTGGCAGCGATATACACACCGTCTGCCAAGTGCTTTTATTTCCACAGAACAGAAAGATAATATACTCAGCGTACAAGAGTCCAACAGAATAATATTCCTCTCAGCAGTTTCGGACGATGCTTTAGTGACTATCCAAGGTTTATTTTTGTTCGTCACAGGGATCACTGGCCACCACCCTCTATTATATAGTCTCTGGGGTGTGGTCCAGTGACTCAGTTCTAATCCCTAGCACGCCTCCTGAGCTGCTGCAATCGTTTATCACGCCTTCGGAGGCGTGCGTCCAGGAATGATGTCTCTCCTTCACTCTCATCCGAGACACCTGTCTCCCGGCTAATCTCCTCTCCCTCGGCCGGCACCTGAGACAGTGCCAGAGAGGAGGGGCCTGGAGAGGGAGGCCTGGCTGACTCCTCTTCCTCATGCTCGGAGCTTTCTTCCTGTGATGGGATAGGCTCAGAGGGCGGGACCACAACAGAGATCAAGAAGAAGGGCCTTCTCTGTGGTGGCTCCCATCTTGTAGTTTGAAAGGTTCCTTCAAAAATTCCAGGACGGTTAGACTGGGAGATAAATTATAATAATACCGACAGAAAAGAATATTTGGAGGTCATGGTTGAAATGTGAAATCCTTTCTGGTCTCTGAGCTTTGGGGGGGGTTTTTTTTGGTTTTGTTTTCCTTTGTATATGTTTTATTACCCAAGTAGGTAATATCATCAGTGCTAAAAGTGAATGTGCTAAAAGTGTTTAGAAGAGAAGGAGGAGGAATATACTCTTTGGTCTCTTTGAGCTTGGTTGTTTTCTTGCCGACATTTCCTTACCAAACTAAGTAATGTCATCCTTTCTACCAATGGTAGTTAGGTAATGAAATCTCTGCAAGAAAACAACCAAGTTCAGAGACTACTGAGTAACCCACAAAATAATAATAATAAGAAGAAGAAGAAGAAGAGGAAGAGGAAGAGGAAGGGAGGGAGGGAGGGAGGGAGGGAGGGAAGAAAGAAAGAAGAAAGAAAGAAAGAAAGAAAGAAAGAAAGAAAGAAAGAAAGAAAGAAAGAAAGAAAGAAAGAAAGAAAGAAAGAAAGAAAGAAAGAAAGAATCACAAAGTACCGGGACGTGCAAATTGAAGGTGAGCGATTGTGGAAAAAGAAATTGTATGTTGTCCCGATTGTAATTGGAGCCCTTGGAGCAATACCCAAAGGGCTACCCTGCTATTTAGAAATTCTAAATTTGCCGGACTTGAACATTTTGACTCTACAAAAAACCACCTTACTCAGAACAGCTTACATCCTCTGATGATACCTTAACAGTTCCTAGGTCCTTGGTTAAGACTCGAGCTGCTGAGCTATTAACCAGCCTCAAAGGCTGTGAATCTCACTAAAGATTAACCAATAATAATAATAATAACAATAACAACAACAACAATTAAAATAGTAATAATAAGCACTACAAACTAATGTCATGAAAGCAAAGATACAAAAATCCACCGACAATCCAAACTGCCGATTCTGCAACAACAAAGTCGAAACTGTTTCACATTTAATATGTAAACGCAGCAAAATCGCACAAACTGATTACACAGCTAGATACGACCGAGTTGGTAAATAAGTCCACTGGCCATTATGTAAAAAATACGACATACTTGTATCCAAAAAGTCATGGGAACATAAAGTGGAAAGGTTATAGAAAATGAGAAGATAAAGATCTTGTGGGACTTTCGAATACAGACGGATCGTCACTTGGAACACAACACGCCAGATATCACAGTTGTTGAAAACCAAAACATACAATTTATTGACATCGCGGTACCAGGAGATGCCAGAGTCGAAGAAAAAGAATTGGAAAAAATCATGAAATATCGCGACCTGACTATCGAAACTACACGGCTATGGATGAAACATGTAACCGTGATACCGTGATACCCATTGTCATCGGGGCACTTGGTACCATGTCCAAGAATTTTACAAAACACATCAACAAATTGCAGCTTCCTGCAATAACACCAGCGGAACTGCAAAAAACTGTGCTACTTGGAACATCGTACATCTTAAGAAGATACTTGGTTGATACCTAGGATGCTGGCAGCAACCCGCCAGTCAATGGTATTTGTGATGCATTTTTGAATGTTCAGTTGACTGAGTTTCATGTTTAATAAATAAAAGAGATTATTATTATTATTATTATTATTATTATTATTATTATTATTATTATTATTATTATTCCAGTAAATGGTCCATCAATTCTAATATTATTGCTCGAGAAAACCACATCGACAAGTCTGTGGTAATACCAGACTTGTCTCCCAAAGAAGTATTATTTTATTAAATCGTTCATTTCATCGATTTTGCTTAAACGGAATGGAAACATCGCAAGAGATCACAAATCTGTTTGCAGTAAGCCTAACTGGACTAAAAGAAAAGAAATACTTGACTTGTAACAACATCCCGCCATCTGAAACTCATTGAAATGAAATGATTCTGTTGAGAAAAAAAAAATCAAAAGCGATGCGTTTGCTGCTTGGATTGATTTTCCCACCCACACCCCGCCCTCCTCAAAGCTTTAACAAGAAATCCATATATATTTTGAGAAACTCAAACAAGATAAAAATCCACTTTGCCTTGACCTGTAAAATTAAATTACCTGCTGGTGGCAGATGAAGTCCGCAGCTCGCTTTTTCAGCCATAAGATTGCTTTTACAGAAGAGGTAGAAAATGTGCTGTGTAAAGGTAAAGGTTTCCCCTGTTGGGTCATGTCGGATTCTAGGGGGCGCTGCTCATCTCTGTCAGACTCTAGGGGGCGCTGCTCATCTCTGTTGGCCGCTGCTCATCTCTCTCTTGGACTCTAGGGGGAGCTGCTCATCTCTGCTTCTTGGCTGAAGGAGCCAGCATTGTCCAAAGACATTTCTGTGGCCGTGTGGCCAGCATGACTATAAGCCAAAGGCGCATGGAACACTGTGACCTTCCCACCAAAGTGGTACCTATTTATTTACTTGCATTTGCATGGATGAGAGTCGGTTGCCAGGCATTCGAGTTTTCATCACATGACTATGGGGATGCTGCGGCAGTCGTAGGTGCGAAAGATGGTTATGGGTGACTGTTTTCAGGGCCATTGTGACTTTGAGCGGCCACCGAATGAACTGTTGTAAGTCGAGGACTACCTGAAAGCAAAAATGGATACCAAAGTAGCAAGGCAGAATGTGTTGGCTCGGCATGAGAAAGGGACGATTAACTTTCCCTTTCTCCTCTGGCCATCCCCTGTTGTCAGTCAATGTCCAATGAAAAGTTCTCAGGTTGTTTAGGAAACGGATCCTTTGTTCGTGCTTTCTCCGTCTCTGCATTAATTTGGCTGACCTTGTGCTGGATTGGTGCAATTCACTTTCTGGGCCGGGCACAACTTCCCTCCCCCCCCGCCTCGGTCCTTGTCCACCTGTATTCTAATCTCTTCCCTCCCTCCTCTCCTCCCCCGTTGCTAATGTCAGGCTGGCAAGATGCGATCCGAAGCTAGAAGCTTTTGAACTGCTAGGTGGGCAGGAGCTGGAGCAAGGAACGGGAGCTTACCCTGTTACGCAGCACTCCGGTCTCAAACCTGGCCTGTCAGCTTTCCAGCTGACAAGCTCAGCGTCTTTAGCCACTGAGCCATCGCACCAAGTGTTGGGAAAACTATCCATCTGGTTCAGTTCCAAGCCAGGAGAAAGACACTGGAAACATGGAGGCTGATTGGAAAGATGATTTTAATGGTGAAGCAGAAGCACATGGGTGGCTCTGGGCAGCTGACCACATGGAGTTCAGAGTGGGGGGTATTTAAACCTTCTCTTGGGCTTTGCACTTGAGCTTCCTGTTCCTGTGCAAAAACATGTATTCTATTAGCTGTTGTCAGACTCACATGGTGCCATGTAGAAATTTTAGAAGTTTGTCTGAGTTAAGTTTGGTTGAAGTGTGGGCTGATGCAATCTCCCAAGGAGATTGTGCAGTATGATGAGCTCTGCTGCTAGCTGGTAGAGGGTTAATCCTATTATGTACTGAGGGGTCATGTCTTAATCCCATCATCCTGGAGCTGGAGCTTTTTTTTTGTTTTGTAGATAGGCTGGCCCAGTCTTTCTCAATGGGCACAAAGTATCTGCTGGGGGCTATTAAGAAAGACTTGGGGGCTGCTTTCTTGTCTCCAAGAGCATGTTTCTCTATTTCTCCTTTAGAGAAATATAATATTCTGCCTTTTTTAATATGTCTCAAAATATTTCATTCTTCTAGGAGAGTGGCGGGGGGGAGCTTCCCTTACCAGCAAAAAAATAAAAATAAAAATGACAAATTTGGCTTTATGCAAAAGGTTTGTCTAAGCCATTTTCCTCATTTCTAACACAGGAGGTTATAGTGGCACCCAGTGGTCCATTGTGTTGAAATTATATATTGACTTCCAATGCTTTGAAGCAGGGGTGAAATGCTCCCGGTTCGGACCAGATCGTCCGATCCGGTAGTGATGGAGGCGGGTGGTTCGGAGAACCGGTAGCAAAAATCCCTGCCCACCACCACCACCACCCCATGCCCAGCTGAGCCGCACAATCATCAGAGGCTTTTTTTTTTACTTTTAAAAGCATTTTTTCTACAACCTCTTCCGACAAAAAAAATGCTTTTAAAGTAAAAAAAAAAAAAGCCTCTGATGATCGTGCAGCTCAGCTGGGATCATCAAAGGCTTTTAAAAGAAAAAAAAGCCTCTGACGATCAGGCAACTCAGCTTGGATCGTCAGAGGCATTTAAAAGAAAAAAAAACCTTTTTTTTCTTTTAAAAGCCTCTGACGATCCAAGCTGAGTTGCCTGATCGTCAGAGACATTTAAAAGAAAAAAAGCCTCTGCAGATCAGGCAACTCAACTGGGATCGTCAGAGCCTTTTGAAAGCATTTTTTTACAACCTCTTTGTCGCTACGTCATGTAATCGAAATTAGGACACTTGGCAACTGACTCATATTGAGGACGGTTTCACTATCCCGGGAATGATGTGATCCCCCTTTGGTGACCTTCGGACAAGCAAAAATCAAAGAGGGACGACAGCTTCACTTAACAACCGTGTTACTAACTTTAACAATTGCAGTGATTCACTTAACAACGCATCACAAGAAAGGTCGTAAAACTCCAATAACTGTCTCTCTTAGCAAGATAAACATTGGGTTCAATCGTGGCCGTAAGTCGAGTCAATGGGGAAGCCTGATTCACTTAACAACCGTGTTACTAATGCTATGATTTACTTAACAATTGTATCAAGAAAGGTCGTAAAATATGGGGAAGGGAGGGAGGGAGGGAATCTATGGAGATTGTCAATCATCCAGATCCAAAATATTTCAAGAAGGGAAGGGGGAAGAAGGGTGTTAAGGAATATGCGCAGAGTAACCCTTGAGTAGCAAGGTTGTGCACATGAGAAAACGGCTGAGAGTGATTGTGAATAAGCACTGTCAATACAGACACACCGAGTTGTGATATTTTTTTACTTTTAGGAAGAAAGCAAAGCAAAGTCCAATAAACAACCCAGGTCATACACAGATAAAGATAGTTAAATTTTCAATCCAGAGATGTTCCAAGAACAAAGTCTTCTTACCAGTTGTTGTAGTCATATGCAGTAAAACAGTTCTTTTTGGAGTTGCAAACAGGAACAAGTACAGCAGTAAAACAATCATTAAAACAGTAGAAAACAACAAGTAGCAATGATCAAACAGTGATCATGCAGAGAGAGCAGGCAGAGAAGAACAGAGGTAGCAATAATAATGTAATAAGGAAAAAAAAAACATGATTCAAGCTTCCTCTTAAGTACATTGGCTAAGAGATAGCCAATCAGAATACAGTATAATGCAATACAGCATTACAGTCTTAAAGCTATACATTACATTTTGATTGCAAACATGCATTGATGGTTTATATATATTGCCAACCCAACCAGTTAGGCAATAGCCATTCCGTAACAAAGGGAGTGAAGCAGCTGTGGGTTTCACATTTTGTTATCACCGGTTCGCCCCACGTGCGTGACTTCTGTGCATGCGCCTGGCCTTGAAAAATGTGCCTAAATAGGCGGCATAGAGCCGGGGAATCGGCTGAATATCACCACTGGAGTGGAGGGAGGGAATGAAGAAGGAAATAGAGGGAGGGAGGGAGGAAAGAAGGGAGAGAGGAAGGAAGGGAGGGAGGGAGGAAGGAAGGAAGGAAGGAAGGAAGGGATTTATTTATAATTATTTGGCTGTGAGGAGCACATATCAAACCTAAACAATAAGAGAACATATCAAACTTAACGTTAATACCACTTTCTGTGAACAGTTTACTATCTGCACTTCGATTGCTTTTAATGAAGACTACAGTTGCTATAGTGATCCAAGACAAGAGAAATATTTTGGTCGACAATTTCCTCCGTAATGCTTAAATATCAGTGGGTGCAAATTGGTCTATTTAAATGACAAAAGGGATTGGCAGAAGGAAATGAACGCTTTTATATTTCAGACATTTGATATCAAACCTCAGCTTTAAACACCCACAAGAAGGAAGAGCAGTGCATAAATTTGCACTCCGGTTTCTGTGTTTGTTCTGAATCAGTACAAACTACAGAACGAAGGGAATTTTTTTTTTTTAATCCCTGGAGGTGCCAAGGTCACGGGGGAAGATTCTGAAAACAACTAGATCTAAATTTACTTGATTTCACAGGTACGGCATAATTTAAACCTCTCCAAAAAAATAATAATAATGTATGTAAGAGTTAGTCGTATTCCTCTGGGTTTTTTGCAAATTTGTAGTTCATCCAGTGCTAAAAAAAACACATTTTTTTCTTCCATGTTCAATCCAGTTGCCGGCTCCTCTTCCAACAGCTCTGAATATCTGTGTACATATCTGAAGTATAACTCAGTGGGTTAAATTGGCACAGTTAATTCACTGGATTTTATCCGACCAGATAACATTTTTGTGTGACCAGGCCCTCTTTTAAAATCCCCAATACACTGGAAGCAGAACTTGTTGTTGGAAGAAATATCCATCTGGGTTCAGTTCCAAGTGGGGAGAAAGACACTGGAAACATGGAGGCTGATTGGAAAGATGGTTTATTGATGGACAGGACCAGGCGTGGGATTCAGCCGGTTCGGACCAGTTTTGGCGAACCGGATGCTAATTTTAGATCTGGTTCGCCAAACCGGTAGTTGCAAGGACTAGCTAGCCTTGCCTACCCCATCCCGCCCCTCCAGGAGTCTCCACGCGGCCTGTTTTAGATTCCAGATAAGTGCAGGACCTGCCCGGAGGCTCTGTGAGGGCGAAAAACCGGCCTCTGGGAAGTTCCAGAAGTCTGGAAATGGGGAGTGTCCTCCAGGGGGTGTCCGGAACCCGGGGAGGCCATTTTCACCCTCCCAGAGGCTCGAGGAAAGCCTCTGGAGCTTGGGGAGGGTGAAAACGCCCCCCCACCATGGCCATGCCCACCTAGCAACTGGGCAGAGAACCAGTTGCTAAAATTTTTGAATCCCACCCCTGGATAGGACCACATGGGTTTTGAGAGAGCTGAACACATGGGTTTGAGAGAGAGAGGTATTTATACCGTCTCTTGAGCCTTGCGCTTGAGCTTCCTGTTCCTGTGCAAGAATATGTATTCTATTGGTTGTCAGACTCAGAGGGGGTCCCTCTGAGTCCTCATTATCCCTCTTAATGGCTTTCTGCACCTGTTTTTCCCTGCCTAAGTGCAGGTCCTTACTTTTCTCACCACTGTGAGAGGACTAGAACTCTCAGTCTCCTAGTGATTGACCCAAAGTCACTCAGCTGGCTTTCATGGCTAGGGCAGGACTAGAACTCACATTCTCCTGGTGATTGGCCCCAAGTCACCCAGGTGGCTTTCAGGCCTAGAATTCACTGTCTCCTGGTGATGGGCCCAAAGACACCCAGCCAGCTTTCATGCCTAGGGTGGGACTACAACTCTCTGTCTCCTGGTGATTGGCCCAAAGACACCAGCCAGCTCTCATGCCTAGGGCGGGACTAGAACTCACCGTCTCCTAGTGATTAGCCCAAAGTCACCCAGTTGGATTTCATGCCTAGGACCAGACTAGAAGTCACCATCTCCTGGTGATTGGCCCAAAGACACCCAACCAATTTTCATGCCTAGGACCGGACTAGAACTCACCATCTCCTGGTGATTGGCCCAAAGACACCCAGCCAGCTTTCATGCCTAAGGTGGGACTACAACTCACTGTCTCCTGGTGATGGGCCCAAAGTCACCCAGTTAGCTTTCATGCCTAAGGTGGGACTACAACTCACTGTCTCCTGGTGATTGGCCCAAAGACACCCAACCAGCTTTCATGCCTAGGGTGGGACTACAACTCACTGTCTCCTGGTGATGGGCCCAAAGTCACCCAGCCGGCTTTCATGCCTAAGGCGGGACGTGAAATCACAACCTCCTACTTTCTCGCCTGCTGCCTTACCCACTAGACCAAACTGCCCCCCTCTCTCTCTAGTTTAGCATACCCAAGAAAAGGGCGGCTGAGAGATTACCAATAATTGATCTCCAGGTAATGCCTCGGAGCAGGGGAAAATTTAGCCAGCCTTGTTCTTTTTTCCTTCTTTCTTGAATTTCTTTCTTTTTTTTTTTTTTCCTTTTCTTTTTCTTTTAACCTAGCCGGTCTGTCTCATAGGTCAGCATGCGTCTTCCATAGTAAGCATGACCTTTTAATAAGAAAGCATCTGGGGATCAATGAGGCATGTGCAGGCAGACAAAAGAAAGGCGGAAGGCACGTTGCTTCAGCTCATTCCGACAGCCCCCGATGTTCTTCTCTTGCAGCGAGAGGGCACTCCTGCTTCGTCTCCAAAACCGAAGAGTGCAGATGATAAGGAAGCCGCCTTTTGCTTTCTTTTCTGCCGACTCAATGATGCCAGAGTTTTCTGTCTTTTAACTCTTGAGGTTCTCCAGCTCCTTAGCAAAGAGCCGTCCGTTCCAATTCAGCCAACCCAGAAGGAACTCGGCGCATACGGCAATGGCAAATTCTCGTCCCTTGATTTTTCTAGGCACTAATCATTTATTTCTCCGTCTTAATTCTCGAACGCCGGGAAAGAGAAAATGGTAACTTAGCTCTTGCCGTTCCCTCTTCGCCTCCTTCAGCATCTCAGAGGGTGAGGGTTTTTTGTTTTTTTCCAGAGGTAAAGAGAAAGGATACCTGAGCTACAAGTAGTCCTCGACTTATGACCACAATGGAGCCCAAAATGTCTGGGGCTGAGGGATTTGTTAAATGAGTTTTGCCTCCTTTTATGGCCTTTCTTGCCACAGTTGTCTATAAGTTAGTTCAGGGACTCTGGTTTTCCCCATGGACTTTACAGATTAACGGAATTGGAAGGGACCTTGTAGGTCATCCAGTCCAACCCCCTGCTTAGGCAGGAAACCCTACACCACTTCAGACAAATGGTTATCCAACATCTTCTTAAAAGTTTCCAGTGTTGGAGAACTCACAACTTCTGGAGGAGAGTTGTTCCACTGGTTAATTGTTCTAACTGTCAGGAAATTTCTCCCTAGTTCTAGGTTGCTTCTCTCCTTGATTAGTTTCCACCCATTGCTTCTTGTCCTGCCCTCAGGTGCTTTGGAGAATAGCTTGACTCCCTCTTCTTTGGGGCAACCCCTGAGATACTGGAAGACTGCTATCCTGTCTCCCCTAGTCCTTCTTTTCATCAAACTAGACATACCCAGTTCCCGCAACCGTTCATTGTATGTTTTAGCCTCCAGTCCAGAGGTAGTATTTACTTACCTTTCCTACCGGTTTGCAAATGTGAGCGGGCGCGATTCCTATTCCTTTTCTATATCTATCCTATCCTATCCCATCCCTCTCCACTCCATTCTTCAATGGCAAAAATATATAATCCTCATTCATGTACACTCCTAGCCATAATGGTTCATAGGTCCTGAAGGACCAGAGATGATGGAGCGATGGAGTAACTGTCCCCTTCTGAATTGTGATCTTGAACATAGAATCATAGGGCTGGGAGGGACCTCAGAGGTCTTCTAGTCCAACCCCCTGCTCAAGGCTGGAGCCTTATTTCATCCCGGTCAAATGGTTGTCCAGTCTATTTTTGAAACCTCTACTATCCTTGTTTGCCTGTGATAGCAGTGTTCCAGAATTTGAGATGCTGTCACAAAGATGAGGAGGGCAAACTATTTACCGAAGCACCAGAAGGCAGGAGAAGAAACAATGGGTGGAAACTAATCAAGGAGAGAAGCAACTTGGAACTAAGGAGAAATTTCCTGACGGTGAGAAAAATCAATCAGCGGAATGGCTTATCATCATAAGTGCTCCATCACTAGGGGCTTTTAAGAAGAGATTGGAAAATCCTGGAATGGGCTGAAATGAGTAAATTGACATTTGAAATTAGAGAACAAGAAGACAAACCATACTACAAGATAATGGGATTTATTTTATCAATGGCTAGATAATAAAACATGGAAAATGAAACATGAAATGAATGTTATAAATATCATATTTGAAAATATATATATTTTTTTGAAGCGACAAAGCCATAGTTAAATAAATGATAAATGAGGGTGTTGATTTGTTTGACAATATGAGAAATCAGATAATTAGTAAATTCTGAATATGGGGATGAAGCGCAAAAGATTTGTAACCGACTGACACACACTGTTTGGATGATGGATTTGTTTTATGTTTTGTTTAAAAAAATAAAAAAAAAATCAAAAAAGAAGAAGAAGAGATTGGACAGCCACTTGTCTAAAATAATATAGGGTCCCCGCTTGAGCAGGGAATTGGACTAGAAAATCTCTAAAGTCCCTTCCAACTCTGTTATTCTGAATATTTTATTTATTTATTTATTATTTAAATTAAATTTAAATTAAATTGAACCCTGAAATAAGCGCTTGGCCTTATTGCCATGCGCTCAAAAGCCCAATTGGACTTATTATCAGGGGGTGTCTTATTTTGGGGGAAACAGGGTAGTTCTCTACATGGGGCTACCCTTGAACAGTGTTCAGAGACTACAGTTGGTCCAGAATGCAGCTGCACGAGTTATAGTGGGTGCACCTAGATACACCCACATTACACCAATCCTCCGCGAGCTGCACTGGCTCCCTATCGGTCTCCGGGCGCAATTCAAGGTGTTGGTTATTAGCTTTAAAGCCCTACATGGCTCAGGGCTCAGGGCCAGGCTATCTTCGAGACCGCCTTCTACCACATAGCTCCCAGCGACCGGTAAGATCCCACAGAGTTGATCTCCGCCGGGTCCTGTCAGCTAAACAATGTCGGCTGGCGGGCTCGCGGGGAAGGGCCTTCTTTGTGGCTGCCCCGGCTCTCTGGAACCAGTTACCTCCTGAGATCCGGACCATCCCCATCCTATCGGCCTTTCGAAAAGCGGTGAAGACTTGGCTCTTCCGGCAGGCCTGGGGCCGTTGATCTCGCTCTTGTGATCTTGCAAGACCTGGCCACAAATTGGAGTGTATGTGTTTTAACGTTTTAGTGTTTTAATGTCTTCTTTTAACTTTTGTATGGGATATTGTTGCATTGTTTTATTCTCTGTTGCAAGCCGCCCAGAGTCACTTGGGAGTGGATGGATGGATGGATGGATGGATGGATGGATGGATGGATGGATGGAAGGAAAGATAGATAGATAGATAGATAGATAGATAGATAGATAGATAGATAGATAGATAGATAGATAGATAGATAGATAGTTCATTCCATTATCACCACAAGGATCTATAACACGGTTATCGTTTTAGCAACAGATATTGTAGCTTCAGAGTGATTGACTAATAATTAGCTGTGTGAATGAAATACCCCGGTGAGGAGGTATTTATAAAAGGCTATTTTGGACAAGCTGGGGATGGGATGCAAAAATTCTCCTCTGTGTGTGTGTGTGTGTAAAACTCCAAAGCTGTGACATATGGTCATTAAACATTGATACCAAATTGCCCCGAGGAGCTGAGGCAAGCATTGTTAGCTTCTGACTGGGGAAAAAAAGAAAAGAAAGAAAGCTAAATTTATTCTGTAGGTTCTTAATCCATTATTCCCCTGAGGCAGATTATTGCTTTATGGGCAGTCTTATGTCTGAAATCACAAAAAAAAGAGAGAATCATGTCCCTAGTCGGTTAGATGAACTGTGTCAGTTAGATAAATGTTAATTTTTTTTTTCCTGTGTTGCTTGCTTCATGAGATCAAAGATGGACAGATCTGAACTCTTCCTGTTGTTCTTTTAAATCTCTTTCTGCTTTGGTTAGATGTAGTTAAATGAGCTGTAGCTCAGGTACAGCTCATGTGAGGCATGCAAAACATCCCATAAATCTCCAGCTAAAATGATAGTCACGAAGGTAGGAAAACTAATTTCTGGGTCCTTCAGTAATCATTGCCATTTAAAATGGCCTTTGCTCAACTTCCTTCCTTCCTTCCTTCCTTCCTTCCTTCCTTCCTTCCTTCCTTCCTTCCTTCCTTCCTTCCTTCCTTCCTTCCTTCCCATCTCTCTCTCTCATCTATCTATCTATCTATCTATCTATCTATCTATCTATCTATCTATCTATCTATCTATCTATCTACCGTGTTTCCCCGAAAATAAGACCGTCTTATATTTTTTTGAACCCTGAAATAAACGCTTGGCCTTATTGTCATGCGTTCAAAAGCCCGATTGGGCTTATTATCAGGGGATGTCTTATTTTGGGGAAAACAGGGTATCTATCTATCTATCTATCTATCTATCTATCTATCTATCTATCTATCTATCTGTTTATATCCTGCCTTTATGATTTTTGCAAATAACTCGGGGCAATGAACCTACTGCATATAACTATCCCTCCTTCCCTTTCATTTTTTCTTCTTCTCTCTTTTCCTTCTTTCCTTTCTTCCTTTCCTTCCTTCCTTCCTTCCTTCTTTCCTTCCCATCTCTCTCTCTCTCTCATCTATCTATCTATCTGGATGGATGGATAGATAGATAAGGTAAGTAGGTAGACAGAGAGAGAGAGATAACAGAGATGAGAGAGATGCATAGATGGATGGGGATGGATGGCTAGGTAGGTAGGTAGGTAGGTTGGTAGGTAGGTAGATAGGTAGATAGATAGATAGATAGATAGATGATAGATAGATAGATAGATAGATAGATAGATAGATAGATAGATAGATAGATAGATAGATACTGTAGATAGATAGATAGATACTGTAGATGATAGAGAGACAGAGAGATAGCAGTGAGGCCACTGAACGAATGAAGTGTAAACTACTTACTGGAGCTAATCTTTATCGAACCTGATTCACTGCTGTTTATTAAGCTGGCATCTTTGATAGTAGGTAAAACCAGTCTTGGCATCAGTAATTCCAGTAACTCTGGATTGATAGCCACATATGGACAAGCAAAGTCAGTAGGAAGATGTTTGAAAGGCTCATTTTGTTTAAATGCCCTGGAGAATCTTTGCTTGAGGAGGGAGCTGTATTATCAGGGATCTTCCACGCTGTTGAGCAAAAATTGCAGTTCAGACTGACACTAATGGAAAGCATCCCAGGAAGTTGTGATGTGTATCAGTTTAAAAAGCTGCCTTTGCAGTTTACTATGTTTCCTAAGACCCGCTAAAGCCTTGGAAAATCACTTTCTGCTTTCCGTATTATCTGATAGTAGGTCCCACATGTTGTATCCTCTGTTGGTAGTTTAAATTTATTGAGACAGTGTTCTGTCCTCGCTTCACGTTAGTCTGTGTGCAGCTCGACCTGCAGCTGAACCCACCTATCCTCCAATAAAACGGACCATGTGGGTAGATCTGGATGCTTTATTGAAAGAACAGGATGTGGTGAAACTGGGGAAAATAGGGATACATATAATGAGAACCAAATACAAAATAGGTGGTATTGGGTTACTGCTGAACATAACAATTTGTTCTGACCTAGGCTTCCTTAGAAAGTATAAAGCACAATCTTAGTCCCGCAAAACCTCTTTTATTTATACAACTGTAAATTACTTTCATTTACAGTCCGCAAGGCTTGATAAATAGTCTTTCAGAGGAAGGTTATCAACACCCACCTATCTCATGAGGAATGCTGCCAGAGAGCTACTTTCCAGACGCAGGGCAAGGCCAAACTTGGCACAGAGTCACAAACAGAATTTTCAAATCTTGAATCGGCCAGATGAAGTAATTGCTTCCTGTAAAAGCTCATGTCTCGTTCACTCTTCTTTTATGTCTTATGGGAGGGGCCAATCATCTCCAAGCTTTACTCCCAAATCGACCCTGTTCTCTTAATTGTTCTTGTCATCTGGAAGCTCTGTGCATGCGCTAACTGGGAACAGGCTCCCACTGTTCTTCTGCCTCGCTGATGTCAGACTCCAGAGGCTGCATATAAGTATCAGATGGCCTTGGCCCCCTCTCTGCCTCCGATGCAGAGCCCTCGTACAAGCTTTACTCAGCCCCCAGGACTGGCCCACATTCCTCCCCAACCTCCTCACTGTCAGACTCTGCTGCCAGCTCCACTGGCCGCTGTCGGGCCACAACACAATTAATAAATACAAGCAATTTAAATCTCACCGGCGATGCTCTGTGTGTGGGATGTGGGTTTGTGCTTGGATGACCATGTGCCACAGATTAAGATGGATGCTATTTTGTGCTTCTGCCTTTTCCAAATTCTAAAGGAAATGGACTCTGGCTTCCCAGCATGCACTTGGCTTGAGAGTGCGGGCTGATGAGTTAAAGAGCTTGGGTCAGCTTCAAACATATACTTGGAATTTCTCTCTCCGGCCATTAGATGGAGCTAGAGAGCAACAACAGTATATAACTCTGATGGCGAACCTATGCCACGCGTGCCCAAAGTGGCACATGAAGCCATGTTGCCCGGCAAGTACGGGCTTGCCTGTTTTTCTTCCGAGTTTCTCGCCCGCATGTGCGCAAGACGATCAGTTGTCCTTCGTACGCGTGATATAACAATCGTATGTTGAGGCATATTTGTCCCTCAGGCCATTAGATGGGGCTAGAGAGCAACAATATATAAAGATGGTATGTTGGGGCATATTTGTCCCTCAGGCCATTAGATGGGGCTAGAGAGCAACAGTATATAAAAATGGTATGTTGAGCCATATTTGTCTCTCCGGCCATTAGATGGGGCTAGAGAGCAACAACAGTATATAACAATTGTATGTTGGGGTATATTTGTCCCTCTGGCCATTAGATGGGGCTAGAGAGCAACAGTATATAAAAATGGTATATTGGGGCATATTTGTCCCTCAGGCCATTAGATGGAGCTAGAGAGCAACAACAGTATATAAAGATCATATGCTGTGGCATGACAGATGGACTTTAGTGACGAATAATCTCGCCAAAAACTGGAGACTTCTGAGATTTCAGCACTCATAATTGTCTATATGGCTATTTAGTGTCTGGGAAATGTAGATACAGGGAGTCCTCAACTTATAACCATTCGTTTAGTGACCGTGTGAAGTTAAAACGGCACTGATAAAAGTGATTTATCACCATTTTTCACTCTTACGACTATTGCGGTGTCGCCAAAGTCAGGTGATCAAATCCAGAGGCTTAGCGACTGGCTCATATTTATGACGGTTGCAGGGCCCCGGGGTCATGTTGCGACCTTCTGCAAGCAAAGTCATTGAGGAAGGCAAATTCACTTAACAACCGTGTTTCTAACTCAAGGGGGAGAGCCTTCTCGGTGGGGGCACCTACTATCTGGAATGAGCTCCCCCCGGAGATACGGAGGATCCCGGATCTACGCACCTTCCGCCGAGCTCTTAAAACCTTTTTATTCTATCAGGCTGGCCTGGCCTAATTTTTCCCTTTTTTCCTTTTAAAATACAAATTTTAAATTGGTTTTAATTTATTGGGGTGTTTTAAATAGGTCTTCAGCCAAATTATTTAATCCGGTTTTATTCTGTTTTAATTTTTGTACTAATGTGTTTTTATCTTGTGGCTGTTCACCGCCCTGAGTCCTTCAAGAGTAGGGCGGTATACAAATCAAATAAAACAAACACAAAACAAACAAACTGTAGTGATTCATTTAACAACTGTGGCAAGAAAGGTCGTAGAATGGGGCGAAACTCCTTAATAGCCATCTTACTTAGCAACAGAAATAGTTGAGAAAACCTCTAAGTTTTTTTTTTTTTAACTTTCTGTTTACAGTTTTATTAGCTTATAATATAAAATACAAAAATAGAAAAGCAAATGATAGGAAAAATAAGAGAGGGAAAGGAGGAATGTGGAAAAGAAGAGAAAAGAGGGGGGGAAAGGCGGTGACTGCTGACTCCCTCTGATGCAGTAGAATAAGACAGTACCATCAAACCTCAATTTTTTTACTTTTCCATAATAGTATAAACTAGCCATTTCTATATTTTGATAAACCCCAAAATCACAGTTTCATTTTTTTTCCACTCCAAGCACAAAGTACAGAATCCCACTCCCTTCTACCACTGATGATGTTAACTAGTTGAGTCATGAAACATCTGCAAGAAACAACCAAGGTCACACAGTCCTCCTCCTCCTCCTCCTCCTCCTCCTCCTCCTCCTCCTCCTCTCCACAAACTCCACTCCCTTTTGGCTCTGATGATGCTAACTAGTTGGGTCATGAAACGTCTGCAAGAAACAACCAAGCTCACAGAGAACCAAGGACCCCACAGTCCTCCTCCTCCTCCTCCTCCTCCTCCTCCTCCTCCTCCTCTCCACAAATTCCACTCCCTTCTGGCACTGATGATGCTAACTAGTTGGGTCATGAAACGTCTGCAAGAAACAACCAAGCTCACAGAGCACCAAGGACCCCACAGTCCTCCTCCTCCTCCTCCTCCTCCTCCTCCTCCTCTCCACAAACTCCACTCCCTTCTGGCTCTGATGATGCTAACTAGTTGGGTCATGAAATGTCTGCAAGAAACAACCAAGCTCACAGAGAACCAAGGACCCCACAGTCCTCGTCCTCCTCCTCCTCCTCCTCCTCCTCTCCACAAATTCCACTCCCTTCTGGCACTGATGATGCTAACTAGTTGGGTCATGAAACGTCTGCAAGAAACAACCAAGCTCACAGAGAACCAAGGACCCCACAGTCCTCCTCCTCCTCCTCCTCCTCCTCCTCTCCACAAATTCCACTCCCTTCTGGCACTGATGATGCTAACTAGTTGGGTCATGAAACGTCTGCAAGAAACAACCAAGCTCACAGAGAACCAAGGACCCCACAGTCCTCCTCCTCCTCCTCCTCCTCCTCCTCTCCACAAATTCCACTCCCTTCTGGCACTGATGATGCTAACTAGTTGGGTCATGAAACGTCTGCAAGAAACAACCAAGCTCACAGAGAACCAAGGACCCCACAGTCCTCGTCCTCCTCCTCCTCCTCCTCCTCCTCCTCCTCCTCTCCACAAACTCCACTCCCTTCTGGCTCTGATGATGCTAACTAGTTGGGTCATGAAATGTCTGCAAGAAACAACCAAGCTCACAGAGAACCAAGGACCCCACAGTCCTCGTCCTCCTCCTCCTCCTCCTCCTCCTCTCCACAAATTCCACTCCCTTCTGGCACTGATGATGCTAACTAGTTGGGTCATGAAACGTCTGCAAGAAACAACCAAGCTCACAGAGAACCAAGGACCCCACAGTCCTCCTCCTCCTCCTCCTCCTCCTCCTCTCCACAAATTCCACTCCCTTCTGGCACTGATGATGCTAACTAGTTGGGTCATGAAACGTCTGCAAGAAACAACCAAGCTCACAGAGAACCAAGGACCCCACAGTCCTCGTCCTCCTCCTCCTCCTCCTCCTCCTCCTCCTCCTCCTCTCCACAAATTCCACTCCCTTCTGGCACTGATGATGCTAACTAGTTGGGTCATGAAACGTCTGCAAGAAACAACCAAGCTCACAGAGAACCAAGGACCCCACAGTCCTCCTCCTCCTCCTCCTCCTCCTCCTCCTCCTCCTCCTCCTCCTCCTCTCCACAAATTCCACTCCCTTCTGGCACTGATGATGCTAACTAGTTGGGTCATGAAACGTCTGCAAGAAACAACCAAGCTCACAGAGCACCAAGGACCCCACAGTCCTCCTCCTCCTCCTCCTCCTCCTCCTCCTCCTCTCCACAAACTCCACTCCCTTCTGGCTCTGATGATGCTAACTAGTTGGGTCATGAAATGTCTGCAAGAAACAACCAAGCTCACAGAGAACCAAGGACCCCACAGTCCTCGTCCTCCTCCTCCTCCTCCTCCTCCTCTCCACAAATTCCACTCCCTTCTGGCACTGATGATGCTAACTAGTTGGGTCATGAAACGTCTGCAAGAAACAACCAAGCTCACAGAGAACCAAGGACCCCACAGTCCTCCTCCTCCTCCTCCTCCTCCTCCTCTCCACAAATTCCACTCCCTTCTGGCACTGATGATGCTAACTAGTTGGGTCATGAAATGTCTGCAAGAAACAACCAAGCTCACAGAGAACCAAGGACCCCACAGTCCTCCTCCTCCTCCTCCTCCTCCTCCTCTCCACAAATTCCACTCCCTTCTGGCACTGATGATGCTAACTAGTTGGGTCATGAAACGTCTGCAAGAAACAACCAAGCTCACAGAGAACCAAGGACCCCACAGTCCTCCTCCTCCTCCTCCTCCTCCTCCTCTCCACAAATTCCACTCCCTTCTGGCACTGATGATGCTAACTAGTTGGGTCATGAAACGTCTGCAAGAAACAACCAAGCTCACAGAGAACCAAGGACCCCACAGTCCTCCTCCTCCTCCTCCTCCTCCTCCTCCTCCTCTCCACAAATTCCACTCCCTTCTGGCACTGATGATGCTAACTAGTTGGGTCATGAAACGTCTGCAAGAAACAACCAAGCTCACAGAGCACCAAGGACCCCACAGTCCTCCTCCTCCTCCTCCTCCTCCTCCTCCTCCTCCTCTCCACAAACTCCACTCCCTTCTGGCTCTGATGATGCTAACTAGTTGGGTCATGAAATGTCTGCAAGAAACAACCAAGCTCACAGAGAACCAAGGACCCCACAGTCCTCGTCCTCCTCCTCCTCCTCCTCCTCCTCTCCACAAATTCCACTCCCTTCTGGCACTGATGATGCTAACTAGTTGGGTCATGAAACGTCTGCAAGAAACAACCAAGCTCACAGAGAACCAAGGACCCCACAGTCCTCGTCCTCCTCCTCCTCCTCCTCCTCCTCTCCACAAACTCCACTCCCTTCTGGCTCTGATGATGCTAACTAGTTGGGTCATGAAATGTCTGCAAGAAACAACCAAGCTCACAGAGAACCAAGGACCCCACAGTCCTCGTCCTCCTCCTCCTCCTCCTCCTCCTCTCCACAAATTCCACTCCCTTCTGGCACTGATGATGCTAACTAGTTGGGTCATGAAACGTCTGCAAGAAACAACCAAGCTCACAGAGAACCAAGGACCCCACAGTCCTCCTCCTCCTCCTCCTCCTCCTCCTCTCCACAAATTCCACTCCCTTCTGGCACTGATGATGCTAACTAGTTGGGTCATGAAACGTCTGCAAGAAACAACCAAGCTCACAGAGAACCAAGGACCCCACAGTCCTCGTCCTCCTCCTCCTCCTCCTCCTCCTCCTCCTCCTCCTCCTCCTCCTCCTCCTCCTCTCCACAAATTCCACTCCCTTCTGGCACTGATGATGTTAACTAGTTGAGTCATGAAACATCTGCAAGAAACAACCAAGCTCACAGAGCACCAAGGACTCCACAGTCGTCGTCCTCCTTTCCACACACCCCATTTCCTTCTATCACTGATGAGGTTACCTACTTGGGTCCCAAAATGTCTGCAAGAAAAGAACCAAGCTCAGAGAGCACCATGGGCCCCACAGTTCAACCCGGAGCTACAAATATTCTCCTCTGTTGCTTATCGAAGTTTATGCGTCTTAACAAGATCTTCACCAGCCATTCCTCCATAGCATCAAATCTTTCCGTCTCTGTGTATGTAATAATCCCACTGCAGTCATCCTAGGGCCGTGATGGCGAACCTATGGCATGCGTGCCACAGGTGGCACACGGGGTCATGTCACCTGGCACGCCAGCTCAGCCTCTCTAAGAGTCTGTGGAGGCTGGGGACAACAAAAAATGTCACTTCCTGTCCAACTGGAAGTTGGGAAACGGGCCGTTTCGGGCCTCCAAGGGGGTGGGGAAGGCTGTTTTTGCCCTCCCCAGATGCATAGAGAGGATTTGGAGCCAGGTGAGAAAGAAAAACAGGCCTACCGGGCCATTGTGTTCCAGGAGCGGGGGGCGGGGTTCATGCATGCATGCGCAGGGCGGGGTGCATAGAATTATGGGTGTGGGCACGTGCATGCTTGCGAACCTCCCCCGCCCCCCCCCTTCCTGGCACGCGATGGCAAAAAGGTTAGCCATCCCTGTCCTAGGGGCTGAAATAATATGCCATGACTTCTTTTCTAACTGTTTTATCCCTCAATCCTAAAAGGGAAAAATTGTGGCTAGAATCGAAAAGATTGAATTATCATTCTTTATGTCTGGGAACCAATATTGGACCAATAACTTGCAATCTTCCATTTTCCTCCGGCTTTAGTGTCAGAAGTTACAAATGGTCCAAAATCTATACCTAATTAGATGCTATTGGAAAGATAATTGTAACGGCCTCTGTAGAAGCACTGCAGAAATTATATCTCAATTTCTTTATCTTCTTCCCCTTTCTAAGATACTGTTTATTAGGAAGGCATTTATAATCTTAACTGCTATCTAAATGAAGGTCTGGTTTTAATAGAAAGTCACACCCACACCCACATACACACACACACAAAAGCCCAAGTGTGCAAAATGCCATCTGTGAATTGTATGCTTGAATTCTGCCTGCTTCACTTAATGTTTTATTTTGGATTTGTGCTAAAATGCTTCCGCAAATGCTCAGACTTCAAACAAAATCGTCTATTTTTTTTTTCTACATAGCAAATAGAGCTGGAAGGGATCTGGAGATCTTCTAGTCCAACCCCTTGCTCAAGCAGGAAACCCTATACCCGTGATGGTGAACCTATGGCACGCGTGCCACAGGTGGCACGCAGAGCCATATCAGTGGGCACGCGAGCCATATCGGTGGGACTTCCGGAAGTTAGCAAACGGGCCGTTTTCGGCCTCCAGAGGGCCTCGGGTGGAGGGGGGTGAGGAAGGCCATTTTCACCCTCCCCAGGCTCCTAGAGAGGCTCTGGAGCCTGGGGAGAGCAAAAAACGGGCCTTCCAGTCTGGAAGTTGGCAAACGGGCCATTTCCAGCCTCCGGAGGGCCTCTGGGGAGGGTGGGGAAGGCCATTTTCACCCTCCCCAGGCTCCTAGAGAGGCTCTGGAGCCTGGGGAGAGCAAAAAACAGGCCTTCCAGTCTGGAAGTCGGCAAACGGGCCATTTCCAGCCTCCAGAGGGCCTCTGGGGAGGGTGGGGAAGGCCATTTTCACCCTCCCCAGGCTCCTAGAGAGGCTCTGGAGCCTGGGGAGAGCAAAAAACGGGCCTTCCAGTCTGGAAGTCGGCAAACGGGCCATTTGCAGCCTCCGGAGGGCCTCTGGGGAGGGTGGGGAAGGCCATTTTCACCCTCCCCAGGCTCCTAGAGGGGCTCTGGAGCCTGGGGAGAGCAAAAAACGGCCCTTCCAGTTTGGAAGTCGGCAAACGGGCCATTTCCAGCCTCCGGAGGGCCTCTGGGGAGGGTGGGGAAGACCATTTTCACCCTCCCCAGGCTCCTAGAGAGACTCTGGAGCCTGGGGAGAGCAAAAAACGGGCCTTCCAGTTTGGAAGTCGGCAAACGGGCCATTTCCAGCTTCCGGAGGGCCTCTGGGGAGGGTGGGGAAGGCCATTTTCACCCTCCCCAGGCTCCTAGAGGGGCTCTGGAGCCTGGGGAGAGCAAAAAACGGCCCTTCCAGTTTGGAAGTCGGCAAACGGGCCATTTCCAGCCTCCGGAGGGCCTCTGGGGAGGGTGGGGAAGACCATTTTCACCCTCCCCAGGCTCCTAGAGAGACTCTGGAGCCTGGGGAGAGCAAAAAACGGGCCTTCCAGTTTGGAAGTCGGCAAACGGGCCATTTCCAGCTTCCGGAGGGCCTCTGGGGAGGGTGGGGAAGGCCATTTTCACCCTCCCCAGGCTCCTAGAGGGGCTCTGGAGCCTGGGGAGAGCAAAAAACGGGCCTTCCAGTCTGGAAGTCAGCAAACGGGCCATTTCCAGCCTCCAGAGGGCCTCTGGGGAGGGTGGGGAAGGCCATTTTCACCCTCCCCAGGCTCCTAGAGAGGCTCTGGAGCCTGGGGAGAGCAAAAAACGGGCCTACTGGGCCCACCGGGCCATCACGTGCCAAAAGCGGGGGGAGCGCAGGAAGGTCACGTGCACATACAAGGGGGGCATAGAATTATGGATGTGGGCAGGTGTGCACGTGACACACACACACATGCACCGTGCTCCCTCCGCTTTTGGCACACAATGGCAAAAAGGTTAGGCATCACTGCTCTATACTATTTCAGACAAATAGTCGTCCGGTCTCTTCTTCAAAACCTCCAGTGATGGAGCCCCCACAACTTCTGGAGGCAAGCTGTTCCACTGGTTAATTGTTCTCACTGTCAGGAAGTTTCTCCTTAGTTCTAAGTTGCTTCTCTCCTTAATTAGTTTCCATCCATGGTTCCTTGTCTGGCCTTCTGGTGCTTTGGAAAATAAGTTGAATCCCCCTCCTCTCTGTGGCAGCCCCTCAAATATTGGAACACTGCTATCATGGCGCCGCCCCTAGTCCTTCTTTTCTGAACGCTTGGTGGGCGTGGTATGGCTTGGTGGGCGTGGCAGGGTAAGAATACTGCAAAATCCCCATTCCCACTCCACATCTGGGGGAAGGATACTGCAAAATCTCCATTCCCACCCCACTCCAGGGTAAGGATACTGCAAAATCTCCATTCCCACCCCACTCCTGGGGGGAGGATATTGCAAAATCTCCATTCCCACCCCATTCCAGGGTAAGGATACTGCAAAATCTCCATTCCCACCCCACTCCTGGGGGGAGGATATTGCAAAATCTCCATTCCCACTCCACATCTGGGGGAAGGATACTGCAAAATCTCCATTCCCATCCCACTCCTGGGGGAGGATATTGCAAAATCTCCATTCCCACCCCACTCCTGGGAGGAGGATATTGCAAAATCTCCATTCCCACCCCATTCCTGGGGGGAGGGAATATTGCAAAATCTCCATTCCCACCCCACTCCTGGGGGGAGGGAATATTGCAAAATCTCCATTCCCACCCTACTTCAGGGGAAGGATACTGCAAAATCCCCTATCCCACCCCACTCAAGGGGGAAGGATACTGCAAAATCTCCATTCCCACCCCACTCCTGGGGGGAGGATATTGCAACATCTCCACTCCCACCCCACTCTGGGGCCAGCCAGAGGGGGTATTTGCCGGTTCTCCGAACTACTCATAATTTCCGCTACCGGTTCTCCAGAACCTGCTGAATTTCACCCCTGCTTCCAACTCTCTCATTCTCCAAGATTTTACCTGCCTTGTAGGACATTTTCTACGTGGAGTCTGCCCTTCTTCATCTTGATCTTGCAATGACCTCCCAAAGAAATCGTCTCTTACCTTGCGCCAATTTCTTCCCTTCTTAATTGAATTGCACGTTAATTGCACATTTCCTTGAAGCAACAGAGGTTGCAACCAATTTAGCAGTACAAGAGCACAACTGGGGTTTGCTTGACTTATTCTCTTCTACAAAGCAATCAAAGTAGAGTGCTTAGCTAGCTGGCTGCGACACATACCGGTACATACAAACAGGTCACTCTCAACTTAGAACCGTAATGGAGCCTGCCCGTTATGGTCCTAAGTGTGATGGCCATAAAGCAAGTCACCCACCCAAGTTTACAACCTTCCCTTTCTTTCATTATTTCTTCTTTTCCTCTCTTTTCCCTCCTTCCTCCCTCCCTGCCCTATCTTCCTTACTTCTTTCCTTCCTTCCCCCTTCTCTCTCTCCCTCCCTCCCTTCCTTCCCCCTCTCTCCCTCCCTCCCTCCTTCCCTCTCTTCCTCCATTTTTCCTTCCCCTCTCTCCCTCCCTCCCTCCCTTCCTTCCCACTCTCCCTCCCTCCTTCCCTCTCTTCCTGTTTTTTTCCTTTCCCCCTCTTTCTCCCTCCCTCCCTTCCTTCCCCCCTCTCTCTCCCTCCTTCCCTCTCTCCCTCCCTCCCTCCTTCCCTCTCTTCCTCCATTTTTCTTTCCCCCCTCTCTCTCCCTCCCTCCCTCCCTTCCTTCCCACTCTCCCTCCCTCCTTCCCTCTCTTCCTCCATTTTTCCTTCCCCCCTCTCTCTCCCTCCCTCCCTCCCTTCCTTCCCACTCTCCCTCCTTCCCTCTCTTCCTCCATTTTTCCTTCCCCCTCTCTCTGCCTCCCTCCCTTCCTTCGTACTCTCCCTCCCTCCTTCCCTCTCTTCCTGTTTTTTCCTTTCCCCCTCTTTCTCCCTCCCTCCCTTCCTTCCCCCCTCTCTCTCCCTCCCTCCCTTCCTTCCCTCTCTTCCTGTTTTTTCCTTCCCCCCTCTTTCGCCCTCCCTCCCTCCCTTCCCC
Source organism: Pantherophis guttatus (assembly GCF_059756535.1). Taxonomy (NCBI): domain Eukaryota; kingdom Metazoa; phylum Chordata; class Lepidosauria; order Squamata; family Colubridae; genus Pantherophis; species Pantherophis guttatus. Next base: position 7,549,060 of record NC_142064.1, read on the forward strand.
CCTCTCTCTCCCAGCCTCCTCCCCTCTCTTCCTCCATTTTTTCCTTTCCCCCTCTTCTTCCCTCCCTTCCTTCCCCCCCTCTCTCCCTCCTTTCCCCCCTCTTTCTCTCTCCCTCCCTCCCTCCCTTCCTTTTCATTTCTGCAGGAAAAACTGAGAAAACTATGTGTGATTTTCTGTTTGGTTTTCTGTTTGGTCGCTGTGGATGAGAACAGTTTTCTGATTGAAAGAGAATAAATGATACAGGGTTATGGGAATTAGTAAGTTGTACAAAGGAGGCATCTGATTTTATAGATAATTGATTTCAAATTCAAATATTCAAATACCTTCTGTCCTGCTGTTAGCCTTTTTTTGGAGTGTGGTTGTTGGCAGATACATTCATATCCATACATATATGCCTGTTTGTACACATACAGAAATGTCTGACTTGTGCAATTTGTACATTCACAAGGTTGGATTTCTGCTAGAATTGGTGACTCTAGATTGACACAGTGAGGAAGGTGAGCATAATATGGATTTTTGCTTGCAGTTTTTAGACGGATGAGAGAGAGAGAGATGACAGATAGATAGATAGATAGATAGATAGATAGATAGATAGATAGATAGATAGATAGATAGATATTGATATAGATAGATGTTGGATGGATGGATAGATAGATGATAGATAGATAGATAGATAGATAGATAGATAGATAGATAGATAGATAGATAGATATTGATATAGATAGATGTTGGATGGATGGATAGATAGATGATAGATAGATAGATAGATAGATAGATAGATAGATAGATAGATAGATAGATATAGATGGATGGATGGATGGATGGATGGATAGATAGATAGATAGATAGATAGATAGATAGATAGATAGATAGATAGATGATAGATAAATAGATAGGTGATAGATAGATAGATAGATAGATAGATAGATAGATAGATAGATAGATAGATAGATAGATGATAGATGATAGATAGACAGACAGACAGACAGACAGACAGATACATACCGTGTTTCCCCAAAAATAAGACATGTCCTGAAAATAAGGCCAATCGGGCTTTTCAGGACATGATAATATAAGCCACCCCTGCAAAATAAGCCCCCCCACCAACTATGTGCCCCACTCCCCCCGCCGGGTATGACAGGGCTCCTGCCCCTCACTTAGACACCTGCCCCCACCTGCCCCCTTTAGGGTGCAATTTGGGGGTGGCAGGTGGGGCGGGCAAGAAGCGGGATGCGCGTCTTACCTTTCCAGCACCGTCGCGTTCCTCGCCATTCTGTCCAGGGAGACACGTTGTAAAAAAAACTTTCTCGTGAGTTCAAGAAGTTTGGCTGAACTCGGAACGTGATGGGTGAGTCTCGCGGCCCAACATGTCCTGTCCCACCCCAATGGCAACAGCAGCCTGGCTGCTACCCTTCCCCACCATCTCTTTATTGAGAGGGGTGGCAGGTGGGGCGGGGGAGAAGCGAGACACTTCTTGCCCTCCCTGCCTGCCACCCCCAAATTGCACCCTAAAGGGGGCGGGTGGCTAAGTGAGGGGCAGAAGCCCTGTCATACCCGGCGGGGGGGGGGAAGAGACGGCAAGGGGAGCCACATCTCACTCCACGCGTCTCGCTTTTCCCCCGCCCCACCTGCCAAAAACGAGTCTTTGTGAGACTCGTTGCACCGCCACTGCCGCCTCATAGAGCAGGACTCTGCAAGGCTTGTGCCGTTGCATGCAGGAACTGCAGCACAGCCGCGAGGTTCGACATACTGGCACAGCCGCGAGCGGCAGGACGCCAGCTGTGCCGGTATGATGAAGCTCGTGGCGGTGCTGCAGTTCCTGCATGCAACGGCACAAGCCTTGCAGAGTCCTGCTTCACGAGGAAGCAGTGGCGGCAGGACACGTCAGGGCAATGGCCAACGCGAAGAATGGGGAGGGGAGGCGACGGCAGCAATGGGACATCCAGTTGCACGCTCACCGCATCCTGCAGCCCCAAAATAATAAGAAACACCACACCCCCGATAATAAGACCAAGCCCTTATTTGGGGGGGGTCAAAAGAAAATAAGACCTTTGGAAAAAATGACAACGAGACATATTGACCTTAAACCAGAGATATTTTTAATAGGGATCTTACCAGAGACATTCAACAAAGAATTACAATATTGGATTGTGAATATATTAACAGCGGCTAGAATTGTATTTGCAAAAAACTGGAGAGAAGATGATTACCGATGAAGAAATTATTATGTTGGACTGTGCTGAAATGAATAGATTGACATTTGAAATAAGAGAACAGGAAGATAAACAATATTATTTGATATGGGAACTATTTTATCAATGGATAGATAATAAAGCATGGAGATGAAATATTATATACGAAATGAAATATGGATAAAATGTTTAAGCACTTGTTTTTTTTTTTCTGTTAGAGGTAAGAATACCTGTCATATAATGAGAGTTTGAAAATTTTGAGAGCACGAAATGATTTTCACCGATCGAAATACTGTCTCTAAGCGTTTGGAAGGTTGATGTTTTTATGTTGTTTTTGTTTTAAAAATAAAAAAACTTTTTGAAAAAAAAAAAAAGAAAAAGTAGCTCTGGAATCATGTGGTGTCCTTGTTGCCTTTGAGCTTACTTATTTTCTTGCGGTCCTTTCATTATCCAATTAGGAAATGTATTTTTAGTACTCATGGTGTTACCTAATCGAGTAATGAAACATCTACAAGAAAACAACTAAGCACAGAGAAAGAACACAGGACAAAAAGAGAAGGTGAAAGAGAAAGGGAGGGAGGGAGGGAGGGAGGGACTGACTAGCCTGACTAGGTGGGTCAGTGGCTAAGACACTGAGCTTGTCGATCAGAAAGGTCGGCAATTCGGCGGTTTGAATCTCTAGTACAGGTCCCTGCGTGAAGTCCCTTCCAACTCTGTTACTATTAGGAAGGGAGATAGAGATTAAAATTTTCTGCTTATCTTGTGGAGATGATCATCAATTCAGAGTCATCTTCTAGCTCCCTTTTTCTTGCTCTTCTCAGGTTCAGGACAAGTTCCGTCTGGATCTGTCTGACGAGGAAGCTGTCCACTACATGCAGAGCTTGATCGACGAAAGCGTCCATGCTCTCTTTGCGGCGATGGTGGAACAGATCCACAAGTTTGCTCAGGTAAAAACTTTGGATCCCTCTTTCCTCGTCATCTATTAGAATTAAGGATTGACAGTTTAGGAAGGCAACCATATTTTCTCCTGAGAACCGTGATGGCTAATCCCCAGCCAGATCAAATGTAAACCCCAACGTTTGATGTGAAGTCTTTATGAGGTAACGCTGCTGGAATTCAGCATCGAAGCGGTTTAATAATAGTCACTGAGGCACTTCCTTCCCCTCAAAATTAGGAGTGAATAGGAATGGGAGACCTTCTGGAAGGTTCCCTCTTTTGTTTCTCCTTGTCCGATTGTCGAGTCTTATTCAAGGAAACGAGAAATATTTCAGTAAAGAAGTTGAATGCAAAAATTAGAGATAAGGTACAGATCATGGAAACTACAAGGGTAACTCCCATCTCTCTTTTATGTGGGAGTCCATTAAAGCACAGCTTTATTATTTTTATAAATAATTCACCACGGTGAACGTATCCAACACACCTTCCTCCTCCTGTTTTCCCTGTTCTGTCCCCGTACCACGCACACACACACACAGACGGCCCGGAGTTAATAAGCCACATGACAAAACTCTTTGATGATAGAGCTGGCAGCAACCCAGTGGCTAGCTGCCAATTCAGACTTTACTCACACAAAACAAAGATTAGACTGCAAGCATTCTGATAAAACAGGCAGAGTTTTCAACAATACAAGGATTAATCCAAATGCAGTCCGATAAAGCAGGCAAAGTCCAGTAACACAGAGATCATGGATTATTTCTAGGTTTTGCTCGTCACAAACTGAACCGGCCACCACACCCACATTTATACCCTGTGGGGTGTGGTCCAGTGACTCAGCTAATCTCTGGCACGCCTTCCCCTCTGCTGCGCATGCTTCTCCCTGCGCCTCTGTCGAGGGTCCAGCCAGCACTTATCTTCCTCGTTGCTGTCCACCTGTGGCTGCGGGGACGTGCTTGGCTCTGAGCCTATCGTTTGGCCTTCGGTGTCCTCCGGAGGCATTGCCAGAGAGGAGGGTCCTGGAGAGGGAGGCCTTGCCAACTCCTCCCCCTCACTCTCAGAGTCTTCATCTGTCGATAGCCCAGGCTCAGGCAATGGAGCCACAACATTCCCCACAACAACCCTGTGAGGTGAGTTGGGGCTGTGAGGAAGGGGCTGGATTGGCCCAAAGTCACCTAACCAGCTTTCATGCCTAAAATGGGACTACAACTCACCGTCTCCCGATGATTGGTCTAAAGTCACCCAGCTGGCTTTCATGGCTAAGCAGGGGTGGGCTTCAAAAATTTTAGCAAGGGGTTCCCTGCCCGGTTGCTGGGTGGGCATGGCCTGTTCGGCCTCCCGCCCCGAGCTCCGGAGGCTTTCCTCGAGCCTCCGAGAAGGCGAAAACGGCCTCCCCAGGCTCCGGAGGCCCTCTGGAGGCCAGAAATGGGCCCATTTCCGGCCTTCCCTGTCAGATAATTATCTGAAACAGTGCCATTGAACCACACTGTCTATACTGGAAGGATGGCTTTGTGTTTATACTTTCCCTCCATTTTGTCTAAGGGACTGAAGGGGGAGTGGCTTAGCCACCCTATAAATATGACCCCCTTTAGCCACACACACACTTGGGGAGACACATGAAAGGCACATAGGAGACACACAGGAGAAGGGATTATGCTCTAGGCACATTTACCTCAGAAATAAATAAAGACCAAGATACAATGTTCTGTTAGTTAAAATGTAAATAGTTTATTGATTTTAAATAAACAAAGTTTTTCTTGATAAAAGAAATCTGGCTTAATTGTAGCTGCTGGGACATTCCAAGATCTTATTGACCTCTACAACCTAAACTAAAAACTTTTCTAACATTCCCTAATTTCTGTTAGGCCCATTTTTCATGGGCCTCCCCGAGCCTCCACGTGCACTCTGCACTTACCTGTATGCAAAACGGGCCACGTGGGGACTCCTGGGAGGGGCGGGGTGGGCGGGGCCAGCCAGGAGTGAGATTTGGGGGGTTCTCCAAACTGCACAGAATCTTAGCTAGAGGTTCTCCCAAACCCCTGCGAACCCTCAGCAACTCACCCCTGTGCCTAAGGCAGAACTACAACTCCCAATCTCCCGGAGACAAAATACATTGCAAAGATATTTCTTCTTCTTCTGCTGTTCTACCGAGGCTCAGAGACTCTTCATAACATTCATTTACGTTCTTTTGGAGAGTTGTTGAGGCCACCTGGGGGTTTATCTGTGTCCTGAGGGTCACCGGGTGGCCTCAACGATTCTCTAAAAGGATGCAAATGACCAACTGTCTGCAAGGAGTATCAATCCTTCCATTCCCCACCAGCCAGTCAGAGCTGAAGAAGCTTCTTGGATGAGAAGTGAAATGTCTTCAAATAAAACCCCGAGAAAGTTCAGTTGCCTCCTGAAAAAGCACCTTTGGGACAACCCTGGGGAGAAGGGCGGTATACAAGTTGAATTAATAAATAAATAAACCATGACCTATATGACTGAGAATCTCCATGGACATTTTCCTGAGTGTTACTCTTGGTTCTGCCTGGCAAGTTTCTTCTTTTAATTAGAAGAAGAATCAATTGGTGCTTTAATTCCTGCGCAAAGTGACTCATGAAGTCGACAGTTTCTCCAAGAACAGATACTTATTAAAACCTCTTATCTGAGCCAACTGCGTAACCTACTGTCCTGCCAATTTTTGTTTCACCCTACGGTTTATGAGTCTCTCTCTTCCTTCCCACTCCAATCACCACCAATCCTAAGTAAATATATAGGATTCCTGATCTGATACCAAGTTTAATTAACTGGAAAATGTCACTGGAAGCCACGTACTTATTACTGGGGGTTTTCTAATGCTGTATTATGAGCAGCACGCCAATTCTTGACAGTTTCTTGTTAGTTTCCTATTGGCGACTACTCTCCAAGATAATCCCAAATGTGCTTTTTTTCAAGAGGCAACTGGACTTTCTGATTTTTTCTTTGAAGACGTTTCGCTTCTCATCCAAGAAGCTTCTTCAAGTCTGAGAGGGTGATGGGGAATGGAAGGGGTTATGTTCCTTGAAGACAGTTAGTCTTTTGCATTCTTTTAGAGAGTCATTGAGGCTACTTGGAGATTTATCTGTGTCGTCAGGGTCACCTGTGTGGTGCAAATGGGTGCGGAGTATGGATGGGTTCTAAAAAATTTTACTACCGGTTCTGTGGGCATGTCTTATTCTGTGGGCGTGGCTTGGTGGGGGGTAATGTGACTGGGTGGGCGTGCCCAATTTTTTTTTTTTACTTTTTACTTTTAAAAGCATTAAAAGTAAAAGCAACTTCTTAAGGTTGTAGAAAAAAATGCTTTTAGAAGCCTCTGACGATCAGGCAACTCAGCTGGGATCATCAGAGGCTTTTTTTTTTTTACTTTTAAAAGCGTTTTTTCGACCGAAGGGGTTGTAGGAAAAATGCTTTTAAAAGTAAAAAAAAAAAAAAAAAGCCTCTTATGAGGTGGGCAGGGTAAGCGAGCGGCGAATGGTTCAGAGGCCTGGCCAGCCAATGTTATTACCGGTTCTCCGAACTACTACAAATTTTTACTACCGGTTCTTGTGAACCGGTGCGAACTGGGAGCAACTCACCACTGGTACGGAGCCTTCTTGGAACTGTTGGAAGGACCGTGTTGTAGACTGGAGATAGATGATCTCGTATCCTTTCCCCTCTGTTGAGAGAGTGCTGTTCAGTTTTAATATAGATAGCTCAATGACTCTCTAAAAGAATGCACATGACGATGCCATTGTCCAAAATCATTGGCCATTGTTTTAACCTATTGCAGAAAATATATATCACTTTGTGAGCTTGTAGGAGATGAGCTGGAGGGCGGTGTTAAACATGTCATTGGTTTGGAATCATTGTGCAGCCAAAAGAGACCCAAATCCAGGCCCCATGAATTCTGTTGACCCTTACATAGTGCCCGTTCAGCTGTAATCATTACTTGACCACATTCGGATGTATTGGTCTCTCTCTCAGCTTTCCTCTTTCCTCTATATATTCAAAATGGACACTGATATGCATATATAACCTTTTCCCCACTAAAATAACCCCCCCCCCAAAAAAATAAGCCCTCCCTGAAAATATTTAAAAGCATGAGCAGCCGGTTCCCGCTATTTCCTCTGGTTAGGGTTAGGGAGACAGAGCTGGAAATCAGGTAAGACAGCAAGAGGATCCCCATCTTGCTCCACGCGCCCCAAAATAATAAGACCTCCCCGAAAATAAGGCCAAGCACTTATTTCGGGGTTCAAAAAAATATTAGACAGGGTCTTATTTTCAGGGAAACACGGGTATATGTGTGTGTTTGTGTGTGTGTGCAGACGTGCATGTGTGTGTAATGTATGGGTGTGTGTGTGTGTATGTATGTATGTATGATATATATATATATATATGTGTGTGTGTGTATATATATGTGTATATATATGTGTGTGTATATATATATATATATATATGTGTGTGTGTGTGTGTATATATATATATGTGTATATATATGTGTGTGTATATATATATATATATATATAAAATTTATATTTCACTGATAAAGAAATAAAGGGAGACTAGTATAGATCTATTTCAAGCTATTTAGAGATCTCCCCTGGCTCAAGCTGATGAAGGGAGGAGAGCTTCTGGTTCAGAGGTTAATACAACTGCCTAATATGCTGGCAGCCCAAGTTCGAATCCGAGTAAGGGTATGGCTAGCTGATGAGAGCTAAATAGCTTGAAATAGATCTATACTAGTCTCCCTTTATTTCTTTATCAGCGAAATATAAATTTGGTATAAAATGGTTTGTCGTGAATGTGACTGCTTGAGGGCTCCTGGATTGGAGCTGAAAGGCGAAAGGGAAGCAGTATTCTCCCTCCCACATGTTAGGGTAGACCAGATGGATTTCTCTTCTCTTCTCTTCTCTTCTCTTCTCTTCTCTTCTCTTCTCTTCTCTTCTCTTCTCTTCTCTTCTCTTCTCTTCTCTTCTCTTCTCTTCTCTTCTCTTCCCTTCCCTTCCCTTCCCTTCCCTTCCCTTCCCTTCCCTTCCCTTCTCCTCTCCTCTCCTCTCCTCTCCTCTCCTCTCCTCTCCTCTCCTCTCCTATTGTGTCTTACCCTATTCTACACGCCCTACCTATCCTATCACATCACCCTACCCTACCCTACCCTACCATCTTATCTCATCCCATCCCATCCATCCTACCTTACTTTACCTTACCTTACCTTCAGTAATACATTCTTTGGTGCTTTGAACTCAACAAATGCTCCTGATTCTTTGCACCTGCCATGAATCCTAAAATAGTGCTACCGTAGATAAAGGTCAAGGGAATTTACAGGAGGCTGGACTTGGATCTCTTGTGGTTATGCAATGATTCCAAACTGATGATACATTTAACTCCGCCTGCTTGCCTCCTACAGAGCTCTTCTGAATGGCTTACCAAACTCAATTGCTGTACCATCAAAACCATTTTTTTTTTTGAAAAAAAAAATCATTTACCTTTCAAACAGAACAAGTAACCAATAAGTATGATAAATTATCAATAGGCACTGTAAATTAGCAATAAGCGCCTTGATGCGAGAAACACACGAAAAACTGTAGCTTGAGTTTGAAACGTGTTTCGCACAACTTTGGAAAGCAAGGAGAAAAATCAATCTGGTGCCTCTTTCCTCAAATTTGGGGAGTGGGCTGGGGGAGAGAGAGAGAGAGAGAGAGAGAGAGAGAGAGAGAGAGATGATAGATAGATAGATAAATAGATAAATAGATAGATGATAGATAGATAGATAGATAGATAGATAGATAGATAGATAGATAGATAGATAGATAGATAGATAGATAGATAGGATACAGACAGTCCATTTACTTCCCTTCAGAAAGCTAAATATTCCCCAGGCCATCAAAAGGTTGCCCAGCCTTTTATGCTGGCTTGTAAAAATTCCTCCAAGATAATTTCATGTAAAGCACTCTCAAAACAGCTATTTTAGCGTTAAGTATTATGCCTCAGTATCCCTTTGAGCACACTTAGATTCATTTTTCCCCCCTCTCTCTGTTCTTGGTTTTTTGCCAGGTAAATGTTAACTTGTTCTTTCCTTCTCTTCCCTACTTTGTCAGACTAATAAAGCTCACCAGATATAATGCAGGGAAAGAAACCAAATATTGTCTCATAGGGCTTGAAGGAACATAGGTTGAGGTACTTGATAATATCATATCTTCTCATGGAGGACAGGTGTAACTTCAAACTTAAGTGTTGTGGTCCGCCGGTAGCCTGCGGAACTGGCAGCAGAGTCGGACAGTGAGGAGGCTGGGGAGGAACATGGGCCAGTCCTGGAGTCTGGGGAAGGCTTGGACGAGGACTCTGCGTCGGAGGCAGAGAAAGGGCCATCTGGGAGGTACGTGCTGCCTCCGGAGCCTCCAGAGTTGGACGTCAGCGAGGCAGAGGAACAGGGGGAGCCTGTTCCCAGTGCGCGCATGCACAGAGCTGCCAGAAGGCGAGAACAGTTCAAACAAAAGGGACGACTTGGGAGTAGGGCTTGGAGATGATGGTCCCCTCCCATAAGACTTAAAAGAGGAGCAAAGGCACGTGGGCCTTTGCAGGAAGCAACATTGTTAATTCTGTTCAGTTTAAAGCCTGAAGCTCTGTTTGACTCTGGACTCCATGTGGCTTTGCCAATTAGGTCTTTGGCAGCGTGTCAAGGGAGATAAAGGTGGGTGATTATCCCGAAGGACTGTTTACAACTATTTGGGACTTATCTGTGAATGAACAGAATTCACAGCTGTTGCAATAAAAGAGGTTTTTGGGACTACTTGTGTGTTTTACCGACTCAGGAGGCCTAGGTCAGAACAATAAGAGAAGTAGTTAGGAAAATTAAGTTCCATTCTCAATGGTCATCAACTGGGTATCAATAGAAGAGAATATTTGTAATTCAGGGTTGACCTGTTGGGTCCTTGGTGCTCTCTGAGTGTGGATGCTTTCTTGCAGACATTTTATTACCCAACCAGGCAACATCATCCATGCACATCTTAGATGAGGGAATAGAAGGGGAACTCATCAAATTTGCAGGTGACACTAAGCTGGCAGGAATAGCCAACATCCCAGAAGACAAGCTCAGGATCCAAAAAGATCTTGACAGACTTGAACAATGGGGCCTATCCAACAAAATGAATTTTAATGTGGAGAAAAGCAAAGTTTTACATTTAGGCAGGAAAAGCCAAAGGTAGAAGTACAGATTAGGCGAAACCTGGCTCAAAAACAGCAACTGTGAGAGGGACCTTGGAATTCTAGTGGATGATCACTTGAATATGAGCCATCAGTGTGCAGGAGCAGCCAAAAAAGCTAGCATAATCCTTGGTTGTATAAACAGAGGCATAGATTCAAAATCATGTGAAGTATTAGTACCACTTTATAAAACCTTACTAAGACCACACCCGAAATACAGCAAACGATTTTGGTTGCCACACTACAAAAAGACGTTGAGACTTTGGAAAAAGTGCAAAGAAGAGCAACTAAGATGATCAAAGGCCTAAAGACTAAAACGTATGAAGAACAGTTGAAGGATTTGGGTTTGGCTAGTCTAGAGAAAAGAAGAATTAGGGGGACATGATAGCAGTATTCCAATATCTCAGGGGCTGCCACAAAGAAGAGGGGGTCAAATATTCTCCAAAGCACCAGAGGGCAGGACAAGAAACAATGGGTGGAAACTCCTCAGAGGGAAATCCAACCTGGAACTAAAGTGTCAGTCCTGCCCCAGTCCGATCCCTTAGGCGAGAAAGACCCTCAACTCCATTTGGTTGAAGTCATAGGTTCTTTTACTAAAAGATGCTGGCTGCAGTAAAGTCAGGCTAGAACTAAATTTCTCACACTTAAAAGATACAAAAGGTTTTCCCTCATCCCATCCCTCCCCCAGTGGTGGGTTCCAACTGGTGTTACTACTGGTTCTCTTCGTGCACCCGCTTTGCGCGCAATTGTCGCGTGCGTGCTTGCTTCATTTGCACGCACGCCAAACTTGCGTGCTCCGCACAAACGTGTTAGGTTTCTGGCCAGCTGAGGTGCGGCAATCCACTCTACCGCACCTATCAGCTGGGCTAAAAACCAAAGAATAAAGCGGGGGCAGGCGGGAGGGGCCGGCTCCCAGTTACAGAGAACCGGTTCGGTGACGTCACATTGTCACCGCTACCGGTTCGGCTGAACCGGGCCGAACCGTGAGCAACCCACCACTGCCCTCCCTCCATGACCAGTCTGTCTTCAGCCAATGAAGATTTGCCTAGATGTTTTGATAACGCTGAGATGTTCCTTTAAGGGTGCATGGCCTTGAATGTTGGCACAAACTGGTTCTGAACTCTGTTCTTCATCAAGCTGTCTTTCCCCCCCTCCCTATTTCCATCACATACTGACACAGGTTTATTGCCCATTTGTTCATCCCCCCCCCCATACCCCCTAGTGTTTGATGGCAGGATGCCAGCGAGGCGCCAGGCCGAAGTTTAGTTTAGTTTAGTTTAGTTTATTTGATTTGTATACCGCCCTACTCCCGAAGGACTCAGGGCGGTGAACAGCCAAACAATAAAATACATAAATACAAAAAATTTAAAAACCCGATAAAATCAAATTAAATCATTTTGGCCCGGACAAATTAAAACACCCCAATAATTTAAAAACAGATTAAAATTTACATATTAAAAGAGGGAGGAGATTAGGCCAAGCCCGCTTGATAGAATAAAAAGGTCTTCACAGCGCGGCGGAAGGTGCGCAGATCCGGGATCCTCCGTATCTCTGGGGGGAGCTCATTCCAGACGGTAGGTGCCCCCACAGAGAAGGCCCTCCCCCTAGGGGTCACCAGCCGACACTGTTTGGCTGACGGCACCCGGAGGAGTCCCTCTCTATGAGAGCGTACTGGCCGGTGGGAGGCTATTGGTGGTAGTAGGCGGTCCCGAAGATGGCAAACCTGACACCAAGAGAAATTTCCTGACAGTGAGAATGATTAATCAATAGAACAGCTTGTCTCTCAAAGCTGTGGGTGCTCCAACATGGGAGGTTTTCAAGAAGAGATTGAACTACCATTTGTCCAGACCAGGGGTCTGCAACCTTAAACACTCAAAAGAGCCATTTGGACCTGTTTCCCACAGAAAAGAAAACACCGGGAGCCACAAAACCCTTCCCGGGCCTGACTATTTCTTGAGCAGCCACAAAACTAGCATATGTAGTTGAAGTAAATGTTCTGTTGTCTTCAGAAACTTTTCTTTTCTTGGATTTATCCATGGTTGGCCTACTGAGGGTTGAAAAGCTCGTGCCGGCGGGTGTCGCACATTGGCGGTTGTGACGCATATTTTGAGTGACAGGGAGCCGCAGCAGAGGGGGTGAAAGAGCCACATGCGGCTCCAGAGCCACAGGTTGCTGATCCCTGGTCCAGATAGAGGGTTGGACTAGAAAACCCCCAAGGTCCCTTCCAACTCTATGATTCTGTGATTATAATAACAGAAGAACAGAGTCAGAAGGGACCCTGGAGGTCTTCTAGTCCAACCCCCTGCTCAAGCAGGAAGCCCTTTACCACTTCAGGCAAATGGTTATTCAACCTCTTCTTTAAAACCTCCAATATTCAGAAGTTTCCCAACATTTGAAAGCATTGAGTCCAGAGGTGGTATTCAGCCGGTTCGGGCGAAACGGAAGTGGTAACTTGCAGGTAGGCCCAGCCATCCACCCCGGCGCTATGCTGTCCTGTTTAGCCACGCTTTCTAAGCCACCCACATGCATGCAAAGCGCACACAAAGCTCATGCGCGGAAGGCATTTATTCTGCGCGCATTTTTGGTGCGCGACAAACCGGTGGTTAAATCGTATGAAACCCATCTCTGATTGAGTCTGTTCCTTGTTAGCCCAGGATACTCCAGCTTAAATCCCACTGATGAAAGTAAAAAATAAATATAATTGGGACATTTTTTTAAAAAAAATCTTTTCTTTCTCTTTTCCTCACACAGTACTGGAGAAAATGAGACCTCATCACTTCCGAAGGCAAAAAATTCTCCTCCAGCTGCTTCCTGAAACTCCTGAAGATAACGTCAAACAAGGATGTAACTTTTCTAGCTTGGATAATGAATTTATCCAGAATTGCCATTCCAAACTAGGACAGGGGTATGTGTTCCTCACTCTCGGTTATCAGACACAGTTTGGAAAACAGGGCAGTGCTATCCAGGACCCCAATGACAAGAAGAAAATAAATGTCTAATGGTTTTTGAAGGACATCTGTGCACTTATTACTGAACAAGAATGCAACTCTACAAGAACGCAACTATGGAGAGACATGTGCAGCCAAAGCTTATGAACTTGGAACGGAAGTTTGGAGTCATTTCTAAAACTTGTCCAAACTTCAGTTGGACCTCCCTTTTAGAGTAGATTAGTTCCTACGGATTCCTTTTTTTAGAAACAAGCTCTCATCAGATCTGGACCTTTAGAACAAAGCAAAGTCCTCAAAAGATATCAGCGACGGACTTCAAATTCCTGACGGGAAGAGAGCGAAAGTTTTCACTTTGCATACAACAACATAATGTATGTTGACTGTATATGCCAAATCTAATAAAATGGCTTTGGTGCAATCTTAAGTTCTCTTTATTTAAGCTTCTTCGGCTTCCTTCTGCTGCTGTCCTCACCCTTAGATATAAACGTCTATTTAAAGATTTATTTCTAGCAGTTTCTGTTCCAGATTGACCCCCTTCAGCTTGATATCATCTTCTTTTAATGATCCCATAATCCCTTGCACGGTGGTGTCTGGGCAGCTGAGTGTTTACTGGCCGGATGCCATTCCTGTCACCAGTACGGAGTTTTATTCAGCAGATATAATCTCATTATGCCCAGAGAGAGAAACATCTGCCTCTACCTAGGATCGAACTCACAGCCTCCTGATTTTGAGGCGAGATCTCCACCTTTAGGCCACTGCACCGTACTAAATCTAGGATCTCTTAACTCTTAGGCTAATATTCTGAAATTGGTTTACTTGATGGTGGACCTTCAGATGCCACTTAACTCTTAGAGAAAAGAATAAAGCCAACTGCAGGTATTCCTCAACTTACAACCATCTGTTTAGCAATTGTCTGAAGTTACGACGGCGCTGAAAAAAAGGGACTTACAACTGATCCTCGCACTTACAACTGTTGCAAGTCATGTCATCCAAGTTTGGGTTATTTAAGACCTTCCCAGCCAGCTTTCAACAAGCAAAGTCAATGAGGGAAGCCAATATTCACTTAGTGACGACACTATTCCCTTAACAACTGCAGCGATTTTCTGAACTGTGGCCAAACAAGTAAAATCAAGCGCAACTCATTGAACAACTGTCTTACTTAACAACAGAATGTCAGGGTTCCGAGTAACATACCCATAGCAAACAGAACTCTTGAGGCAGTAGATTCCTTAAAGAACAGTTTTATTGGATATATCATATTGGCACACGACTGGTGAAAACCGACTCTTAACTATTCCCGTGGTTTTCACCGAATTAAAAGTAAACGTTTTCCCCCTTTTCTCAAACAATCAGTCACATGGTCCAATCAAAGCTCTGTCCGGTTGCTTGGTAACTTCACTCCTCCTCTCTCCAGCCACCTGTGGGAATGTCCTTGGTTCCCAGAGGAAACTGTTCTGTTTTGGATACAAATTCCCGCCCCCACCCCCACCCCAGCTATCTCTATCCCCCCCACTCCCCTAACCCTCATCTCCATTGAGGCAACCCTGAAGCCCCAAAGATGGCCTCAGCTTCAGTGTTGACACAGAAATTCTGGTATCAAGTGTCGTAAATCGAGGACTGCCTGTACAACTGAAAATTCATCTATAGCGCAGTAGGAAACCGATTACTTACCCCGTCGCATCGTTTACGGGTACGAATTAACATGACGTGAATAACTTCTGCATTTATCTCAAAGCTCTTTTGTCGATACGCATTCTGTAGCGCATAATACGAATGGGAAAAAATGTTCTTTAATTGGGTTGGTATATTTTCTCAGTTCATAACCAGGTTCCGTGCACAGAGCGTTCTCTCTCTCTCTGTCCACTTTTATTGTGTGTGTTAACTGGTGTAGAGGGACGTTTTATTGTAATGACACCACAACAGGAGATAAAATAGGTACAGCCGTTCCAATGTATTTGCATCTTGCAGATTGGAAGGGAGGGAAATGTTGCATCTAATTTTTTTTTTCTTCATTATAATTATTGGCTCTGGTTTGCCTTTTGAGACACCTCCTCCTCCTCCTTCCTTTTTAAATTTTTAATCGGCTTCTGAAATTTTTCTCGAGCCCATTTTTCCCCTTCTTATTTAAATGCTACATTCTCCTTTTACGCTGCTGTTTTTTTTTCCCCCGAGCAGGAAAAAAATGTTTTCTGAGCCAACGTGTGATCTATAAAGTCAAATCGTTCTCTCGGGCTTCGTATCATAACGTTGCTGTTTTCAGCTACACAATTTCGTCCACCAGCTTGGAGCTTGGGAGAGTTTATAACTGGGGGGTAGATTCTTTTTCTGTCCATGTTCCTTTGGGGCACTGATAAAACCTAGAAATCTCAGGGTCTGTGAAGGTTGTCAGTCATCCAAGGTCATGGTTGTCCCAAGGGAGTTTCTGGTCCCTTGGTTGTGAGCTCTGTACCTTGCTTTTTTTTTCTTTTCTTTTTTTCTTTTTTTTTTCTGCCTCTGAAACTTCTGAAACTCTGTTTCAGAAAAAAACTTTATTTTCTGCCTCTGAAAGCCTCCGAAACAGCTTCAGAAAAAAACCCTCCGAAGCTCTGTTTGTGGGCTTCTTTTCTGAAGCTCTGTTTGGAGGCTTTTTTTCTGAAGCTCTGTTTGGAGGCTTTTTTTTTCTGAAGCTCTGTTTGGGGGCTTCTTTTCTGAAGCTTTGTTTCTGATGCTTTTTTCAGCCTCTGAAACCTCTGTTTGAGAAGCTGGGTGGGGCTACATTCGGAGTATAAGACGCATCCAGATTTTCACCCTCTTTTTTGGGGGGCAAAGGTGTGTCTTATACTCTGAAAAATACGGTATATATATATACTGCTCAAAAAAATAAAGGGAACACAAGCAGAAGACATCCGAGATCTGAATGAATGGAATAGCCTTATTAAATACTTTGTTCTTTACATACAGTAGTTTATACGCTGCTCAAACAACTAAAGGGAACACAAAACTACTGTATGTAAGGAACAAAGTATTTAATAAGGCTATTTCATTCATTCAGATCTCGGATGTCTTCTGCTTGTGTTCCCTTTATTTTTTTGAGCAGTGTATATATTTTATACCAAATATATATTTTGCCACATGTTGGGGTAGACCAGGTGTCTCGGTAAACATTTAATATATATATATATACATACATACATACATACATACATACATACATACATACATACATACATACATAATTTTAAATTTTTCTTTTAATACACACATTCCATTTTACGTTAGTGTGTCATCTGAGTATAAAATACTGTGTGTCTTAACAATTAAACTTACCACCATATTTATTTCTTACATTCATTCTTATATTAATACTAAATAATAATACTATGTTTCCACGAAAATAAGACCCTGTCTTATATTTTTTTGAACCCTGAAATAAGCGCTTGGCCTTATTGCCATGCGCTCAAAAGCGTGATTGGGCTTATTATCAGGGGATGTCTTATTTTGGGGAAAACAGTAATACTGATAAAATAACATAAACCTAACATTTCTTTTCTTTACTTATCTATTTTTACAATACATTGCTTTCAATTTTTTTTAATTTATTTTTATTTGATTTATATGCCGCCCTTCTCCGGAGACTCAGGGCGGCTTACAGTGCGTTAAGCAATAGCCTTCATACTTTTGTATAGTTTATACAAAGTCAGCTTATTGCCCCCACAATCCGGGTCCTCATTTTACCTACCTTAGAAAGGATGAAAGGCTGAGTCAACCTTGAGCCTTGGAGAGATTCGAACTTACTTTAATTGCAGACAGCTGGTGTTAAATTACAGTGCCTTGTCTGCAGAGCTATTTATTCTCTAACCATTAATAAAATAACTCCCATATATTATAATAATCTGATTCTTCCTTTTCTTGAATTGCAAGTGTTAATCTTTTCATTTCTGCACAATCTAATATTTTCTTAATCACTTTTTCATCTAGAGGGATCTCTTTCCAATTTTGTGCAAATAAAATTCTAACTGCGGTTATTACATGAATAATCAAATATACAGTTTCTTTATTACAAAGAAAGAGAATCCAAAAAGCTTCTTCAACTCTGACTGGGTGGTGGGGAATGGAAGGATTTATACTCCTTGCAGACAGCTGGACATTTGCATTCTTTTTAGAGAGTCGTTGAGGCCACTTGGAGGTTTGCCTGTGTCCTCAGGGTCACTTTGGCCATCGGCCAAACAATGTCGACTGGCGGCCCCCAGGGGGAGAGCCTTCTCTGTGGGGGCACCTACAATCTGGAACAAGCTCCCCCACGAGATACGGAGGATCCCGGATCTGCGCACCTTCCGTCACGCACTCAAGGTTTTCTTATTTCATCAAGCTGGCCTGACCTAAATCTTTTCCCCTGTTAAATGTAAATTTTAATTTGTTTTTAAATTATTTGGTATTTTAATTTGTCTCAGCCAAATTATTTAATTTGTTTTTATTCTATTTTAAATTTTTGTATTTATGTGTTTTATTCTGTGGCTGTTCACAGAATCCTTCGGGAGTAGGGCGGTATACAAATCCAATAAAAACAAAAAACAAACAAAACAAACTTGAGTAGTGCCAATGGGTGTGGAGCCTTTTTGGAACGGCTGAAAGGACTGTGTTGTAGACTGGAGATAGATGATGTATGTAATACCCCTCCCCCTCTGAGAGAGGGCTGTTCAATTTTGACATAGATTGCCTCTCTCAAACCAGCGGTCCACTCTGTCCAAAATATGGACTTTGCTGTCTTCAAAAGAGTGGCCGATATCTTTTAAATGCAGATGGACTGCTGAATCTTGTCCTGATGGGTTTGTTCTCCTATGTTGTGCCATGCGTTTATGAAGTGGTTGTTTTGTTTCCCCAATGTACAGATCAGCACATGGCTCACTGCATTGTACTGCATACAACACGTTACTCACTTTGTGACCCTGATGACATAGATAAATTTCCAGGTGACCTTAAAGGTAAAGGTAAAAGTTCTCCCCGCACATATGTGCTAGTCGTTCCCATCTCTAGGGGGCAGTGCTCATCTCTGTTTCAAAGCCGAAGATCCAGCGCTGTCTGAAGACGTCTCTGTGGTCATGTGGCCGGCATGACTAAACGCCAAAGGCACACGGAACTCTGTTACCTTCCCCCCAAAGGTGGTCCCTATTTTTCTACTTGCATTTTTTACGTGCTTTCGAACTGCTAGGTTGACAGAAGCTGGGACAAGTAAGGGGAGCTCACCCCATTACGCGGCACTAGGGATTCAAACCGCTGAACTGCTGACCTTTTGATTGACAAGCTCAGCGTCTTAGCCGCTGAGCCACCGCATCCCCCAAGTGTCCTTAACGACCCACTAACAGAATGCAAACAACCAGGTGTCTGCAAGGAGTATAAACCCTTCCATCCTCCACCATTCGGTCAGAGCTAAAGAAGCTTCTTAGATGAGAAGCGAAACGTCTTCAAAGAAAAACCAGAAAGTCCAGTTGCCTCTTGAAAAAAGCACCTTTGGGACAACTATGACCTAGGTGACTGAGAATCTCCATAGACATCTGAACTTGATTGTTTTCTTGTAGACATTTCATTACCCAGGTAGCAATGGTGGATTGTTCCTGGTTCGGTCCAGTTCTATAGAACCGGTAGTAAAACTGGCGGGAGGCTCCGCCCTCCCGCCATGATGTCATCATGAAGAGTGTGCGCGTGATCCCACTGCGAACCAGTAGTAAAGGTAAGTGGAACCCACCCCTGCCAGGTAGGTAACATCATCAGTGATCTTCAGCCTAACCCACATCTTAGGGGTTTCTTGCTGATATACCTCATACAATCACAAACCATGATTGATGCTAGCATTTTTTGAAAATGCCCAAGATCAACCAGGAGGTTGCAAAACAACTATCAGGATATTTTTCTCGTGTAGAAAACTGCTACTAATAGTAACCCTGAGTCAATATGATTGCCCAAACTTTAATACTCATTACTTAAGGAAGAAGTAATTTATATGCTTATGTTTATTTCGTTTTTTTAAATTATGCATTTAGAAGATACATTTATAAGCATTCTAGCTTGCTTTTCAATAAAAAAAAAAGGTGATAAAGCAAAGCAACTTTAATGTCCAATATATAATCCTCTTTCCTGCCTGCTGAACCAAGTCAGATATTTTGCCTCTTGGTTGACATTTCTGTTAATTAGAGTGATTGATTAATTCCATTAATGTATTTATTAGTACAATTGATTGATCGGGCTAATAAATAAATATTTTACATGAGTCAGTGCACAAACTTTTTCGGAGTGAGGTTCAGACACTAAACCTTTTCTGTGCTTGAAAAAAAGGTCGAAAGGTGTGCATTAAAAAAAGGCAATAAATTTGAAAGTGCTGAACTGGAGGGGAGGAAGAATTTCGCTATAAAACAAAACAATGGAAAACATCCGACATCACTTTACCAAAGTTGCTCTTCCTAGCTCATCTAAACTTCTAAAGAGACCCACCCAGGGGTGAAATGCTACCGGTTCGCACTGGTTCCAGCGAACTGGTAGTAAAAAAAAAAATGCTAGCGGTTCGTCCGAACCGGTATTTCCAACAATCAGCTGTGCCACATAATTTATATTCGCTAGAAAGCAGGAAATCTTGCTTTCTAGCGAATCTAAATCGCGTGGCACAGCTGTTCCCCCCCTTGCTGTTCTACTTACCTTGTTAAGCTTCCTTTTTCCACACGAAGAACACGTTTGGCACGCACTGTGCATGCGTGCACAGCAAACCACTGGAAAACCTCGGAGGATTTCACCACTGGACTCGCTCCCGGTTTGGACCGAATCGCTCAATCCAGTAGCAATGGCGGCGGGTAGTTCGGAGAACCAGTAGCAAAAATCCCTGCCCCCCCCACCATGCCCAGCTGAGCCGCGCGATCATCAGAGGCTTTTTTTTTTTACTTTTAAAAGCATTTTTTCTACAACCTCTTTGGCCAAAAAAAATGCTTTTAAAAGTAAAAAAAAAAAAAAGCCTCTGATGATCATGCGGCTCAGCTGGGATCGTCAGAGGCTTTTAAAAGCATTTTTTCTACAACCTCTTCGGCTGAAGAGGTTGCAGAAAAAATGCTTTTAAAAGCCTCTGACGATCCCAGCTGAGTTGCCTGATCGTCAGAGGCTTTTAAAAGCTTTTTTTTAATACAACCTCTTCGGCCGAAGAGGTTGCAGAAAAAATGGTTTTAAAAGTAAAAAAAAAAAAAAGTTTGCCACGCCCACTCAGTCACATTACCCCACCACCAAGCCACGCCCACATTTTACATTTCATCACAGCCCAAGATGTTCCTCTTCTTTTCACCCAATTGAGAGTTCAAAATCCCTTTGCTGCAATTTATCGTGTAATAGCTCCCATTGAAATCCCAAGTCAAATACTATAATAATATTGTATTATGGTAATGTTAATTATTTCAGCAAGTGGAAGGAAGACAGTAAATAATATCTGTAATTTGTAACTGTCAGTAAAGGCAAGGCAAACGAACAAAAAAAAACCCTGCCTGTTTAATTTTTCTTCTTTTTCTGTCTTTTTTTTTGTGTGTGAGTGCATTGTGGAAAAAGCTTTGGTTTACATAAAAGTATTTTAGATTGTCTTTTTGAAGCTGGCAGAAAATTCTTTATCTGAACTGTCAGGATAATAGATGGGGCCTGCAGAAATATTTGCATAACTTTTATCAAACTGATGCACTTAGCTGATTGAATGCTTCATTTTTTTTAAATTTTAGGAGGAATGGTAATAATTCAGAAGTATATGAAAAATGTGTCACCTTTAAGGCAATCTTCAGCCGGCCATCAGATTTTGCCTTGATTTGTATTGAATGGAATTGAGAGTTCATTGTAAATGTTTATCCGATTTTTAAAGGTACATTTCGCAGCCAAGTCTTGTCTTGTCTCTTCTTTCTTTCTTTCTTTCTTTCTTTCTTTCTTTCTTTCTTTCTTTCTTTCTTTCTTTCTTTCTTTCTTTCTTTCTTTCTTTCTTTCTTCTTTCTTTCTTTCTCTGCCTCCCTTCCTCTCTCCCTGCATTCTCTTTTTCTCTTTCCTCCTCCTCTTCCTCCTCCTTCTTTTCCTTTCCTTTCTCCTCCCTCTTTTCTTCCTTCCTCTCTCCCTCCTCCTCCTCCCTCCCTCTCTCCCTCCATTCTCTCTTTTTCCCTTTCCTCCTCTTCCTTTTCCCCCTCTCCTTCCCTTCATCTCTCCCTCCATTTTCTTTTTCTTTCCTTCTCTTCCTTTCCTTCCTCCCCCCTCCCTCTCTCCATTCTTCCTTCCTTCTTTCTCCTCCTCCTCCCTTCCCCTCTCCCTTCCTTCTCTTTTTCCCTTTCCTCTTCCTCTTCCTCCTCTCCCTCCCTCTCTCCTTCCTTCCTTCCTTCTTTCTTTCCTTCCTTTCTTCTTCTTCTTCTTCTTCTTCCTCCTCCTCCTCCTCCTCCTCCTCCTCCTCCTCCTCCTCCTCCTCCTCCTCCTCCTCCTCCTCCTCCTCCCAACAAACCAATAAGTTGAGCAAAAACAGCATGGTTGATTCTTAGGCTTTTATTAACCGACTTTGCCTACAGAGTTTATTTATTTTATTTATTTATTTATTAGTCATATTTCTATGCCGCCCACTCTCCAAGGACTCTGGGCAGCTTACACCAAAGACAGTATACTAAATAGCATATTGCCCCCAACAATCTGGGTCCTCATTTTACCCACCTCGGAAGGATGGAAGGCTGAGTCAACCTTGAGCCGGTGAGATTTGATCCGCTCATCTGCTGAACTAGCAGTCAGCTGAAGTAGCTGCAGTACTGCACTCTAACCACTGCGCCACCTTGGCTCATTTGGTAATATATCTGATCTCCAATTAACAGCCATGCAAACTGTTGTTACTGAAAGCACAGCCATGCAGGTTAATTCAAAATATGACAATCTTTTCATTTCTCCAATCTTTGAGAACTGGGCTCCTGCTAAATAGTAGCATTCGGGGTAGACAAGCTCCAGATGTTCTCCAGGTGTTTGGGATTTCAACTCAAGCCCCTTTCAAATGATCTATCATTACTGTTGTATATACATTGAGAGCTTACTCACTGGAAACAAATTCCTTGTGTATCTAATCACACTTGGCCAATAAAGAATTCAATTCTATTCTATTCTATTCTATTCTATTCTATTCTATTCTATTCTATTCTATTCTATTCTACTCTACTCTACTCTACTCTACTCTACTCTACTCTCTATTCTATTCTATTCTATTCTATTCTATTCTATTCTATTGTATTCTGTTCTGTTCTGTTCTATTCTATTCTATTCTATTCTATTCTATTCTATTCTATTCTATTCTATTCTATTCTATTCTATTCTATTCCATTCCATTCATTATTTTCTATTCTATTCTATTCTATTCTATTCTATTCTATTCTATTCTATTCTATTCTATTCTATTCTATTCCATTCCATTCCATTCCATTCCATTCCATTCATTATTCTATTCTATTCTATTCTATTCTATTCTATTCCATTCCATTCCATTCCATTCCATTCCATTCCTTATTCTATTCTATTCTATTGTATTCTGTTCTGTTCTGTTCTGTTCTTTGTTCTTCAGAGGAACAGTAAACTGTGCAGGTAAACACAGAAGGAAGCAAATCTTCACCACATTTTCTCCTTTGAACCCACAAGTCGACACGAGATGTGGTGGACAGTCCTACAACAAGGCAAGCACAGGTAGTCCTCGACTTCCAACAGTTCATTTAGTGACCGTTCAAAGTTACAACGGTACTCAAAAAAGTCACCTACAATCATTTTTCACAGTGATGACCTTTCCACCATCCCCACGTTCCCGTAATCAAGATTCCGACGCCTAGCCACTGACTCGTATTTATGACCATTGCTGTGTCATCCGTTCCCCTTTTGCGACCTTCTGAACAAGCGAAGTCAACGGGGAAGCCAGATTCACTTAACAACCGGGTTACTGACAACGATGCACCGTAGCAAGATTGTCCATAAAATGGGGGCAAAGCTCAGGTAACAAATGTCTCGCTTAACAACAAAAATGTTGGGCTCAGTTGTGGTCGTAAGCCGAGGACTCCCTGTAGATCATCGCCCGGCCTTTGTCAGTTCACAAAATAAAAAGTCAGTTTTTGTAATTGAAAATTAATTCATACCGCCAAGTGCAGTCAATAGACAATTACGAAGATACAGTACCGTGTTTATTTGCTTGATAGAATTTGGCGGACGATTTATAAGGGGGAAGGCAATTATCTTCCTGTGCAAAGAACGGACGGAAGAGAGGGGACTTAATTACTGTGCAACCTCTTTTCATGAATATTTCTTTATGGCGTGTAATAAGCTTCAAATGAATACCCATAAACATAAAAATCCCGCTTTGAGTGACCTAAAATTATCACGACCGTCAACATTATTAAGAAGAAACCAGAGAGGGTTTCGGGGTGCTTCTTAACAGATTAACAGAGTTGGAAGGGCCCTTGCAGATCATCGAGCCCAAGCAGGAGACCTTACACCTGCCTCTACCTAGGATCGAACTCACAACCTCCTGATTGTGAGGCAAGAGCTCCACCTCTAGGCCATCGGGTCTCGGTTTTTTTCTTGTCCCCTTGGGTTTAAGCTTCGCTGTACTCAGGGGTGGGTCGCTACCAGTTCGCCTCTGTTCGGACAAACTGGTAGCGGCGGTGGCAGGAGGCTCCGCCCACTCGCACAGATGTCATCAAAAATGCTCTGCGCATGCGCAGAACCTTCTGCGCATATGCAGAAGAATCGCACGCTCGCTAAGTGAGTGCGTACACCCACTGCCAATAGCGAACCGGCAGCGCCGGGACTGGCCGTACTGCTTACGGAGCTCAAAATCATTGTAGCAATTGCCCCGTGCGAGTAAGTCCTCGACTTCCAAGGGTTCCAATGGCACTGAAAAAGTGAACTGATGACCTTTTTTCCACACTTAACAACTAGCGTGACTGTCAAGTATGACCGTCACAGCTTCTCCATGGTCATGTGACCCAAATTCAGACGCTGGCCAATCGATGCATTTTGTGATGGCTGTAGTGTCATGGGAGCCCCTTTTGAGACCTTCTGAACAAACAAAGTTGACGGGGAAGCCAGATTCACTTAACAACTGTGGCAAGGAAGAATGTCATAAAATGGGACAACAGTCACTGAACAACTCTCTCGCTTAGCCACAGAAATGTTGAGCTCAGTTGTGCTCGTAAGTCACCGACTACCTATACAATATACCAAACCTGATTACAGAATTAACTTCTCGCTTTCTCTTTCCCTCTCCCCAACTCTCCCTGTCTCCCTCCCCCTCTCTCTTTCATTCTTTCTCTCCCTCACACTCTCCCTCCCTCTCTCTCCCCTTTTACTCTCCCTCTCCTTTTCTCTCTCTCTCCCTCCCCCATGTCTCCGTCTCCTGCTCTCCCTCTTCCCCTCTCTTTCTCTCCCTCTTCCCCTCTCTTTCATTCTTGCTCTCATTCTCTCCCTCCCTCCCTCTCTCCCCTCTTACTCTCCCTCTCCTTTTCCCTCTCTCCCTCCCCCATGTCTCCCTCTCCTGCTCTCCCTGTCTCCCTGTCTCCCTGTCTCCCTCTCCCCTCTCTTTCTCTCCCTCTCCCCCTCTTTTGTTTTTGTTCCCTCTCCCCCTCCCTCTCTCCCTCCCTCTCTCTCTCCTCTTACTCTCCCCCTCCTTTTCCCCCTCTCTCCCCCATGTCTCCCTCTTCTGCTCTCCCTCTCTCCCTGTCTCCCTCTCCCCTCTCTTTCTCTCCCTCTCCCCCTCTTTTGTTCTTGCTCCCCCTCCCCCTCCCTCTCTCCCTCCCTCTCTCTCCCCTCTTACTCTCCCCCTCCTTTTCCCCCTCTCTCCCCATGTCTCCCTCTCCTGCTCTCCCTCTCTCCTTCTTCCCCCTCCCTCTCTCCCTCTCCATCCCTCCATTTTCCCCCTCTCTTCCATTCTCATTCTCGCTTTCCCCCTCCCTCTCACTCTCTCTCTCCCTCCGCTGCCTCTTCCTCTCCCTCCCTTCCCCTCCCTCTCCCTCTCTGCTTTGTTGAGATATACACAATGTATTCCATCCCTCCTCCGAGATAACCTTAATTAAGCTTAACATGCTGCATGCACAAATTTCCTAAGCCTGCAATCGACTTTCTTAAGTTTTGTGACAATTTCAGGGCCAAAGGTTCTCTAGGTCAGGTGAGGCTGCCTGCCAGTTCCCTTTTGTTTCAAGATTCCCAAAATAGACAAGCTGTCACCACCTCTGTGATTTGCACCACTTATCAAATCTCAGCCTGTAGGAAAATCCAGGATGAGTCTTCCAGGAGAAGGAAACAGACCTTTTCAACAGTTTTGCATTTCTAGGAACTGGATCATGATTTACACCCTGCGGTTTGGCCCAAGGGGACCCTTCCAACCTAGATAAAAAGAATAAATCACCTCCCATTCAAATGAGCATGTTTATTAAAGCATTTACTTGTTTAGGAATTGTGTATTTATTAAAGAATCGAGAGACAAGTCGGTTGCGGTTGAAAACAAAGCAGAGCGCGGAATTTTGCCAAGCAAAGAACGCATTTGGAAATTTATCCTTTGATTCCAATGATGAAGTGGAATTTCTCTTGGGGCCTACAGCAAACACTTGCATTTATCCCCACCCTTGTTTTTAAAAGCCCAGAGAGGATTTGGCTATCCTGCTTCAAAAAAGTAGGATATTAAAACTCCTTGCGCAGACTGTCGGCTAAGAAACGAAGGCCAAATGTTGGAAGCATCAAATGTTTCTGTTTGTGGAATGGACCATTAAAATCAGAATAGAGCTGGAAGGGACCTTGGAGGTCTTCTAGTCCAGCCCCCTGCTCAAGCAGGAGAACCTATACCATTTCAGATAAGTGACTATCCAGTCTCTTCTTAAAAACCTCCAGTGATGGACCACCCACAATTTCTGGTGGCAGGCTGTTCCACTGGTTAATTGTTTTCACTGTCAGGAAGTTTCTGGAACTTGGAAATGCACAGAAGCCAAAAAATACTGGACAAAAATACATACGTGGTTGGAGAAGATGATACAACAACATATTGATTTGAAACCCGAAATATTCTTGCTAGGGATTTTACCAGAAACGTATAGTAAAGAGAATGTATATCTGATGATCCATGTAATAACTGCAGCTAGAATTGTATTTGCACAACATTGGAAAAGTGAAGAGATTCCTACGGATGAGAATGTGATTTGGAAAATATTAGAATGTGCAGAAATGAATAGGTTAACACTTGCAATCAAAGAGAAGGAACAAACCTAATATTATATTATATGGGAACTATTCTACTGATGGCTAGAGAATAAATATGAAAGTTAGAAATAAAAGTAGATTAGTGAAATATCGAAAATACAACAATAGAGTTAAATAAGTTAGGAAGAGGATTGTCACAATATTAGATATGCTATGTACTGTATATCAGTATTAAGTTAAGAGTAGACAAATAATGAATATGGCTGTAAATTTTAATTGTTAGTGCATAAGACATCTGTACCCAGACGACACACTGTTTAATGGAAGATGGATTGTTTGTATTAAAATATTTTTTTGGGGGGGAAAAAGGAAGTTTCTCCTTAATTCCAGGTTGCTTCTCTCCTTGATCAGTTTCCATCCATTGTTTCTTGTCCTGCCTTCTGGTGCTTTGGAAAATAGGTTGACCTCCCTGCCTCTTTGGGGCAGCCTCTCAAATACTGGAAAACTGCTATTATGCTTCCTCCCCAGTCCTTCTTTTCTCTAAACAGGCCATACCCTAATCCTCCAACCATTCTTCATATGTTTTTGTCTCCAGGCACTTCCGTGGTCATGTGGCCAGCATGTCTAAATGCTAAAAGCGGAAAAACCGCTGTTACCTTTCGACCGAAGTGGTACCTATTTATCTACTTGCATTGCATGCTTTCGAACTGCTGGATGAGCAGGAGATGAGGCAAGAAATGGGAACTCACCCTGTCATGCGCACTTGGGTCTCGAACCTGGGCTGTCACCTCTGCAACTGCCAAGCTCAGCGTATTTAGCCACTGAACCATCGCACCCCTATGACATATTTACATTCTTATAATAAGAACATAAGGCTATTGACCATCTAACTTGGCTAATAAGATTTCTATTTGTTGACAAATCAGGACTTCTCTTTCCAATTTTGGTCCTTTTTTTCTTTTTAACGCACATCTCAAATAGCTAGAAAGCTGGTTTGCTTGCATCCTTTTTCCTCCCATGGTGTTGTGGCCCGCCAGCTGCCAGCAAAGCTGGCAGCAGACTTGGACGATAAGGAGGTTGGGGAGAAACTTGGGCCAGTGCTGGAGTCTGGGGAAGGCTCTGATGGATGCTCTGCGTCGAACGCAGAGATAGAGCCAGGGCCGTCTGACATTTCCCAGACACCGGAGAGGCAGTTGCCTTTGGAAGCTGATATGAGTGTGGAGGAAGAACAGCTGGGGCCTGTTCCAAATGCACGTATGTGCAGAGCAGTTAGGAGAGATGAGCAATGGAGGACAAGGAGTCAACTTGGGAAGCAAAGCACACGTGGACGCTGAATGGCCCCTCCCTGCCTGGGAAATAAATAGAAGGAAAGGGGAGTGGTTGTCGTAGGAGACAGTTCATATTTCTGAAGATTTTGCTCATGGTGTTTTGTGCCGCAAAGATTGCTTGTCAAAACTTAATTTGCAGCCTTTCGTCTGGGAGCTCACATATTGCAAGGATCTGATAAGGTCTGTTACTGCCGTTAACTCCTTGCAGGACTCTTGCCTGGACTTTTCGGTGGGTGAATGCCATTAATTCACAAGAGGAAAATAAAGAGAGGTTTTTCGTGACAAGGAGTCTGTTTTTTGTTTCTGCTAAGGCTTTGGTCAGAACACAGGGGTCCTTTTTAGGCTGCGAAAAGATCTCTAGAAGTTTAAACTGTTGTTTAAACTTCTACAGCATTGTTGTTGCATCAATCTCTTTTTTAGTATTTTTTTTCCCAACCTCTGTCTAGAAAATAAGCACCGCAGCAGCCTGGAAAATGACGGTCACGTTTAAATCAAATTGTGTTTCTCTTTTAATTTCCCTTTTAAAAAAATAACAAATTGATTTCTTTGTTTTTAAAGGGGCGGTGGTGTAGATAAGAGTCCTTTCTTGCAGGTTTTAAATTCTCCCCCCCCACACCCCCCCATGAAACCATCTTGATATTTGTCCTTTCCATAAAGAACCGTTCCCACGTGGAATAAAAGCCTACACCACCCAGTGAATAGCTGAAAATGTATTGATTAAGGAGGCTGGGAATTTTAATTGGTTCAAATAAAGAATGGATTTTACATCCCGTGTTTCTCTCTCTCTCTCTCTCTCTCTCATCGTCTCTTTCTCTTTTCATCCTCTCTCTCTCTCTCTCTCTCTCTCTTTCTCTCATCCTCTCTCTTTCTCTTTCTCTCTCTCTTCTCATCCTCTCTCTCTCTTTCTCTCTCTTTCTCATCCTCTCTCTTTCTCTTTCTCTCTTTTCATCCTTTCTCTTTCTCTCTCTCTTCTCATCCTCTCTCTCTCTCTCTCATCCTCTCTCTTTCTCTTTCTCTCTTTTCATCCTCTCTCTTTCTCTCTCTCTTCTCATCCTCTCTCTCTTTCTCTCTCTCTCTCATCCTCTCTTTCTCTTTCTCTTTCTCTCTTTTCATCCTCTCTTTCTTTCTCTCTCTCTTCTCATCCTCTCTCTCTCTCTCTCTTTCTCTTTCTCTCTTTTCATCCTCTTTCTCTCTCTTTCTCTCTCTCTTCTCATCCTCTCTCTCTCTCTTTCTCTCTCTCTCTCATCCTTTCTCTCTCTCTTTCTCTCTCTCTCTCATCCTCTCTCTCTCTCTCTCTCTCATTCGCTTCTAAAAATGAGTGATCCTTAATCTCATCCTTTACACCAACAAAAGACACAAAATTAAACAGGCTGGAGGAAGAGATTTCTGGCGGAGGGGCCTTTGGCTGAAGTTTATTTACTGCTTTTAATCAAGCTGGCTTCCTTTTAGTATCTGCAAACATCTTGTCGTACTTTTCCCCCAGTGCGGCGAAATGCAGTCGCGTCGAAGTTATATGAGGAAGGGAAAAAAGAACAAGCAACTAACATTATAAAGACTTGTCTTTTCTGTCTCGCTTCTGTTCGACGGATTGAGCCAAAAGCCTCTAGAGGTTTTTTTTTTTTTTTTTTCAATGCTCTTCGATTTGAAGTGCGTACCGCTTTAAGAGCGCTCTTCAATCACCCAGGATGTAAAACCAAAAGAACTATTAAAATCAGGCAGAATCCAGACAAATCCATTGTGGGTTTTTATCTGAGCAGCCATCTGGGTTTTTCAGGAATTTTTTTCCCTCTGTTTCGTCCCCTTTTTCAAGCCTGGAATTGAATTTCTTTTTCCTAAATTTGCTCCTTGGAAAAAAATGGTGAGGTGTGAGTTTGCACCAGTGGTGAAATCCATTTTTTTTAAACTACCAGTTCTGTGGGCGTGGCTTGGTGAGCATGATGTGGCTTGGTGGGCATGGCCTGGTGGGCGTGGCAGGGGAAGGATACTGCAAAATCCCCATTCCCTCCCCACTCCAGGGAAAGGATATTGCAAAATCTCCATTCCCACCAGTGGTGGGTTGCCCCCGGTTCGCACCAGTTCTATAGAACTGGTAGTAAAACCAGTGGGAGGCCCCGCCCACCGATCTCGATGTCATCAAAACGCTTCTGTGCATGCACAGAAGAGCGCGTGCTTGTTTTGCTCCCTTGCGCGTGCGCAGTCCCGCTACAAACCAGTAGTAAAGATAAGTAGAACCCACCCCTGATTCTCACCCTACTCTGGGGCCAGCCAGAGGTGGTATTTGCCGGTTCTCTGAACTACTCAAAATTTCTGCTACCGGTTCTCCGAACTGCTCAAAATTTCCGCTACCGGTTCTCCAGAACCTGTCAGAACCTGCTGGATTTCACCTCTGGGTTGCACCTAATAGGGTTTGATTGTGATATGTTTGCTATTTGCCTTTCGTAGTGGATACACAGATTTTGGCATTTGATTGTGTGCAGGCTAGTCAGCTTAACACAATTTCACATTTCAAGGTATTAGCCCATTTGTCATTCGGCAAGGAAGAGTGAATAACAGCCACCCAGCTCGATGGAGGGCAGATGTTTTTTCAAACTCTCATAAAATCAGCACGTTTCAATTCAAACTTAGAATAGAGTAGAATAATAACTTTATTGTCACTTTGAATGTACACCAATCGGCATACATTAAAATGAAATTTTGTTGCATAGAGCTCTCGAAGGGTCACTATCTCCAATATACACGACATGAACATATCAAAAGAAATAAATAAATACAAAATTATGTATATATCCACATACATTCTATGATATAGAGAAACAACACAGTCTTGTTTGGATGTATACATGTACAGGGCGAGAAAAACGAGTTTACCAGATGGATGGCATAGGGAACAAAGCTGTTACAGAATCTGGTAGTCCTGCTATAGATATTTTGAAACCTCCTCCCAGAGGGGAGCAACAGAAACAGGCCATAAATTGGGTGTGTGGGGTCTCACACACATATTTTTTTAAAAAAAAATGATTTATATGCCGCCCTTCTCTGGAGACTCAGGGCGGCTTACAGTGTGTTAAGCAATAGCCTTCATACTTTTGTATATTTATACAAAGTCAGCTTATTGCCCCCACAAACTGGGTCCTCATTTTACCTACCTTTGAAAGGATGGAAGG